>NC_140026.1:21488253-21799180 GCF_964263955.1 Coregonus lavaretus | reverse complement strand
TCTGTCACGGATGCCATGGTTGCCCTTAGTTTGAAGATGTAATCTGTAACAGGTGTTTTATACAACATCTTTCTGTGTGTTCTCTTTTCGACTCAGTCTGCATATTTGCAATCAAACGCAAAAATTTTCTCCATCTCCTTAGCTATCATACTCTAATTCCACTGATTTCAAAACGCGGTCCTCCAGAAAGTGGAGAGCAACACTTATGCAAGTTCTAATACGTGATATATTTCAAAAAAGCCGCGTTAGAAAGGATTACCTACACATACTGACCAGCTCATATTATAGACAGAAGCGTGATACATGGCAGACCAATGTGAACTAATCTCTCGGCATGTCCAGCCCACTCATTATCTCAGCCAATCATGGCTTAGTGGCCTATGTACATAGTCATTGAACACTGGTCACTTTAATAATGTTTACATACTGTTTTAAGATTCAACAACTGAGACATAAACTGAACAAGTTCCACAGACATGTGACTAACAGAAATTGAATAACGTGTCCCTGAACAAAGGGGGGTCAAAATCAAAAGTAACAGTCAGTATCTGGTGTGGTCACCAGCTGCATTAAGTACTGCAGTGCATCTCCTCCTCATGGAGTGCACCAGATTTGCCAGTTCTTACTGTGAGATGTTACCCCACTCTTCCACCAAGGCACCTGCAAGTTCCCGGACATTTCTGGGGGGAATTGTCCTAGCCCTCACCCTCCGATCCAACAGGTCCCAGACGTGCTCAATGGGATTGAGATCCGGGCTCTTAGCTGGCCACGGCAGAACACTGACATTCCTGTCTTGCAGGAAATCACGCACAGAACGAGCAGTTTGGCTGGTGGCATTGTCATAATGGAGGGTCATGTCAGGATGAGCCTGCAGGAAGGGTACCACATGAGGGAGGAGGATGTCTTCCCTGTAATACAGTGTTGAGATTGCCTGCAATGACAACAACCTCAGTACGATTATGCTGTGACACACCGCCCCAGACCATGACGGACACTCCACCTCCAAATTGATCCCGCTCCAGAGTACAGGCCTCGGAGTAACGCTCATTCCTTCCGACGTTGTTGCCGGTGATGTCTGGTGAGGACCTGCCTTACAACAGGCCTACAAGCCCTCAGTCCAGCCTCTCTCAGCCTATTGCGGACAGTCTGAGCACTGATGGAGGGATTGTGTGTTCCTGGTGTAACTCGGGCAGTTGTTGTTGCCATCCTGTACCTGTCCCGCATGTGTGATGTCCGGATGTACCGATCCTGTGCAGGTGTTGTTACACGTGGTCTGCCACTGCGAGGACGATCAGCTGTCTGTCCTGTCTCCCTGTAGTGCTGTCTTAGGCGTCTCACAGTACGGACATTGCAATTTATTTCCTTGGCCACATCTGCAGTCCTCATGCCTCTTTGCAGCATGCAACTCGTTTTTCAACCACTCCACAAATTTCTTGATAACAAACTATAGTTTTGGCAAGTCGGTTAGGACATCTACTTTGTGCATGACACAAGTAATTTTTCCAACAATTGTTTACAGACAGATTATTTCACTTATAATTCACTGTATCACAATTCCAGTGGGTCAGAAGTTTACATACACTAAGTTGACTCTGCCTTTAAACAGCTTGGAAAATTCCAGAAAATGATGTCATGGCTTTAGAAGCTTCTGATAGGCTAATTGACATTTTGAGTCAATTGGAGGTGTACCTGTGGATGTATTTCAAGACCTACCTTCAAACTCAGTGCCTCTTTGCTTGACATCATGGGAAAATCAAAAGAAATCAGCCAAGCCCTCAGAAAAACAATTGTAGACCTCCACAAGTCTGTTTCATCCTTGGGAGCAATTTAAAAATGCCTGAAGGTACCACATTCATCTGTACAAACAAGTATAAACACCATGGGACCACGCAGCCGTCATACCGCTCAGGAAGGAGACGCGTTCTGTCTCCTAGAGATGAACGTACTTTGGTGCGAAAAGTGCAAATCAATCCCAGAACAACAGCAAAGGACCTTGTGAAGATGCTGGAGGAAACAGGTACAAAAGTATCTATATCCACAGTAAAACGAGTCCTATATCGACATAACCTGAAAGGCCGCTCAGCAAGGAAGAAGCCACTGCTCCAAAACTGCCATAAAAAAGCCAGACTACGGTTTGCAACTGCACATGGGGACAAAGATCGTACTTTTTGGAGAAATGTCCTCTGGTCTGATGAAACAAAAATAGAACTGTTTGGCCATAATGACCATCATTATGTTTGGAGGAAAAAGGGCGGCTTGCAAGCCGAAGAACACCATCCCAACCGTGAAGCACGGGAGTGGCAGCATCATGCTGTGGGGGTGCTTTGCTGCAGGAGGGACTGGTGCACTTCACAAAATAGATGGCATCATGAGGAAGGAAAATTATGTGGATATATTGAAGCAACATCTCAAGGTATTGGAGTGGCCATCACAAAGCCCTGACCTCAATCCTATAGAAAATGTGTGTGGGCAGAGCTGAGTTTAAATGTATTTGGCTAAGGTGTATGTAAACTTCCGACTTCAACTGTATATATTTATTATGGACACAGTATGCGTTACATTAGTTGTTCTCTTGTTGTTATTAGTTGTTGTTAGTTGTTATTAGTCCCATCCTTCAGCTGCATTCAACACCTCCCATCTAGCTCTTAATACCATCCATATTGGTTTTCTATTTGCCATATATTTTTCAACTGTACTGTGATGTTTCACAAAAGTTCTGAACCGTTCTATTTTGCAATCTATATGGGACGGCTGTCAATCCTTTGGTCCTTAAATGAAACTGGTATACTTTTTTATTTATCACAATTTTCTTTAACCAATTATGTTCTTTAATGCAGGGCCGACAGACAAGTTATTTACTTTTTCCCCCTTCCACTTTCCTCTTCCCTTTTTGCGGTAATGCTGCAATTATTTGGTTGTAATTTTGGCTAGAGCAGACATTTCCATATGTTTTTGTTCTGATATTTCTTAATGTTTTGGGGATTTGTGTGTATTGTTTTGTATTAGGTATTACTGCACTGTTTGGAACTAGAAACTGCACCTGGAATAACATCTGCAAAATATGTGTACGCAACCAATACAATTTTATTTTATTTCATCTCTCTCTGCCCTCCCCTCCTGTGTGTTAGGGCCGGCTCTGCTCTCTGCCTGTAGGCGAGGGAGAATTCAGACAGGGGTGGGGGCTTTCCCCACAAAGAACGGGAGCTTTGTCCCCTGAGGGACAGAGCCATAGGCTGACAGACAGTCTGGCAACCTCTAATTCTGACATGGTGAGAGAGGGCGATGGAGAGAGAGAGAGACTGAAAGAGAGAGAAAGAGAGACCGAGAGAGAGAGAGAGAGACAGAGAGAGAGGGGTAAAGAGAGCGAGAGAGACGCAGAGAGATATGGAGGAATAGCAGCAAAGCTGCAACTTGCAAGACAATACAACTCATGATTAACCTGAAACATAGAGTTTGTGGTATTAAAAGCCATTTAGTTAGTTACTTGGCATCATAAAGACAGTTCTCCTCAGACACTAGGCCTCCTCTTAAGAAGGGCGCATTAAGGGACTACTCCGTCTATGGGTTCTTCATAACATACACTAGTGTAGGATGTCATTATTTGGAGACCTAAACCAAGTCAAGTCGTTGAGTATTTTCCTCTTGGCAGCTAAAGTTTATACCTATGTTTATGTTGACTAAATTTGACACTCTCTCATTGACCTCCATACAAAAAAATACCCACTTGGTCTGCTTCATGCTTTATTCTTGCGCTGACAAATTTTGGGGTGGAGTCAGCCCTTTCGCTTCGCCTCTTCCTTTCTGGTATCCTGGGAAACTCAGACCCTGGGGGTAAATCAGGGGTCAACTACACAGGGTGTAGAGGTCAGGAGCTCAGGGGGGGTTGCGTCAGAGGTGGCTGGTGTATAAGTGGGCAGTTACTTCCTACTTTTGAAAGACGGTCCCCTTTATACAGCATAGTACAATGTGATGGTCCCATGTCGTGCATTGATCTAGTTAGCTATCAAAGTTTGACTGACAAGAAACCTTCACTAATGTTTGCACAGTCATGTAGAACAGCACTGGAACGGATACATCAGTTTCAACTTACTGAGGGAGACAACAAAAATGTAGCAGTATGATAAACATACCTCGACTCCACAGGAGGTTGGTGCCACCTTAATTGGGGAGGACGGGCTCTTGGTAATGGCTGGAGTGGAATAAGTGGAATGGTATCAAACACGTTTTCAATGTGTTTGATGCCATTCCATTAGTGCCGTTCCAGACATTTTTATGAGCCGTCCTCCCCTCAGCAGCCTCCACTGCTCGACTAGTACAACAGCTGCATAAACACATACAAAATGATCAGGTACAGAGAAGCATACAGAGGTACAGAGAAGCATACAGGAGGTACAGAGAAGCATACAGGAGGTACAGAGAAGCATACAGGAGGTACAGAGAAGCATAATACAGGACAATTGGTCAAATCATTCTAGCCAAATATCAGCCAGCGGTAAGAATTCTCTATCTACATGAGAACTGCCTTCGGATCACTGTAGAAAAGATGCCAAACCAGGCTAGTGAGAGAAAACTAGCTGTAAGCCTGGAAAAGATCTCTCCCTGATTCCCTGGGTTTTGCAACCCTCTCCACATCCTCTGTGGTGTGACCTTACAGAGTCTCGTTTTTCCCTCACTCCTCTCATCCCCTGGAGTTGTTCAGGACCTTATCCTCCTGCTCTCTGTTCCACACAGCATATTATTACGGAAATATTAGTTGAGTGTGTGTGTGTACATACTGTCTGTGCATGTTTGTGTATCCATGCATGTGTGTATCCAAGCCAACAGTTACCCACAGGGGCCAGCAGTGTGTGTGTATGGGAATCCCATGCCAGCTCCTACATGCTCCCCACTCTCCTCCACCACCCTCCCCTCCCTATCCCAATCAGACCCTGGGATCTCAGGATGCAGCCTGCCCGGCATTTCCAAAATAAAGAAGAGGGAACACAGAGATAGAGGGGAGGCCAGCTACCCTCACCCCTCCTGGGCCTATTGTACTCTTATCACAGCCAGCCAGACACTGTGCCAATGGAAACGCAGCTGAGCCTTGCCCTGAGTGACCTCCTCCACAGAACCTGGCACTGCCACCCCATCACAGGTGATTCCTGTCAGGCAGCAACACACTGGTATTGAAGATGTGTCAGTGAAAGGATAAGGACAGGTTTGTTCCTATTGAGGCTGAGGGAGTTTTTCCTTGCCACTGTCTGTCGGCTGTGTTTGCTACTGTAGATGGGGGTTTGAACATTGTTGTCTCATCCAACAGCGACAAACAAGAAAGGCTATGAACTTTGTGTTGTAAAAAACTTTTACTGATTGATTGATGAAGATAGAAGATGGGAATTAACCTACAGCAAGGTCATTTATTGAATATTTAAAATGACTAACTGGCCATAACTGTCAAGCCCCATTGGTATCTCTAACCATTTAATTTACATACAATTCCTCTAGGATTTACTTTCAAATGTCCATATCAGGGCCCGTATTCATACAGCGTCTCAGAGTAGGAGTACTGTTCTAGAATCAGTTTTGCCTTCTTAGATCATTATGAATAAGATGACAGGGGGACCTGATCCTAGATCAGCACTCTTTAGCCTAGTATTGTTTGTATCCAATGATAGGCAAAGCTAGTCTATTGCTGCAGCAGCCCCTGCTACAGATAATAAAAGTCAACATGCCAGAGTTGATCAAGTTCAAAATGTCTCTACTTCCTGGTCTGAATACCTCATGCCGCCACTGCGGGCTAAATGTCCAAATTGCCCTCATAATTCCCCTCAGTGTACTTGGGAATGTTGATGTGTGTGAGAACTTGGGAATGTTGATGTGTGTGAGAACGAGTGTGTGAGTAGCGAGAGACTGTCAGTGTGTTTGTGTGAGTGCAGAGCAACACAGGGGATGTTTTCAGTGTGCTGCAATGGGCGCTAAGGACCCTGAACGAAAACATACTGGTGGTACACGGATGTATCAGATGCTTGTCCACTCTGGGGGGGAAAAAAACATGTTAATCCAAGATCTACTTAAACTGTGGTTCTTCTTTAAAAAAAGGCCTTTAAGTTTAGTTTGACTCCACCAATGCTTAGTGTGGCATTTACCATGTGATTTCAAACTATAGTGTACATTTATAATGTGTGTAAATCTACTGTATGATAGCCAATGTGTTTATGACTGATTGTGTGTGTCTGACGGCCAATGTGTCAATGCCTGACTGATAAGGGGGCCCAAGGTATGTGTGTGTGTATGTGCTCGCTCGTGAGTGTTTGTGTATGTACACACACACACTCGCTCGTGTGTGTGTGTGCTGGTACTGGGAATGCGAGAGGAAGAGGCTCCTTTCTGCTGTATCCTACTCTGTATTTACTTTCAACAGAATTCCAGTTATGGCCTCTGGCCTGCATCCAAGGCCTTCCTCTGTGTGCACTTTCTTCAACGATCCTGTTTAATCAGCATCTTCCATTTGTGCAGTAAGTACAATAAGCTTCACTGATTTGTAACTACAACACAAAGCTACAGGCTTTTATCTTTTAAAACCTCTACAGCTATAGAAAGTACATTTCACCCTTAAAGGACAAATGTTCTTTTTTACAACCAAATCTCTATTTTTGATGTAAATGGCATGTTATAGGGTCCAGACATCTTTTTGGGATTTCACGTTTTTGAGAAACTTACACCAAACAGCAAATCACTTCCTCATCCTTGTTGTGTTGTATGGGGGCCCCAAGAAAACACTCAAATACGTAATTTTAGAAACGGAAAAACCCTCAGTATAGTGATGCAGGTCTTTAGATGTTCTACACATGAAATTGTGCCATTCCGAAATCTATCTGCAACGTTATATTCCATTTTGTCAGGCCCCCATACTACACAAGGAGGATGAGGAAGTGATTTTCTGTTTGGGGTAAGTTTCTCAAAAACATGTGAAATCACAAAAAAGGTGTCTGGACCAGTGGCGTGTATTCATGGATGCCAAGGGAAGCCAGGCTCCCCAAATATATATATATATATATATATATATATATATATATATATATATATATATATATATATATATATAATATGTATTTTCTGTCTCTGTGTTTTCATAATTTTCTGTCAATTCACAAGTGGCTGAATCTCAACTGAGAAATCATCAGAGCAAGGGAAACAGAGCCCCTCTGTCTCAGTATGTGTAGCCCATGTATCTGATGCTGTCTGGACAAAAAGAGTATAACATGTTGCCGCCGTAGCATTTGACTGACTGATGCCAACAAGCATTTGGCCTCCCTTGATAAAAAATAACTATAAAAGAATTAGCCATTCAGCATTGAGCTGAGCTCAACTGTGGGTTGTCCTGGTGGCCAGTTTGGATTTGGCTTCAGACCAATGAAATTACTTCCTTTGCAAAATGTCATTTTCAGAAAAACGTGTCAGTTTCTGGTCTGCTTGTGTTGATGTCCTAACTTGCTAAATCGTCCCTTTCCTAAGCCATGGATGGAGATGGGGATTTGGACTTGTAGTTTTGACTTAATTCTCTATACAGGCCAATGATTATGACGGCGATTCTGATCTAACCATAAATGAATATGTTGTGCCACTGGCCTGAGACGATTGAAGTTCAATATGTAGCCAAGTAGGCTCACGTTAACTAGCTAACGTTAGCTAGCTAACTTAGTGGTTAATTGTTGCCCATGAGAGGAAGTCAGGCTAGCAAGCATTTTAGCTACAACAAAAACTAAAAAAGTGTACCGTATGACAGAGCCATAGACGTTTTGCCAACATGAAAGAGAGAAGGATGCCATTGGCATTCAACTAGTCTACAAGTAGGGTGAGTCAACATGTTTTGTTATACTTGCACAAGCACCACAAATCAGTACGATGGACAGCCAACATGATATTTAGCAACATTGATTGGACTCAATTGTTTTTGGTATCTTTAAGTTTGTTTTCAGTGTATTAAACTAAGCATACCGTATATAGCCTTGTTGATTTGATGATGTTTAAATGTTTAAGTTGAAATGGTGCTGGAATAGTGGAGGCAGTGTCTGTTGTCTTTGTGCTGACTTGCAGTAACACTAAATCAGTAGTTGTTTAGTAAACTGTCGAAAGCATTAACTTGCTTGACCATGCTGCAGGTGATATACACTATATATACAAAAGCATGTGGGCACTCCTTCAAATTAGTGGATTCGGCTATTTCAGCCAAACCCATTTCTGACAGGTGTATAAAATCGAGCACACTGCCATGCAATCTCCATAGACAAACATTGGCAGTAGAATGGCCTTCAACGCGGCCCCGTCATAGGATGCCACCTTTCCAACAAGTCAGTTTGTAAAATGTCTGCCCTGCTAGAATTTGCGCCGGTCAACTGTAAGTGCTGTTATTGTGAAGTGCAAACGTCTAGGAGCAACAACGGCTCAGCCACGAAGCGGTAAGCCACACAAGCTCACAGAACTGGACCGTTGAGTGCTGAAGCCCGTAAAAATCGTCTGTCTTCGGTTGCAACACTCACTACCGAGTTCCAAACTGCCTCTGCAAGCAACGTCAGCACAATAACTGTTCGTCGAGCAGCTGCACACAAGCCTAAGATCACCATGCGCAAGGCCAAGCGTCGGCTGGAATGGTGTAATGCTCGCCGCCATTGGACTCTGAAGCAGTGGAATTGTGTTGTCTGGAGTGATGAATTGCGCATCACCATCTGGCAGTCCGACAGACAAATCTGGGTTTAGCAGATGCCAGCAGAACACTACCTGTCCCAATGCATAGGGCCAACTGTAAAGTTTGGTGGATGAGGAATAATGGTCTGGGGCTGTTTATCATGGTTCGGGCTAGGCTCCTTAGTTCCAGTGAAGGGAAATCTTAACGCTACAGCATACAATGACATTCTGGATGATTCTGTGCTTCCAACTTTGTGGCAACAGTTTGGGGAAGGCCCTTTCCTGTAACAGCATGACAATGTCCCCGTGCACAAAGCGAGGTCCCTACAGAAATGGTTTGTCAAGAACGGCGTGGAAGAAATTGACTGGCCTGCACAGAGCCCTGACCTCAACCCCATCTAACAACTTTGGGATGAATTGGAACGCAGACTGCGAGCCAGACCTTGCCCAACATCAGTGCACAACCTCACTAATGCTCTTGTGGCTGAATGAAAGCAAATCCCCGCAGCAATGTTCCAACATCTAGTGGAAAGCCTTCCTAGAAGAGTGAAGGCAGTTATTGCAGCAAAGGGGGGACCAACTCCATATTAATGCCCATGATTTTGGAATGAGATTTTCGACAAGCAGGTGTCCACATACTTTTGGTCATGTAGTGTATGTGTTTGTATGCAACATTTGCTTTGTGGACTTCACCAGACAGATGTTGCTCTCCGGTTTTGTGATTAAACAAACGTATGTGTAGTTGAATTTATTTCGCCGCTGTGTGACTGTGGGCGCCGAGTGGCGCAGTGGTCTAAGGCACTGCATCGCAGTGCTAGCTGTGCCACTAGAGATCCTGGTTTGAATCCAGGCTCTGTCGTAGCGGGAGACCCATGGGGCCGCGACCGGGAGACCAATGGGGCGGCGCACAATTGGCCCAGCGTCGTCCAGGGGAGGGGAGGGAATGGCCGGCAGGGATGTAGCTCAGTTGGTAGAGCATGGCGTTTGCAACGCCAGGGTGGTGGGTTCGATTCCCACGGGGGGGCCAGTATGAAAAATAAAAAAATTATGTATGCACTCAATAACTGTAAGTCGCTCTGGATAAGAGAGTCTGCTAAATGACTAAAATGTACTTGTCTTTTTGTTCTAACGGCCTTACTGTATATCACGGTTGTTATATAACAAACGACGCAATTATCACAACATAGGTTCTAATATGGCTTTTTTGCTGGCTTTGCTTCCTCAGTGATTTTACCCACGCACTGCTACTGGTCTGGACCCTTCTATAACATGCCATTTACATAAAAAAATTGAGATTTGGTTGTAAAAAATAAAACGTATCCTTTACTCACAGCTCTGTCGTTGCAACAGTCCACTAAACAATGCATTTAATTAACTTTAAAATCATTGTTATCGTGTAGTGAACGTCTTTATCTGTAAACTTGACAACATTCTCCTTTCACCTACTGTCTTACTGAATCTAAGGCCTCGTTGTGGTTCAGTGGTTTGTGGCCAATTTTAGAATCTCGAACCTCTCATTATACTTTCAATGGCCGCCAACTTGAATAGTGTGTACCTTTCCTTGATACTTCCCTTGATTCTCCTGTACACTTTAAAGTGACCAGTGAAACACTGAAGGAAGATCTCTTTCTCCCTCTCCTCTCTAAAACACAGATCTCTCCTTCCCCAAACAGCAGGATAGAGATGAGTAGAGGCAGGCCTGGGACAAAGCTTCAGATAATAATAAAAAAACATGAGGTAGGAGGTAGAGAGGGACTGTTGGTTGTGTCGCTCCATATAGCCTATAAACCCTACATTTAAAAAAGCTTTTTCTTTGCACAACATGGGTGTTTTCCAGTCCAGTGGGTTCGTTGATGTCTGCTCAGTCTGAACAGTGGGGGGCATTTCCATCTAAAAGTACAAACAATTGAAGTTCATAGGAGCATATCAAATTTGGTGTCAAATGAAAGCTAAGAGTCTATATTTTGGGGATATGAAGGCATAGATACATTTTTCAATCATTTTCCATCTTAAAAATGTGCTATAAGTAAAGGCTTTGATTTCTGGATAAACAGGTGGAAAATGGGTCGTACAAAACATCTACCAGAAATAGTCTTAAAAGGTATCAGAAATACATCAAAACACAATAATGTTGACATAAAGACCCCTGCCACCTAATATCAACATTTATATATAGTTTTGGAGAAATCGTTTACCTTCTGTAAGTTTAAGAAATATTGCCTTGTAATTCCGTTACCAAAAACCTACATATCTTTAAGATATTTTCTAATTTCTCTCCCTCATGAGGGAGGATAATGAAAGTTTAACAAAGTAACGGTAGACCTACCATTGAACTATTAAGTGAATTAAACTCATAATTCAGTAAGGGAATTTCTGCAACTGAATTGGTAACAATGGGAAATCATAATAGTCACAAACTACAGTTGGGTCACCTGCTACTGTTCTCCCTTCCACTGGCATACTGTTATGTTCAGCTCATAATGGTTTTATTTCGCTTTCTGGTGGTCAAACAAAGTGTTAAAAACCTCTACCTCTCTCTCTACCTCTACCTCTACCTCTACCTCTACCTCTACCTCTACCTCTACCTCTACCTCTACCTCTACCTCTACCTCTACCTCTCTTTCCATTTACTGTAACCAGCATCCTCAACCACTGAGCATGGACCGACACTGGAAGTCCATAGATGTTGAAAAGTAGATTAATGTGGTCAGTCCACCCTGGCCTTGATGTTAATGTCCACAGACGGACCGGACTGGACCAAATCTGAACCCATCATAGACGTATATTTCACAAGTTTGGATAGTAAAGCAGAGTACAGTGAGTACAATAAAGTACAGTACAATACAGTAGTACAGTACAGAAAAGTAGATTATAGAACAGTACAATATATACAGTATATTGTACTGTACTCTACTCTCTGATGTGCTGTATTGTATTGCACTCTACTGTACTCTGCTGTTCTGCGCTGTGATGTCGAAACTTTTGAAACATGAGGAGAATGACATTCATATCCATAATTATGCATTTCTGTTTAGTACAGGTCAGATACATGATGAAATTCTGTTACCGGGTGTAAATCCACTTCACTTAATGGAGTTCAATAATAAGAGATTTTTTCAAGGTGTCATGTCATAGTCTCCATTATTTCTGCAGACATCTTTCAATCTTAATTCATAGCGGATATTTAACAGAGTTTTTGGAAAACGTGGTTGCATAAAATCCTGAGGGAGAGTTTATCGAAATTCAGTTACCAAAGTTTCATCTGCACAGTTCTTCCACTAAATTAGTTTTTGGAAATGTTTCATTGGAAATGTTGTATGGTTTGTTAAATTTTGAAACCAATGGTCTTTGTTTGGCAGACATTTTAAAGTTAAAAAGTAATTGCCCTGGGCCATGAAGAGAGTAGAGGGTTGAGAGAGGAAATGTGCAGTGGAACAAGTGAAAGAGGATTGTGCTTTGTGAGAATCAATGAAGAAGATGAAGGTGACGATGTACTGAAACAGTGATACTTTGGCCTAATTAGGGTTAGGTGTGACCGAAAACCTTGAAACTGGGTATAGAACTACTAACACCGACCTACCAAGGCCCATATTCTCAGAAGTGGTGTCGGTGTCTAGTCAAACCAAAAAAAATAACCTTGATATTTTGCGTAACGTAACATGGCTGTTCAGAGGGATTCTTTGGTGATTTGAACGAACGATAAAAGAGGGGATGTTGAACAATAACAAACCCTGAACATTGCTGAGCCGCTGACAGGGATTATCGGATTTGTCAAAGGTATAATAATGGTTTTGCCTCTGTGTGTGAATTCAGGTGGCTTTGTGTTTTGACTATCAAGGTTACTTAGACACTCTCAGCCTGACAGCTCCAAGAACCGTTTGTTATGGATCGAGAGAGTTGAATTCTCTCTTTATCACCTTCACTACATCTATTTGATGTGGCTTAATGACAAGGTCCATGGTATATGGCTACGTGGCCAGAGCTAGAGCCCAAAACACCTACCTAAGCCTACATCACTGTTATTCCAACAATCCAGTGCATCAAAGTCCAAAGAGTGAATTGTGACGGACATTAAATGCACCCACTAGAATTCTTGACCTTTGCTTGCGAAGCAGCTGGTCTCGTTATCGAGAAATGCTCACTAGACTTTCAAAATCAAGTTTCAACTTTTATTAATCATATGTACGGGATACGCATGGAATACATCGTCCAACGAAATGCTTACTTTCAGGTTCCTTCTGGACAATGAAACAACAATAAGAAATAATAATATGAACATAAAGTAAATGGCTCAGTAGAATAGAATAATACTTTTGAGCAAGTATAATACAGGAAGGCACAATGTATAGTACAATATTTACATGTGTATTGGGGAAGGGGGTCAAGTGTATAAATTGAGCAGTATAATACGAGTCTGGTAGCAGAAGTTGTGATGTGTGTGTTGCAGTGATGTGTGTGTTGCATTAATGTGTGTGTGTGTGTGTGTGTGTGTGTGTGTGTGTGTGTGTGTGTGTGTGTGAAATTGAATTTGTCTGATAGGTGGGATGTTTGTGCTTGTAATTTGTGAGCTATTAGAGTCAATATTCTAGTGCAGAAGGGAGAAAAGTGAGCTTTGTCAAAGGCGAAGTGTGTGGTGTGGTGTAGCTTGTGGTAATGCAACAAATACCCTAGCCTACAGTGCACAATGTCCTGACAATCCTGCCTGAGGCCTGTAGGTCAAGACCCCAGCAAATATGTAGCCTACGCCCATTTCACTCCGAGCCAAGTGAACTGGTGAAACTGAATTTGATAGTTTGTCATGGAGCTAAGGAAATGCCAGTAATTCACCTGTTTATGACCTTCTAGCTCCCCACTAGGTGTTGTCTATAACAATGTTCTAACCACAGTGCATCGTTAAAACCAACTCTGGACATAGACGGGCCTAGTGCAGTGACTTACTGTTGTTAGACTTAAGGTCACGGTGGATGACAGGAACAATGGCCTCCGTGTGCAGGTAGAGCATGCCCCTGGCGATCTGCACCGCCCAGTTGACCAGGACGTGCGGCGGGATGCGGCGTCCGGCCAATGCTCGGCTCAGTGCGCCACCGGATGCGTACTCCATGATGAGGCACAAATTGGGTTCCCGTAAGCAAACCCCTTTGAGAGCGATGATGTTGGGGTGAGTGAGCATGGCAAACAGCCGAGCCTCCTGGCGCACGTTCTGGGCCGTCACACTGATGTCCTCATCCGGGTCCTGGCGGGCCGCCTTCACGGCCACCAGTCCACCTCTCCATGTACCGCGATACACCTTGCCGAAGCCTCCGACCCCAATGACCTCCTCGAGGCTCAGTTCCCTGAAATCCACAGCCTCGGGTTCGAACTCCCCCACCCCCACCACGGCTGGCCCAAGCTCCCCGACTCCACTGCCCTGCAGTTTCCCATATGAAGGAGGCTTGAAGGACACGTAGTTTGAGGGAAAGATACCCACTTTGTTGTTGACCTTGCCCGCCCACCAGCCCTCGTCACCGGATATCTCGGAGTCCAGTGACAGAACTTCCACCAGGTCACCTTTGTGGAGGGTGAGCTCGTCTTTACCGGACGCCTCATAGTCGAATAAAGCTGTCCACACAGGATTGGTGAAGTTTCCTTTTTGCGATTGATCCAAACCTTTCCAGTTCAACAGTGGGCCGCGGCTAAAAATGGTCTTCAGTGGCTCCATGGAGCCACAAGGAGCAGATGTTCAGACACTAGGTTTGATTCTGTACGATTTTTAAAATAAAGTACTTTATTGCGCCTCTCTCCCTTTCCTCTGTGTCTAGTTGGTTCATCAGGGACCAGTGAAATTTGTTCAAAGGCCTGGCCAACAGGAACACAACAGTGTTCAAAGATAACAGGATAAAAAGTGCCTCTCATGCGACTCGTCATGGACTGCTTGTTTCCATTGGAGCTGGTAATGATCAAACAAAGGCCATGGATGTGACCAGTTCTGCCAATTGTTCCAATTTGTAAAATGGCAGAATTGTCTCCATAAAGCAAGTTTCTACTTGACTGATGTGGTGTCTCAATGCGTGGTTTGAGCACATAACTCACTTAATTACTCAATTATTATATCACACATACTCACATATTAACCAATGATTATGTGCTGAGATTGAGATTTGAAATAAAGGGGAACTTATTCCATTATAGCAAAACCAAGACTGTGCAGAGAACTGGATGGATCAGTCACTAAAATTAGCATCAGGTGGTTGTAAAATATCCAGACCATTGGACAATAATAACCTCAAAGAAGGAGCTCAACTTCATTTAGTTGTCCATTTAGAGTTTTCTGTATTTTTAGCCATTAAGTGCCGTGGCTATCATAAGCAGGAAGCGCTGAAAAGAAGAGAAGAATAGCAGGAAATAAGCATTCAGTCCTGCGAACCCCGTGCTTTACCGCAAATTTCAAAGCTGACCAACTCGCCCTAAACCCACATCACGAACAACGGTGTCTGGCCGAAACTTCTTTGCGTTCTGTCAACTATTCTCACATCCGTTTGCCGAACTGTATCCATATTTGCTGTCTCGCCCGATGGTGATATACAATGTCTCAATTGTACAAATCTGTATATTCAATAAGAACTTTATATCCACCGAGTTCCCAACAGGAAGAACAGTACGATCCTGCTTATGAGTCTACTTTTTAAAGAGAACCGCACACCGAAAACAAATAATGTATTGTCCGTCGTGCGTAACGATACTTTAGTGCCAAGCTCCGACCAGCTCGTTGTTATTATCGATGTCCAAAAAGCGTCATGATAGATGCGTTATTGTTATCATGTCCCCACTTCCTTTAGCAGTCTTCCCTCGTCCCGTTCTCGAACCACTCTACAACTGTGCTTACAGTCAAAGAAGAGGGTGGGGTTTAGTAACTTTTTTCCCAACAGGAAAAGAAAGAATCATGTGTGTAATCATTGGGCGATTTCGTGTTCCATGGTCCGGTGCCCCTGGGCGGAGTCAGTATATGTTTGACCATTCCATTGGTCCTTAAGTATAATCTCCACTCATCCGGGACACCGGGACATGCAAAACGAACTCGCCCATTAGTCCAAACTTCTTCCGTTTTGCAACTAAAACTAGAGTTTATTTTGGACAAATTCAGTTAGGTCCCTCCCCGTTTATTTTCGTTTGCTTCCATTTAAGAAACGTTTTGCAACATAAGCGGCGTAATGAATACGCTCCAGGTGACAGAAACAACGCAACTCTTGTTCTGGAGGAGGCAGCAGTAATATGCGGAGTAATTCACGTGTTCTATATTTGAGGTTCACTAGAATATGTGTGTGACAAATAAATACGCACGATTTTTGGCCCACAGAAGAATGGGCGTGGTATTAGGCCGTTAATTGTTATGGGCCTCAATTGGATGGGGTTTTATGTTTCCTTGGGGCAAGTTAGTGGTCCAACGTGCAAATGTTGTAATATAAATATCATCATTCAGTTCATAAGGCCTATAATAGGTTACATAGTCTCCAATAATAATGAGGTTGATGATACACTGTGTTTATTTTATCCTTTATTTAACTAGGCAAGTCAGTTAAGAACAAATTCTTATTTACAATGACGCCTACACCGGCCAAACCCGGACGACGCTGGGCCAATTGTGCGCTGCCCTATGGGACTCCCAAGGTTGTGATACAGCCTGGAATGGAACCAGGGGGTCTGTAGTGACACCTCAAGCACTGAGATGCAGTGCCTTAGACCACTGCGCCACTCAGGAGCCCTGAGTTTGGTGTAATATGCAAAAGTATGCATAAAGCACTTACATATTTATCACTTTGAATAAACATAAAATATGTCATGCTATTGGGGTCTGAGACAGACTAAACTTTTCTACCTAGGGGGCCATTCGGAGGAGGGCACCTTTGCCCTGTGATGCTGTGTGGAAACAGTGTGCTTCCTTCTGAGGCCTTTGATGGCTCCCCTGCCCCATGGCAGGCCTTTGTTGCTCCGCCGCCCCCGAAAGTCAATCCCCTCCCATAACCCCGGCCAAACACCCCTGCCTGCCTCCCCCATCCCCTGCTACCCAGCGCTGACTCTTCACTTGTGCAGGAAGAAGGCAGTTGTTTTTGTGGCCTGGTGGCTGAGACAAGCCTCCTGCTACATTTACAATATGAAACCAAACTCAGGGGAGGGAGGGAAGGGTGTGGGTCCACAGTGCACACAGAGAACGAAAAATGTACTGCATTTTCAGAAAGAGTATTTCCTTTGTGCAGTGTGTCTAATCAAAGCAATCTTCTCTCCATGGGAATCTCTCCCACAGAACAGACCTGTGCTGGCTTGCACTTCAATCACCTTGCTTACTCTGTTGATGATGACATGGCCTTGACAGGGGAAAACACACATCACATCAGCTGTGGTAACAAACGTCCATTGTTAAAAGTTTATACACACTTCATAGGAGTACTAATGCATGGTTGGCCATTTCTTTTGTCTATACCCGAGAGTCTGAGACAGGAAGTATTTGGAGGAGACATGAAGGCTGCTTAGAGAGAAATGTACAGATTTTCCATATGGGAATGTGAATGGGAAGCTCAGAGAATGTAGGATGGGGATGGGTTGAACACAAAGGATGTGTTACACTACTGTGAAGTCGTAAGGTGAAGCCTTGTGCAATGTTTCGCTTAGGTGCAAATGGAATGAAGTTCATTGCCAGTTTCAATGGACTCAACAACAAATAGCTTATGGCATCGTGGCTTGTAATGTCACAGATACGCTTGGTAAAATATCTCATGCCGTTTTATGTAAAAGAAAAAAAAAAAGTTGGGCAGTGTTTTATTGAAATCTGAACTTTATTTCACCCATACAAAATAAAAATAATGTTAAAAGTTTACATACAGCGTCAGATTCAACGGCCTACCTTCAAACATTTCATATCAACACAGAAACGGGAGACTTATCCTTCTCTGCTTTTCAATGAGTACATTAAAACTATCTAATAGAGAGAAAAATAAAAACAATACAAAGGATAATTTTATTCCAAGTGAGGGGAGGGTACGTTATCTTTTTGAAAACAAATTACGCAAATTATAGGTGAGAAGGAAGGGGGTGAGGTTTAACAACTTTAAAAACAAAGTTACAGTCCAGGAGGAGCATCACAGTATCCTTCAGATAAGAATAGCCAGCACAGACACATCTGTCTTCAAGAAGGAGATAGTTGGGGTGAGGGGGTACAAAACAACATATTTCATGTCATACCTCCAAAGCAGTGACTTGTCACCCAAATTCCAAATGAACAAAAACATCCAATCAGAGTTGTAATGACATGTGAATATGGTTGATGTAAGCTAATGGACAAGGTCTTCATGAGGATAAATTATCGTCATAAAAATGTGCATTAAAAGGGGAAAAATCCACAACTCCGCAGTCACATTGAGAAGAATTCATAACCTATAGTAAAATACATCTCCTTACCAGTTCATTTTGAGGGCCTATGTAGCCTAACAATTGGAATAGCCACGTGCGATGACGACCAAGTCTGAAAGCAAGACCAAGATCTAACCGCTCTGCCAAGTTCATAATAACCCTCACAGACAATAATCTCATCTCCCTTTGCTATAGGCAAGTGCTGATCACTTTCAAAATACAACCAACTGCTGCTCTGAATTCATCTCGAGAAGGGGTGTGTACAGTATTCTATGAGGCTATGTTAGGTTGCGCAGGCATTATAGTTTGTTCATCTCAACTGAACTTGAGCAGACGTTGAAGAAGTGGACATGGAACTGGAGTGATATGTTCGTTGAACACCAATGACGTATGCAGAAAACAAAGAGAGAGATGAGAGAATAACCAAAGTGCAAACTACAATGGGGGACTTAATCAAACCGGTCCTTGGGCTGGGCCGGGGGCCTTTCAGAACATCAACTGCAATTTTTTTGTAGTCCAAATATAACAACCACCTGTTTTATAAAACAACCTGGTACATTTTTTCTCCACAATAAAATAAGAACAAAAAATTATTAAAACACAATATACAACCGATTACTGGTCTTCAGTGGTGCAGGCTGTCGTGTCTACACGCCTTACTGACAGTTGTTGGAGGCTTTTCCTTAACAATGGGCTGCATGTGAGCGTCTGCTCAGACTCACCTCTTTCTCAATGCAGCCACATAAAATAACAACTTAAGAGAAAATGAAAGGTAAAAGAGTGGGGGGAGCTAAGAGTCATAGTCTTCATCATCATTGTCTTCGTCTTTGTGCGGCAAGGAGGGGGGAGGCGGGGGTGCGGTGCCCATCAGCGAGGGGTGGGGGGCAAAAGAGCCCAGGGGCATGACCAGGCCCCCTTGTGCAGTGCCCATGTGGAGGTACTGGGGTGGCATGGCGTCTGGGCTGTGGCACAGGGCAGAACAGGGGACAACGCGTTAGTAATAGTACCCCCGCACAACAGGGTCATGTTCAGTTAAGAAAATGTTTTGAAACTGAGTGAAATGGAAAGGTAATGCCTGAATACGACCCAGGAAAGCACATTAGCAAAGAGTACAGTTGGGTTGTGGTTAACCGTGTGTGTATGTGTCCATGTCCATTACCTGTGGAATCGGGATTGCGGCTGCAGGTTTGTGCTTGACTGAGACCCGTCCTCCTCATCCTCGTCTGTCTCGCTGTCCTCAGAGTCATCCTGCTCCCATGGCAACAAAAAGCTAAATAAGCCTCTGAAATCCTCACACCTCTACCCTATCAAAACTCCTCCCTTTCCCCCCCCCATCACACCTGATATAACTTCAATTGGCCACCAAGCCAAACTAACTTTAACATTTCCCTCTATAAAAAGTTATTGTTATCTAAGCTAAGGTTATGCTTTGTGGCTACTAAATTGAAGGCCAACACCCACCTCTTGCTCCGACTCTGTGCCTGATAGCTTCTTGTCCTTTCCCTTGGAGCCAGCTCCTCCGTTCTTGCGGCCTGACCCCGGCTTTCGACCTCTGGAGGACATCAAGTAAGTACAAAGTCAAGATGGCATAATTCACACATTTTCCAACACACAAAGCTTTAGGGGACCATCAGTAATATCCTATCCAAGTAAACAGTTGGTATCATTCAGAGTCCGTTACCTGCGCGCAACCTTTTCCCCTCCCTCTGCGTGGTTGTCCTCTCCCTCGCCCTGCATGTCCGGCACTGCCGCTACCAGGTCCTTCAGGAAGTCAAACTGCTGCTCCAGTTCAATGCACTGTTTTCTACCAAGACACACACACACATTGTTTAAAACATAATACTTTCCCATAGCTTCAAAAGCACAGAAGGGCAAGAATGCTGAAAATTACAATCTGTAGTCCTACCGACTTTTATGACCAACACTGATAACTGAATACATGACTTACAAGTGTGAGGTTGTCATTGTTTTTGCGTTCCGGGACTGGGTGACTTGACAGGCTTTCGTCAGGAGAGACTCCAGGAACAGCTCCAGAGCTCGTGCTGGTGGTTGAATTAAGGAAAGGCAAAAGTAGCCACTGGCCACACAGGACCGGGGTGTTTTTTTGTCTTCAATAACAGTTAGACATTTCACAACTACACAAGAGTGATTACTTAACTTACTAGGCACACAACCCCTCAAAAGTAAAAACAGTGAGTCATATGAATTTCATTCAAACTGCACAACACAAACAATTAACCCTACAATCTCCATATTGTCATTGGCAAAAATACATGTTTTGAAATGCAGTTACTTGGAACATGCAATGAAATACAGATGAAGCGTTCAGGTGAGAACAACGGATACATATGATGACAGGAACTGCGGCAGCCACTTTGCCTATCTCTTCATCAGTCTGCATAATCTTCTTAATCCTCGCCTGTAATCGGAACGGGAAGAGGTCAGTGAGGGAGTGCTTCGAAGATTTGACTACCATTAGAGCATTTGCATAATTGCTGAGTTACTAATTGATCAATCAACCAACCACACATGCCCAGCACATTGACCATAGTTAGTTGACAAAGAAACTAGGCTATAGACAGAAATGCCAAAAGAACTTTCAACTAGGTCTATTCCCATCCGTTTGCATCATCTGAGGATTTAGGTACTAAGCAGAAGTGATGACCTTGATAGGTAGCTAAAAATAACACACTCACACTGGGAGCTAGTTTTCTTTTCTTATTTTTTTTTTTTAAAGGGGTAGATCAGCTTTAATATTTCAGATAGATTGTAACTTCCATCAATGTAATTGTCTGCATCACTTCCAATCCCCCATATGTTTTTTTTCTCGCATATATATATATATATATATATATATATATATATATATATATATATATATATATATATATATATATATACACACACATATACATATGTGGTCCTCTGTAGCTCAATTGGTAGAGCATGGCGCTTGTAACGCCAGGATAGTGGGTTCGATCCCCGGCACCCATACGTAAAAATGTATGCGCACATGACTGTAAGTCACTTTGGATAAAAGTGTCTGCTAAATGGCATATTATTATTACATATACATGCATACACACACACACGCTTTTTTAAAATTATATTTCCCTTCATTACTTTCCAACCCCACCACCCCTTCCCCAGTTGGAGTAAACTAGTGAACAACAACGCTTAGGCCTCTACTTCCAGCCCATACATACTATATACATTTATGTTTTACAAAAGTTCTGAACCTTTCTATTCTCAATGTTTCTACAGATCGTAAATTGGGAGTTAGTTGTTTGTTATGGTTTTGATTATATAATCCATAGGCCTATTTCTTTTGAAGCTGTAGCTACCTTTTGTCCTACCAAGCTAAAGATACCACCATGCACCTTCTTGGCTTCTGCCCCGTCTGTTTCGGCTCATCTCACATGTGAAGTCAGGGAGGTGGTCAACAAAACAGACTTCTAGCTACCCCGCTCAGCACGATCTGACAGTAGTGGCAGCAGGTACACTATATATACAAAAGTATGTGGACACACCTTCAAAATAGTGGATTCGGCTATTTCAGCCACACCTGTTGCTGACAGATGTATAAAATAGAGCACACAGCCATGCAATCTCCATAGACAAACATTGACAGTAGAATGGCCTTACTGAAGAGCTCAGTGACTTTTACTGTGGCATCGTCATAGGATTCGCTTTGGATAAAAGCGTCTGCTAAATGGCATATTATTATTATTATTATTATTATTATAATAGTGTATCATGACATTCTTAGGGGGACTGATTTGTTGACAACTTATGCTAGTATCTGGCTAGCATTTCCAAACTAGCTAGCAACATCCTCCACTTTTCCCGATCATGTCTAACTTATTCTGAATGATACAACCCCTTAGCAGGCCTAGCTAATACTTGTTTTGGACAATAACCAAATCTCGTATATCAGTTAGTACAGCTAGCAAACTTGCTAACAACAATGAACAAACAACAATGAACAAACTAAGCTAGCAAACCTTTTTAATAGCTACCCTCCCCAAAATAGTGGCTGGCTGGCTAGCTAACTTAGCTAGCTACCATTAGCTGGATAACAATGCATATCTACAGCTCTAGCTAACTACGAAGTAAAGTTAACTAACTAGCTTTATCTTATTGTCTGTTAACTAACTAGCTAGCAACCTACCTAGGCCAAATCCTATTAATATGTGCACTGTTTATGTAAAGTTAGCAAGCTAGCTAGCATTCCACATATTTAGATAATGAAGTTAGTTAGCTTGCTAATTAGCTATCAGCTTAGCAAGCAAAGCTTTAGTAACTACTTACCGGAGGGAATCTGGCATTGTATTTCTTCTTTTTGCTGGGCATTATTTTATAAACTGGCTAGCTAACTTAAAACAATCTTCAATATTTTGTTATTATATGTCCCTCCAACCCGCACCCAAGTGGGTAGCTAGCTAGCCTAGCAAGTAGCAACGTCGTCTTCTCGAGATGTTCCGCAGGGTCTCACGTTCCGTCGGATTCTTCTACACTACACTCTGTTCAAATAGACAGCACGCTAGTATTAAATAATAAACACACACAGATTGTTGCATTATCAAAGTACTGTCGCGTTGAGGTAAAATGCAACATTGCCAGCTCAACGTGACAAAAAGTTAAAAGCCGACCCAACTGTTACTTTGCTCGTTTTCTACTAGATAACGTTAGCTAAGCTATTGTGTATACGGGGTGTTTCAATAAAGTTTTGCTAGCGACATTGAAATCATGATGGAGGCTTGAGCAGAAATATTGATAGGCGGCCAGCTACCCCCTAGACTTGGTAGCTGGCATATAAAACATATCGGTACAGGAAAACATTTCATTATTATAGCTACTGTAAGTTGTTCTATGTTCATGCAAGTATACTGAACAAAAAATATAAACGCAACATGTAAAGTGTTGGTCCCATATTTCATGAACTGAAATAAAATATCCCAGAAATTGCAGTCGGAGATTGCAGAGTGCAGTATAACTGCAGTACAGTACAGTGTAGTATAACTGCAGGATGCTGCAAATACTGCGTCCAAAATAACACTTTTTTTTTTACTGCAGTCATTTTGCAGTGTAACTGCAGTATAACTGCAGTTCAACTGCAGTACACTGCGTTCAAAATACCACAGTTGACTGCAGTTACTGCACTTTTATGTCTTTTTTGTAAGGGAACGCTTATTTCTCTCAAATGGTGTGCACAGATTTGTTTACATCACTGTTAGTGAGAATTTCTCCTTTGTCAAGATAATCCACCCACCTGACAGGTGTGGCATTTCAATAATAATATCATATGCCATTAGCAGACGCTTTTATCCAAAGCGACTTACAGTCATGTGTGCATACATTTTTACGTATGGGTGGTCCCGGGGATCGAACTCAGTACCCTGGCGTTACAAGCGCCATGCTCTACCAATTGAGCTACAGAGGACCACAATCAAGAAGCTGATTAAACAGCATGATCATTACACTGGTGAACCTTGTGCTGGGGACAATCTAAAGGCCACTCTAAAATGTTCAGTTTTGTCACACAACACAATGCCACAGATGTCTCAAGTTTTGAGGGAGCGTGCAGTTGGCATGCTGACTGCAGGAATGTTCACCAGAGCTGTTTCCAGATAATTTAATGTTAATTTCTCTACAATAAGCCGCCATCCAACGTCGTTTTAGAGAATTTGGCAGTATGTCTAACCGGCCTCACAACCGCAGACCACGTGTAACCACGCCAGCCCAGGACCTACAGTTGAAGTCGGAAGTTTACATACACTTAGGTTGGAGTCATTAAAACTCATTTTTCAACCACTCCACACATTTCTTGTTAACAAACTATAGTTTTAGCAAGTCGGTTAGGACATCTACTTTGTGCATGACACAAGTAATTTTTCAATAATTGTTTACAGACAGATTATTTCACTTATAATTCACTGTATCACAATTCCAGTGGGTCAGAAGTTTACATACACTAAGTTGACTGTGCCTTTAAACAGCTTGGAAAATTCCATAAAATGAAGTCATGGCTTTAGAAGCTTCTGATAGGCTAATTGACATAATTTGAGTCAATTGGAGGTGTATCAGTGGATGTAGTTCAAGGCCTACCTTCAAACTCAGTGCCTCTTTGCTTGACATCATGGGAAAATCAAAAGAAATCAGCCAAATTGTAGACCTCCACAAGTATGGTTCATCCTTGGGAGCAATTTCCAAACGCCTGAAGGTACCACGTTCATCTGTACAAACAATAGTATGCAAGTATAAACACCATGGGACCACGCAGCCGTCATACCGCTCAGAAAGGAGACGCGTTCTGTCTCCTAGAGATGAACGTACTTTGGTGCGAAAAGTGCAAATCAATCCCAGGAAAACAGCAAAGGACCTTGTGAAGATGCTGGAGGAAACAGGTACAAAAGTATCTATATCCACAGTAAAACGAGTCCTATATTTTACATTTTACATTTTCGTCATTTAGCAGACACTCTTATCCAGAGCGACTTACAAATTGGTGCATTCACCTTATGATAGCCAGTTGGACAACCACTTTACAATATATATATATATATTTAAAAAAAAAATTGGGGGGGGTAGGGGGAGGGTAGAAGGATTACTTTTATCCTATCCCAGGTATTCCTTAAAGAGGTGGGGTTTCAAGTGTCTCCGGAAGGTGGTGAGTGACTCCGCTGTCCTGGCGTCGTGAGGGAGCTTGTTCCACCATTGGGGTGCCAGAGCAGCGAACAGTTTTGACTGGGCTGAGCGGGAACTGTGCTTCCACAGAGGTAGGGGGGCCAGCAGGCCAGAGGTGGATGAACGCAATGCCCTCGTTTGGGTGTAGGGACTGATCAGAGCCTGAAGGTACGGAGGTGCCGTTCTGCTCACAGCTCCGTAGGCAAGCACCATGGTCTTGTAGCAGATGCAGGCTTCAACTGGAAGCCAATGGAGTGTGCGGAGGAGCGGGGTGACGTGAGAGAACTTGGGAAGGTTGAACACCAGACGGGCTGCAGCGTTCTGGATGAGTTGTAGGGGTTTAATGGCACAGGCAGGGAGCCCAGACAACAGCGAGTTGCAGTAATCCAGACGGGAGATGACAAGTGCCTGGATTAGGACCTGTGCCGCTTCCTGTGTAAGGTAGGGTCGTACTCTGCGAATGTTGTAGAGCATGAACCTACAGGATCGGGTCACCGCTTTGATGTAGGCGGAGAACGACAGGGTGTTGTCCAGGGTCACGCCAAGGTTCTTTGCACTCTGGGAGGAGGACACAACGGAGTTGTCAACCATGATGGCGAGATCATGGAGCGGGCAGTCCTTCCCAGGGAGGAAGAGCAGCTCCGTCTTGCTGAGGTTCAGCTTGAGGTGGTGATCCGTCATCCACACTGATATGTCTGCCAGACATGCAGAGATGCGATTCGCCACCTGGTTATCAGAAGGGGGAAAGGATAAGATTAATTGTGTGTCCTCTGTGTGGCAATGATAGGAGAGACCATGTGAGGATATGACAGAGCCAAGTGACTTGGTGTATAGAGAGAATAGGAGAGGGCCTAGAACTGAGCCCTGGGGGACACCAGTGGTGAGAGCACGTGGTGCGGAGACAGATTCTCGCCACGCCACCTGGTAGGAGCGACCTGTGAGGTAGGACGCAAACCAAGAGTGAGCCGCGCCGGAGATGCCCAACTTGGAGAGGGTGGAGAGGAGGATCTGATGGTTCACAGTATCAAAGGCAGCAGATAGGTCTAGAAGGATGAGAGCAGAGGAGAGAGAGTTAGCTTTAGCAGTGCGGAGAGCCTCCGTGACACAGAGAAGAGCAGTCTCAGTTGAATGACCAGTCTTGAAACCTGACTGGTTTGGATCAAGAAGGTCATTCTGAGAGAGATAGCAAGAGAGTTGGCTAAAGACGGCACGCTCAAGAGTTTTGGAGAGAAAAGAAAGAAGGGATACTGGTCTGTAGTTGTTGACATTGGAGGGATCGAGTGTAGGTTTTTTGAGAAGGGGTGCAACTCTCGCTCTCTTGAAGACGGAAGGGACATAGCCAGTGGTCAAGGATGAGTTGATGAGCGAGGTGAGGTAAGGGAGAAGGTCTCCGCAAATGGTCTGGAGAAGAGCGGAGGGGATATGGTCAAGCGGGCAGGTTGTTGGGCGGCCGGCCGTCACAAGTCGCAAGATTTCATCTGGAGAGAGAGGGGAGAAAGAAGTCAAAGCATAGGGTAGGGCAGTGTGAGCAGGACCAGCGGTGTCATTTGACTTAATAAATGAGGATCGGATGTCGTCAACCTTCTTTTCAAAATGGTTGACGAAGTCATCCACAGAGAGGGAGGAGGGAGGGGGAGGAGGAGGAGGAGGATTCAGCAGGGAGGAGAAGGTGGCAAAGAGCTTCCTAGGGTTAGAGGCAGAGGCTTGACATTTAGAGTGGTAGAAAGTGGCTTTAACAGCAGAAACAGAGGAAGAAAATGTAGAGAGGAGGGAGTGAAAAGATGCCAGGTCTGCAGGGAGTCTAGTTTTCCTCCATTTCCGCTCGGCTGCCCGGAGCCCTGTTCTGTGAGCTCGCAATGAGTCGTCAAGCCACGGAGCAGGAGTGGAGGACCGAGCCGGCCTGGGAGGATAGGGGACATAGAGAGTCAAAAGATGCAGAAAGGGAGGAGAGGAGGGTTGAGGAGGCAGAATCAGGAGATTGGAGGGAGAAGGATTGAGCAGAGGGAAGAGATGATAGGATGGAAGAGAAGAGAGTAGCAGGAGATAGATAGCGAAGGTCGCGACGGTGCATTACCATCTGAGCAGGGGCAGAGTGAGTAGTGTTGGAGGAGAGCGAGAGAGAAAAGGATACAAAGTAGTGGTCGGAGACTTGGAGGGGAGTTGCAGTGAGATTAGTAGAAGAACAGCGTCTAGTAAAGATGAGGTCAAGCGTATTGCCTGCCTTGTGAGTAGGGGGAGACGGGGAGAGGGTGAGGTCAAAAGAGGAGAGGAGTGGAAAGAAGGAGACAGAGAGAAATGAGTCAAAGGTAGACGTAGGGAGGTTAAAGTCATCCAGAACTGTGAGGGGTGAGCCATCCTCAGGAAAGGAACTTATCAAGGCGTCAAGCTCATTGATGAACTCTCCAAGGGAACCTGGAGGGCGATAAATGATAAGGATGTTAAGCTTGAATGGGCTAGTGACTGTGACAGCATGTAATTCAAATGAGGAGATAGACAGATGGGTCAGGGGAAAAAGAGAGAATGTCCACTTGGGAGAGATGAGGATTCCTGTGCCACCGCCCCGCTGACCAGATGCTCTCGGGGTATGCGAGAAGACATGGTCAGACGAGGAGAGAGCAGTAGGAGTAGCAGTGTTTTCTGTGGTAATCTATGTTTGTGTCAGCGCCAAGAAGTCGAGGGACTGGAGGGTAGCATAGGCTGACATGAACTCTGCCTTGTTGGCCGGAGAACGGCAGTTCCAGAGGCTGCCGGAGACCTGGAACTCCACGTGGGTCGTGCGTGCAGGGACCACCAGGTTAGAGAGACAGCAGCCACGCGGTGTGAGGCGTTTGTATGGCCTGTGCGGAGAGGAGAGAACAGGGATAGACAGGGTTATTCTGTCTCTCACTGTTCAAATAAACCTACCATTAAAATTATAGACTGAGAATTTCTTTGTCAGTGGGCAAACTTACAAAATCAGCAGGGGATCAAATACTTTTTTCCCTCACTGTATTGAAGCAACATCTCAAGACATCAGTCAGGAAGTTAATGCTTGGTCGCAAATCAGTCTTTCAAATGGACAATGAACCCAAGCATACTTCCAAAGTTATGGCAAAATGGCTTAAGGACAACAAAGTCAAGGTATTGGAGTGGCCATCACAAAGCCCTGACCTCAATCCTATAGAACATTTGTGGGCAGAACTGAAAAAGCGTGTGCGAGCAAGGAGGCCTACAAACCTGACTCAGTTACACCAGCTCTGTCAGGAGGAATGAGCCAAAATTCACCCAACTTATTGTGAGAAGCTTGTGGAAGGCTACCCAATACGTTTGACCCAAGTTAAAGAATTTAAAGGCAATGCTACTAAATACTAATTGAGTGTATGTAAACTTCTGACCCACTGGGAATGTGATGAAAGTAATAAAAGCTGAAATAAATCATTCTCTCTACTATTATTCTGACATTTCACATTCTTAAAATAAAGTGGTGATCCTAACTGACCTAAGACAGGGAATGTTTACTAGGATTAAACGTCAGAAATGGTGAAAAACTGAGTTTAAATGTATTTGGCTAAGGTGTATGTAAACTTCCGACTTCAACTGTACATATCCGGCTGCTTCACCTGCGGGATCGTCTGAGGCGGTGCTGATGAGTATTTATGTCTGTAATAAAGCCCTTTTGTGGGGAAAAGCTAATTCTGATTGGCTGGGCCTGGCTCCACAGTGGGTGGGCCTGGCTCTACAGTGAGTGGGCCTGGCTCTCAAGTGGCCCACCCATGGCTGCGTCCTTGCCCAGTCATGAAATCCTTAGATTAGGGCCTAATTAATTAATTTCAATTGACTGATTTCCTTATATGAACTGTAACTCAGTAAAGTCTTTGAAATTGTTGCATTTATATTTTTGTTCAGTATACAATGTAAATACTGTGCGAGTTCTAAACAACAGAATTTACATGCCAACGTCGAGCTAGCTAGCTGGCTAAATAAGCTAGGGCATAACAGCTTCTATCTTTGGTTGCATGAACTCATTGCAGACTTTCCATGTTCTGTGTTGCATGCATGTTAGGGAATGACTGACTGCAAGGCAGTTCTTGTGAACAGGGTTTCATAGCTTTTCCTACTCAAACTAACTTTATGCTTATCTACAGTACAGGGAAATTGTGCACCCGTTTGACCATTGCTGAGAACCCACCCCAGGAACCCCTTGTTGAGATTCCACTATGGAGGAGGTTCAGGTGGAGGAAGATGTCACAGGGAAGGGGACAGAGGTGGAGAACCCAGAGCCACTCTACGCCGAGAGCTATGCAGCAGTGGCCATGGCTGCAGACATGGACCCCTGGATCGTATTTGACTCCCACATAACACCCAGAGCAAAGTTTGACGGCTGGCTGGAGACCAACAGGACAACTGTCCTGCCACTGGGGACATCACTGGACTACAGGAGAGCTGGGAGAGGCTGTTGGACAGCGGGAGACCTGTCACCTTCCAGACTGTGAAGGAACTGGCACTGAACCACGGGGTGCTCACCGGGAAGTGACTGATGCACCTGGACTCAGGCTTCAAGGTGGACCATGCCTGGGAGTGTGTGCCCAGAGCAGCCCTGGAAGGGAAGATCTCCCTGACCAAGGTGAGCCCATGTGACCCCAAGTCTGACAGCAAGCACGTCATCTGTTCCTATAACAAGGACTTAATGGACGAAAACGAGGTGATGAGGCTGGACGCAGTCACCCGGGCCACGTCCGCTGTCTTTCAAGCAGGATGCATTTACCGCTGCAAGCTCTGCCCTACCATCTATGCGAGTAAATTCGGCCTGGAGTGTGTGCCCTGACGCTCCCACATCATCAACAAAGTCACCAATCTGGAGGTCGCAAAGGAAGGAGAGTGGGAGTATAGTTTACTATTTCTAAACAAGCACTTAGCAGCAGACAGTTGGACACATGCCACGTGTTAGGCTACGTTACACAGTATAGTACTTCTGACTTGGGGTCGGTTCGTAAATTCCCCATATATGGGGTTTAATTGTTCCTTGAGTTCTTCCTATGTCTCGAAGCAGGCTTGTTTCATCGTGCTGAAAATAATTTCTGATCATATCATTGGAGGGTGCTTCAAGATTCAGATTCTATTGTCTACCATAAAAGCTAATTATGTTTTGTTAGGTCTACTTCAAGAGAAATACATGTATTTTAAGTTTACTTCTTCTGTAATTACACTACATGACCAATTGTATGAGGACACCAGCTCTTCGAACATCTCATTGCAAAATCATGGGCATTAATATGGAGTTGGTCCCCCTTTGCTGCTATAACAGCCTATAAATGCTTTTCACTAGATGTTGAAACATTGCTGCGGGGACTTGCTTCCATTCAGCTACAAGAGCATTAGTGAGGTCGGGCACTGATGTTGGGCAATTAGGCCTGGCTCGCAGTCTGTGTTCCAATTCATCCCAAAGGTGTTCGATGGGGTTGAGGTCAGGGCTCTGTGCAGGCCAGTCAAGTTCTTCCACACCGATCTCGACAAACCATTTCTGTATGGACCTCGCTTCGTGCATGGGGGCATTGTCATGCTGAAACAGGAAAGGGCCTTCCCCAAACTGTTGCCACAAAGTCGGAAGCACAGAATTGTCTAGAATGTCATTGTCTGCTGTAGCGTTAAGATTTCCCTTCACTGGAACTGAGGGGCCTACCCCGAACCATGAAAAACAGCCCCAGACCATTATCCCTCTTCCACCAAACTTTACAGTTGGCCCTATGCATTGGGGCAGGTAGCGTAAACCTGGTATCTGCCAAACCCAGATTTGTCAGTTGGACTGCCAGATGGTGAAGCGGGATTCATCACTCCAGAGAACGTGTTTCCACTGCTCCAGAGTTCAATGACGGCGAGCTTTACACCACTCTAGCCGACGCTCTGCATTGTGCATGGTGATCTTAGGCTTGTGTGCGGCTGCTCACTCATGGAAACCCATTTCATGAAGCTCCCGACTAACAGTTATTGTGCTGATGTTGCTTCCAGAGGCAGTATGGAACTCGGTAGTGAGTGTTGCAACCGAGGACAGACGATTTTTACTCAATACGTGCTTCAGCACTCCCGTTCTGTGAGCTTGTGTGGCCTACCACTTCGCAGCTGAGCCGTTGTTGCTCCTAGATGTTTCCACTTCACAATAACAGCACTTACAGTTGACCGGGGCAGCTCTAGCAGGGCAGAAATTTGACGAACTGTCTTGTTGGATAGGTGGCATCCTATGACAGAGCCACGTTGAAAGACACTGAGCTCTTCAGTAAGGCCATTCTACTGTCAATGTTTGTCTACGGAGATTGCATGGCTGTGTGCTCAATTTTATACCAACAGGTGTGGCTGAAATAGCCGAATCCACTCATTTGAAAGGGTGTCCACATACTTTTGTATATGTAGTGTATTTTAAACACCTCTAATTAGTTGTATTGTCAGTTATACTGTATTCAGTGACATTGTGGGAAGTAAAGTAGGCTACACATTGTACAATCACTTATCACACTTAGTTTTCAATTCATTTCATTTATTTCCTGTATATACTTGTCCACAAAATATTATACAATTGTCAGTTTTTAGTAAGGCAGCATTGACTAAGTACAGAGTTGGGTCCTTCCACTGATTAGGTACCTTTTGAGTAGTGTAACTTGGTGAAACAAAGTTATCAACTTATTTTAACATCATAAAGAGCACATGTTCAACTTAATCAAAATAATGTTTTCCCATCTCAAAATATATATATAGTAAAGTAACAGGGTTGACAACTTCATCTTAAATCATCCATAAATCCCCTTGTGACAGGGGAAATGGAAGCTTGTGTGCAACAAGGAGGGGCAGTTGAATACAAGCTTCACAAAAAAATGTTTATTGGTAAAACATTTCCTTCAGAAAGTATTCATACCCCTTGACTTATTACACATTTTGTTGTGTTAAAGCCTGATTTCAAAATGGATTAAATAGATTTTTGACAAAGTGAAAACATGTTTCTAGACATTTTTTCTAATTAAATACAGAAATACTGTATCTCATTTACATTAGTATTCACACCCCTGAGTCTATACTTGTTAGAATCACCTTTGGCATCGATTACAGCTGTGAGTCTTTCTGGGTAAGTCTCTAAGAGCTTTGCACACCTGGATTGTACAATATTATCACATTATTTAAAAAAATATTGAAGCTCTGTCAAGTTGGTTGTTCATCATTGCTAGACAGCCATTTTCAAGTCTTGCCGTAGATATTCAAGCCAATTTAAGTCAAAACTGTTACTAGGCCACTCACGAACATTCAATGTTGTCTTGGTAAGCAACTCCAGTGTATATCTGGCCTTGTGTTTTAGGTTATTATTACTGATACACCACCCAAAGTGTAATTAATAACTTCACCATGCTCAAAGGGATATTCAATGTCTGCTTTTTTTATTTTTACCCATCTACCAATAGTTGCCCTTCCTTGCGAGGCATTGGAAAACCTTCCTGGTCTTTGTGGTCGAATCTGTGTTTGAAATTCACTGCTCGACTGAGTAACCTTATACTGTATATAATTGTATGTGTGGGGTACAGAGATGAGGTAGTCATTCAAAAATTATGTTAACCTCTATTATTGCAAACTTATTATGTGACTTGTTAAGCACATTTTTACTCCTGAACTTATTTAAGCAGCTCATTACAAAGGGGTTGAATACATATTGACTTTGTCAAAGAAACAAAATAACCAGGGTTTAAACTGATGGTGAGAACTAAATGTTGGGGTTAAGTGGGTTAAATTCTTCCCAGAGGATGCACAGAGGGACATGTCAAAATGTCAGATTTATTGAATTTTCCATGTGGTCTATATTAAAGGGCATTTCATTTAATATTTGCGCACAATTTCTACTTAAAATATCAAAGGGACGTAAAAGGCACTCATTTCATGGAGCGGCCCAGGTAGGTTTTAAACATGTCTTCATCCAGGCTCTGTCGTAGCCGACCGCGACCGGGAGACCCATGGAGCGGCGCACAATTGGCCCAGCATCGTCCAGGCTAGGGGAGGGAATGGCCGGCAGGGATGTAGCTCAGTTGGTAGAGCATGGCGTTTGCAACGCCAGGGTTGTGGGTTCGTTTCCCACGGGGGGCCAGTATGAAAAAAATCAAATAAATAATGTATGCACTCACTAACTGTAAGTCGCTCTGGACAAGAGTGTCTGCTAAATGACTAAAATGTAAAATGTAAATGTATTATTCTGCAGCTGAAGTGAAATAATATAAAGCAAACCACACTGTGAATTAGCATAAATGAAATAGTGATGCACAGAAATGTTAGATACTGAGTCAAAACTACTAACATGATATAGAATGAGTCTGCTACATTTATAACCAACAATATACTTCCTGTTCCAAAGATGTATTGAAAATTAAAACGACAAGTTATACTTACAGATGTTGACATAGTAAAACTGTACATAACATTAAGATATCTGTCACCAAGGTGAGTACTGTATTTTTCACGTATATATCATCACCTAAGGCTTATGCACATTGAAATGACAATGTATTCTTGTCTTGCTTTACAGTATTTGGTCATATTCCACTACTTTAGTATACCTCACAGCCAGTAATAAACTATTCAGATTGTCATTTTGAATGGCCATAATGCATAGACATCTGCACAACTCATCTACAAATAGACGGACCAACAAGTAAGGCTTTCCATTGGTTGTTAGAAAATTGGGAACTTATTTTATGTTTACAAAAATGATTCCCTTTTTAAGAAATATTTGCCCATTCACAAACACCAGACAGTCTCAGCTGTGAAAGCCAAGGTCGACAATATTATGACCCGATTTCTTGTCAAAATCTGAATCTTCTGATAATCTCTTCAAGGAATCCAACAGAAAATAGTACACAAAAAAGCACAATATAAAAGATGATGATTTCATTTATATTCTTATTTGGAGAAAAACCAAGGGCCATCCCAAAAGGCCTTGATAGACATTGTGGATGTCGAGTGAATTAGGTGCAATCATCAACATAAGTATTTTAGTAGAAGGTCAGTTTGGGAAAGTGGTCTGTTAATGTTTTCCCTAGGTACAGATCTAGGATCAGCTTCCCTTGCCCCAATCCAACCTTAACCATGAGCGGGGTAAATGCAAAACTGACCCAAGATCAGTGTCTAGGGGCAACTTCACCCTACTCCCCATAATAGAATAATGGTCACATTTTGTGATCAATTGATTGGTTGGCAGGTTCAAAGGCTTGGTCCAAGGAGCTAATTATCTCCTTTCTGGCCACGAAAATGACCAATGAGCAGAAAGGTGGACAGGAGACAGACGCTTTGGTACACTAACCAGTGATATCAACTCCTGGTCTGTTGGCTCATCAATTTCTCCACACCTGGACTGTCCAGTGCATACGTTGATAATGATTAAAGTAAACACATATGAACCCTGAAGCTCTGTGGGAACAGAAGTGAATACCACTGCCTTTGGAGACTAGAAACAAACCTGGGTTTATACACAACCCAGTGGGGGTGTATCTTTAGGGGTTGACGAAGAGGGACGCTTCAAGTCATACAGTTCATCCTCGGGTCTTGCGATTGCCCACAAACTGGCAGATACAGAACTTCCCTGTAGCTCTTCCTTCTATTCACTCTGTTCATTGTGTACAGGCAGGGTTCTGCAGCTGTCCTAATAAGCATGTCCACAATCCACATAGAGAAGAGAGCAGAAAGCACCACCTTCTGACTCTCTTTCAGCCAGCCTTCAAATGACTCTCCTTTGTAGCCCTTTAGAATAGCAAGTACAAAGGGAAGTTGAGTTGGAGGGGCCCAAGGTCTCAAGGGCGAGGGAACAGATAAAAGTAGTCTGCCAGGGGCATTATATCAGTAAACATGTCAGTCAAATCACACGGTTGTCTCTTAGGTCTGATTTCTGGACACAAAACCAGTCTGATTGCCACTGTTCAGGAAGGACATGAGACAGTCTTCGTACATGGAGCTGAAGACGTCCAGGTCGTCAAGGACGGCCGGCTGGCGTTGCCGGGGGAACTGTCCATCATGCCCTTGCTGTGGAGCAGGTTGACAATGCTGTTGGGGTAGTTAATCCAGGTGCTGCCGCCACAGCTGATGTTGTGGTGGTTTGCTGGGTCTGCTTGGTCCTGGGCTGCGTTGTTGGCCACAGTGTTATTGGAGGGTAAGTGGCAGGCTCTTTGACCCCTCTCCAGCCAGACAACTCTGACCAAGCATAACCTGGAAGTCGTCGATGTTTATGCTATCTAGAGTCCCTGACGAGTGTGCCTCGGAAAAGCTGGGGAACTCGGATAGCTCCTCATCCAGCATGGAGGCCTCCACCCTGAAGTGGGAACCTTGGACCCCGAAGGTAGAGGTGGGCCCTGGGTTAACGGCTGCGCTCACTGGCTTCTGGGGACTAGCAAAGGTGGGGAAGGTTAAGCCGTGGAGGTCTGACAGGTTGACGGTAGGGAAGGCCTGTGAGGAGGAGGAGGAGGAGGAGGAGGCAGTGGCTGCAGAGCCCTGACCCTGAGGGTTGGTGGTGAAGCTGGCCGTGGCTTTGGGCTGGGAGTCCAGGGTCAGGCTACTGAGGAACTTCCAGGTCTCTAATGCGGTGGAGGAGGAGGCCTCTGCTTTGGGCTGGGTTTGGAACAGCTGGCTTGGCAGGGGGCTGTTGTAGTAGGGCTGGGGCTTCACAGAGACAGAACTAGAGGGTGCCCCTGGGTTCACCACTGCAAGAGACAAACACAGAGAATACCACTGTCCCTTACCCAATGCTGTATACTGCCAAATATACAAATAAACGTAGGGTCCCTAAACAGTAGTATCTATGTTAAATTTGGATAACTAATGTTACATACAGAACAACCTTTACTGCAGTGGTCTCAGTCAAGATTACTTTCTGAGTCAAAATGCAAGCCGAGATCTACCGCTCAGATGTTGTTGTTTTTTACATGAAATTGTTTTAACAAACGTAAGCCTATGCAACATTAACCTATTAAAAACAGTTCTGTAGAAATTACGTTTGTGCACTAGGCTATAGGTCCAACACATTATCACCGCATATTGGCTATGACTTGCCATGCCAAAGTTGTTCTTCTCAGACCATTTTGAGGTATATGATCACACCGGTATACTGTTACACAACACCAGCTGTTGTATTACTTGTGAGCATAAATTGATTTAGCTTTTATTTATTTCACTGGACTGATGGTGCCTCCATCTGACGGTCAGTCTCAGCGCTCTCACCGTCCCTCCACTACCTTCCTCCACTGAAACAGGCCAGTGACAAAAAATCTAAATGTAATCCATTTTAAATTCAGGCTGAATGTGGAAAAAGTCAACGGGTGTGAATACTTTCTGAAGGCACAGTACATACAGTATCAGCCATCACATACAGTGGGGTCCGGAATTAATGGATCCCTTAATAAAGGTTAGCAAAAAAGATTGTATAAAGTACATAACACAAATACTGAGCTATATTGTATGCTCAAACAAATAGAACAATTATTTTATACTAATACAATTGCTTAGAGAAAGAGATTTTGTTTAACAAGTAATATCAGAAAATCTAAAAAAAAAGATAGGGGTCAAAATTATGGGATCCCCTGTTTTCAATACTCCCTTTGCGAGGATATAACGACACTGAGCATTTTCTAAAATGTTTTATGAGATTGGGGAACACAGGGATCTTAGACAATTCCTCCATAATAAAAAAAAAAGCTTATGAAAAGCCAAATAAAAAATTATAATACTTTGTTATCTAATGTTTTTTCTCAATGATTCTGTTGGTTTTTATGCTCAAGATCGTACAATTTGCTAAAACTGCATCAAAACCTCAGGAAAGGCACTAGGATCTTCATGCCTTCCTTTCAATCCATTCAAATCGTTGACGCGCGCGGCCACTCCTCACTCCAGTCACTGTTAATGGACAGGGTCAGCATGGGCGTCGCTGCATTGCCTAACTTGAAGTAGCTTCATTCGTTGCATTGAGCCGATTTAATATTTTGAGCATGCGTATCGCCTAAACATGTTGTGTGGGTAAACTCCGCACATTTGGCCGTGTCTACATAATTTTTCATTCGCAACCCTTGAACTGAACGAAGCTAACAAACAGCCTGACAAATGGACACTATACTGCACCTCGAACAATTTTCCAAGTTGGAATAATGTATCACGCCGTTTGGAGGGTTTGAAGAGTGGAACGTCAACTATAATGAAAGTTAAGACCAGACAGAGGCAGCAAACAGGAGCTCTACGAGACGTGACTTTATTCATGACAGACAACCACCGTCTCCCTCACTGTTAACTGTCGGGCATACGAACAGTGAGTACTAGAATGTCCACTTGTCTGAAACGTCATTAATAATTTTTACCCTGACTTTTACACATCTTGGACATTTACTTTTGCTTTGTGGACGTAACGGGAATGGTGCTTCTTCCTCCACTCAATGAGGGCCTGAGCCTTGGCTTCTAAAAGATGGATGCGACTAACTACAACGATTCTACATGCGTGGCTGCATGGAGGATTCAGCTTTTTGATCGGCTGGATGCCCTAATGGATGGAGCGGCCTACCTGTGTGCTGCGTGGGAGAACTGTGCTATCAGCTACAGTTTGTGTGTGTGTGACTTTATGTGTCAGTGTGAAAATGGAACCGAAGGAAGCCTTGGGGATGCGTCTCCCACACGACGGTGGGCCTGCTGTGTGCATGCAGAATAACATAATGGACATGGGGTTGTTTAGGGTTGCAGTGAGTTCACTAGTTGTGGGTGCTGACATGTATAATGTTGAATCAAATCAAATCTTATTTGTCACATGCGCTGAATACAACAGGTGTAGACCTTACCGTGAAATGTTTTTTAAAAATAGTTAAGAAAATATTTACTAAATAAACTAAAGTAAAAAATTAAATAAAATAAAAAGTAACAATAAAATAAAAATAACGAGGCTATATACAGGGGGTACCGGTACCGAGTCAATGTGCGGGGGTACAGGTTAGTCGAGTAAAGTGACTATGCATAGATAATAAACAGCGAGTAGCAGCAGTGTAAAAACAAAGGGGGGGTGTTAATGTAAATAGTCTGGGTGGCCATTTGATTAATTGTTCAGCAGTCATATGGCTTGGGGGTAGAAGCTGTTAAGAAGCCTTTTGGACCTAGACTTGGCGCTCCGGTATCGCTTGCCGTGCGGTAGCAGAGAGAACAGTCTATGACTTGAGTGACTGGAGTCTTTGACAATTTTTCTGGGCCTTCCTCTGACATCACCTAGTATATAGGTCCTGGATGGCAGGGAGCTTGGCACCAGTGATGTACGCACTACCCTCTGTAGAGCCTTACGGTCGGATGCCGAGCCGTTGCCATACCAATCATCTGCGTACATAGACACAGGCTTTGTTTTAGGCTAGTGGGAGATCATAAGTAAAAATAGAAAACAGTAAAGGACCAGCTCCCTTGGGGAACACCACACTTGACATGTTTTACGTTAGAGAAGCTTCCATTAAAGAAAACCGTCTGTGTTCTATTACAAGCAGACCACCATAGTCACCGTGGCCAAGGATAACCTGCCTAAATGACTACCGACCAGTAGCACTGACGTCTGTAGCCATGAAGTGCTTTGAAAGGCTGGTCATGGCTTACATCAACACCATTATTCCAGAAACCCTAGACCCACTCCAATTTGCATACCGCCCCAACAGATCCACAGATGATGGAATCTCTATTGCACTCCACACTGCCCTTTCCCACCAGGACAAGAGGAACACCTACGTGAGAATGCTATTCATTGACTACAGCTCAGCATTCAACACCATAGTGCCCTCAAAGCTCATCACTAAGCTAAGGATCCTGGGACTAAACACCTCCCTCTGCAACTGGATCCTGGACTTCCTGACAGGCCGCCCCCAGGTGGTAAGGGTAGGTAACAACACATCTGCAACACTGATCCTCAACACGGGGGCCCCTCAGGGGTGCGTGCTCAGTCCCCTCCTGTACTCCCTGTTCACCCATGACTGCATGGCCAGGCACGACTCCAACACCATCATTAAGTTTGCCGACGACACAACAGTGGTAGGCCTGATCACCGACAACGATGAGACAGCCTATAGGGAGGAGGTCAGAGACCTGGCCGTGTGGTGCCAGGACAACAACCTCTCCCTCAACGTGACCAAGACAAAGGAGATGATTGTGGTGTACAGGAAAAAAAAGAGGACTGAGCATGCCCCCATTCTCATCGACGGGGCTGTAGTGGAACAGGTTGAGAGCTTCAAGTGCCTTGGTGTCCACATCACCAACGAACTATCATGGTCCAAACACACCAAGACAGTCGTGAAGAGGGCACGACAAAGCCTATTCCCCCTCAGGAGACTGAAAAGATTTGGCATGGGTCCTCAGATCCTCAAAAAATTCTACAGCTGCACCATCGAGAGCATCCTGACTGGTTGCATCACCGCCTGGTATGGCAACTGCTTGGCCTCCGACCGCAAGGCACTACAGAGAGTAGTGCGTACGGCCAGTACATCACTGGGGCCAAGCTTCCTGCCATCTAGGACCTCTATACCAGGCGGTGTCAGAGGAAGGCCCTAAAAATTGGCAAAGACTCCAGCCACCCTAGTCATCGACTGTTCTCTCTGCTACCGCACGGCAAGCGGTACCGGAGTGCCAAGTCTAGGTCTAAAAGACTTCTCAACAGCTTCTACCCCCAAGCCATAAGACTCCTGAACAGCTAATCATGGCTACCCGGACTATTTGCACTGCCCCCCCACCCCATCTTTTACGCTACTGCTACTCTGTTAATGATTTATGCATAGTCACTTTTACTCTACCCACATGTACATATTACATCAACTACCTCAACTAGCCGGTGCCCCCGCACATTGACTCTGCACCGGTACCCCCCTGTATATATAGCCTCCCTACTGTTATTTTATTTTACTTCTGCTCTTTTTTTCTCAACACTTTTTTGTTGTTTTATTCTACTTTTTTTATTAAAAATAAATGCACTGTTGGTTAAGGGCTGTAAGTAAGCATTTCACTGTAATGTCTGCACCTGTTGTATTCGGCGCATGTGGCCAATACAATTTGATTTGATTTGATTAGATAGCTTTCTGTGACGTTTCTCAGCCCGCCACAATCAATTATAAATGATCACATGTATAAAAGGTAACATTTAATTGTTTATTGAGCACCGGTGTGTGTAATGTGCAACAGAGCACCGTATGTGCAAAGTGTTGAAGTTCACACAGCTGGCCCACATTAAGCTGGAACAGAAGAAACAAACAACACATTTAAGCTATCTCTTGTCCATTATTAGACTGATCACCTAGTATTGTTAAGAATTGTGATGTTGTGCTTTGTATGGGAGTTGCTGTTCGCTAACTGGGTTTGTGTTTCAGAAGCTGAGATGTGTACTTACCTTTATGTGCGCATTCCTGGGAGTTGTAAAGGAAGTGGCTTCTTCTTCTTCAATGGGGTTTATCGGCGGTTGGCATCCAACGTTATGGTACATTACCACCACCTACTGTACTGGAGTGTGGGCCAGAGACAAGGAGAAACAAAATCCTACCTGCCAGCCCCGTTGCTCTTAAAAAAGATAACAAAATATTTAACTAATGACGTTCTACTCAATATACTCTTTAAACTAATTTCCTGTATCCCCTTCTCCCTCATACTAGATCTCATCCTCTCTCTTTCCCTCTGATACTTCCCACACTGTAGCAATACATGCTCCACGGTCTCTGTTTCCTGGCAATAATCACACTTTCATGTTGGATGCTTTCCTATCACATGTAATGTCTTATTCAACTGGCTGTGTCCCACCCTTAATCTTGTAAAAATAGCCTCCTCTCTTCTGTCCCTTCCTGCCGTCCTCCCCTCCCCAACTTTTCTCTGTACTTGAAATAAATGCCTGCCCTTATTATCTCTATTCCACTGCTCCTGCCATCTCTTCACCATCACTGTATATATCAGGCTTTTTGCCTCTGCCTTGCACATTGAAACTACAACATCAACATCCCCACTACTAAGTGCTTGTTTAGCCAGTACATCAACTGCCTCGTTCCCATCCAGCCCCACATGGGCTGGGACCCAAGTCAATCTTATCTGTATACCCATCTGTCTAATCCTGCCATGGGTTTGTAGCACCTCATAAAGCAGGTCTTGTCTGCACATGAATCAGAGCAAATAACTTCTCTATCTGGTTTGACTTCCTCCACTCACTGCAAGGCCTATAAAGGAAGTGACTTCTCCTTTGAGTTTGTATAGGTGAAATCTCACCCATTTGACAGGTGCATACACTGCCACCTACTGTACTGGTGATGTAAGTTCATTACACTTTGTGATATAAAAACGAGGAAAAGGACAGAGGAAAAGGGAAGCAAAAATCTTTTACACCCAAGTACTTCTCTGCAGCTGCCACCACAATATCTATTTTCTGTGATTTACTTTCCATTTCTGCGGTACAGTTGATAACCATGGCTATGAACTCTAAGAAGCCAACCTTACTGAAGCACATTATTTGTATCACTGTATTGGCCTTGGCCTACTCACAGGGAGCCTCTTAGGATCCCTCTTCCTCGAGTACTCTCTTCACTGCCTCAGCATACGACACCTTATGTACTACTCTGACCCTGACAGCCTCGACCTGCCTTTCTCTCACTGGACCCCGGTGGGGACCACTACAGCAGTGGAGGCTGCTGAAGGGAGGACGGCTCATAATAATGTCTGGAACGGTGCAAATGGAATGGCATCAAAAACATGGAAACCATGTGTTTGATACCATTCCACCTATTCCGCTCCAGCCATTACCTCGAGCCCGTCCTCCCCAATTAAGGTGCCACCAACCTCCTGTGCACTACAGTTAATACACATATTTTTCCACCAAAACTACACATTCCTTTGTCCCATGCCCTCCTGCACACTTCTCACATGCCCTCCTACATATTGCTGCAACATGATCCTAAGCTAAAACACCGTAATGGGTTCAGGACATAGAGAATGATAGAGTTCCCTAGTGGCCAAAAGGCAGCTTTAGAATGGACAACGCCATTAAGGGCTTCCACCATTTTAATGTAGTGAACTGGGTGGGACTTCCAGCTATATTGGCTGAACCCTCCTGATGACCCATTTGGACACTCCAACAGGGTCATCAGGAGGGTTCAGCCAATATACAGTGGGGGAAAAAAGTATTTAGTCAGCCACCAATTGTGCAAGTTCTCCCACTTAAAAAGATGAGAGAGGCCTGTAATTTTCATCATAGGTACACGTCAACTATGACAGACAAATTGAGATTTTTCTTTCTCCAGAAAATCACATTGTAGGATTTTTTATGAATTTATTTGCAAATTATGGTGGAAAATAAGTATTTGGTCACCTACAAACAAGCAAGATTTCTGGCTCTCACAGACCTGTAACTTCTTCTTTAAGAGGCTCCTCTGTCCTCCACTCGTTACCTGTATTAATGGCACCTGTTTGAACTTGTTATCAGTATAAAAGACACCTGTCCACAACCTCAAACAGTCACACTCCAAACTCCACTATGGCCAAGACCAAAGAGCTGTCAAAGGACACCAGAAACAAAATTGTAGACCTGCACCAGGCTGGGAAGACTGAATCTGCAATAGGTAAGCAGCTTGGTTTGAAGAAATCAACTGTGGGAGCAATTATTAGGAAATGGAAGACATACAAGACCACTGATAATCTCCCTCGATCTGGGGCTCCACGCAAGATCTCACCCCGTGGGGTCAAAATGATCACAAGAACGGTGAGCAAAAATCCCAGAACCACACGGGGGGACCTAGTGAATGACCTGCAGAGAGCTGGGACCAAAGTAACAAAGCCTACCATCAGTAACACACTACGCCGCCAGGGACTCAAATCCTGCAGTGCCAGACGTGTCCCCCTGCTTAAGCCAGTACATGTCCAGGCCCATCTGAAGTTTGCTAGAGTGCATTTGGATGATCCAGAAGAGGATTGGGAGAATGTCATATGGTCAGATGAAACCAAAACAGAACTTTTTGGTAAAAACTCAACTCAACTCAAAATACCAGCAACAGTGTGTGAAAACCTTGTGAAGACTTACAGAAAACATTTGACCTGTGTCATTGCCAACAAAGGGTATATAACAAAGTATTGAGAAACTTTTGTTATTGACCAAATACTTATTTTTAACCATAATTTGCTAATAGATTCATTAAAAATCCTACAATGTGATTTTCTGGATTTTTTTCTCATTTTGTCTGTCATAGTTGACGTGTACCTATGATGAAAATTACAGGCCTCTCTCATCTTTTTAAGTGGGAGAACTTGCACAATTGGTGGCTGACTAAATACTTTTTTTCCCCACTGTAGCTGGAAGTCCCACCCAGTTCACTACATTAAAATGGTGGAAGCCCTTAATGGCATTGTCCATTCTAAAGCTGCCTTTTGGCCACTAGGGAACTATGATTCTCTATGTCCTGAACCCATTACAGTGTTTTAGTTTAGGATCAGTCAATAGTGAAGAAGAAAATGTACTACTTCAAAATGGAGATTGAATGGGTTCATAAAATGTGATCATGTATATTTTTTGTCGGAATTGATAATCATGAAGTTCTAAATTATTTATCAACATTGTATAAATTATAAAGATTAACATGTGAAAAAATTAATGTTGTAATATGCAATATGGTGAATCTTTGAGCTAATTGATAGGTTGGTTTATTCCAATCCAGAACAGCATAAGCCTGACTGACCAGGCAGGGCCAATTAGAGCTGGAGTGCCGTGAGAGCTGGCTGGGCTGGCTCCCAGACTAACATGCCGACGCTAAGCTAAAGCAGTACAAGGGTTCAGTTTCTCCCTTAAGTTTTTTTTGACACATTTTTTCAGTTAACTTTATTCATTTTTTTCTACTTTATTATAATTTTTTATGTTTATAATTTTTGGAACTCGGGTACTGTAAAAAGCCTTCACCTTTGAAAAAAATAAATAAAACTAGTTGCAACTGTCCACAATTCTCCTGTCCAGTCTTTTGTCACCTTAAACAACACTCCAGCCAGTCTGCCTCCTTACACTCTCTATCCATTTTTATTTTACCTTTATTTAACTAGGCAAGTCAGTTAAGAACAAATTCTTATTTACAATGACGGCCTACACCGGCCAAACCAGGACGACACTGGGCCAATTGTGCGCCGCCCTATGGGACTCCCAATCACGGCCGGTTGTGATACAGCCTGGAATTGAACCAGGGGGTCTGTAGTGACGCCTCAAGCACTGAGATGCAGTGCCTTAGACCGCTGCACCACTCTGGAGCCCATGATATGGGAGATGATGTAAAACCATAACACTTTAGTTTTTCAATAACAAATGGTCAATAATATCAAAGGCTGCAGTTTTGAAGTGCATGTCCAATAGGAACTGAATGGTGAATAATGTATTGTGTCATTTTGGAGTCACCTTATTTGTAAGTAAGAATTGAACATGTCTACATGAATGTGGATGCGAATGAATCGTGAATAATGATAATGATGAGTGAGAAAGTTAGAGGCACAAAGATCATACATTGTTGCAGCCTCTGTAACCTCATTTGTAATTTTTCATAATCATGACATTATCAGGATTCATTTAGAAGTGTTCAGAAACATATCTACTCACTTAAAAACACAATTACTCAAGTCATAATTCACAATTCAGTTCCCATTGGGCAAAACATAACCCAAAGCACAACCAAACTGCAAATGCATCCAACGAGTTTGTAGAGTCACATGCTTATTAATGTAGTCATTTACAAAGTTTCCATCCAATTGGCAAACATTTTTAATGCGAATATTATAAAATCTGCATAAGCACATTTTCCCAACAGAGGTGTTTCCATCAAATTGACTTGTTGCAGATGAAAAGGTGTGTGTGATGACATAGTGCACATAAAAATCACTTTTGCACTTAAGTTTCCATGCACTGAATAAACAGCAGAATTTCAATTTGTTTCCATCACATTTTCAACCCTACCGATGGTTTTGTCACACAAAATTGCCCAATCTGGTTTTGGCGCATGCTCTCTAGACAACAGTTTGCTGATAAAGTGGACAGGGTAGGTTATATGATGAGAAATGGATAAGAGCTATACACATTTTTTGGGATAATTGTCAGCCAAGCACAGATCATCATGTCAGCAGCATTCAAATAATACCCTTGATATTTGTTGGAAATTTGCATGAAGATGCACTTAACCACCATATGAAGTTCATCATAACGTATTTCATCTGCCTATTAACTTTTCATGCTTTTCCACGTCATGTTGGGCGTTTCCACCGCAATTGTCGCATAATCTATTTCACCGACCAAAAAATGAACTACCCTTGTCTAGCGTATTTAGTTTTGTCGACATTTTACAGACAAATTTGCTGTTTCCATCAGGCTGTCGTGAGTTTTTTTATGCCTCAGGTAATTCATCAGCATGAAATGGTAGGATGGAAATCTGGTTATTGTGTGCTAGGAATATGGGACCAAATACTCAACTTTTGACTACTTTAATACCTGCCTTGTGCAGGTCTACAATTTTATCCCTGATGTCCTTACACAGATCTCTGGTCTTGGCCATTGTGGAGAGGTTGGAGTCTGTTTGACTGAGTGTGTGGACAGGTGTCTTTTATACAGGTAACGAGTTCAAACAGGTGCAGTTAATACAGGTAATGAGTGGAGAACAGGAGGGCTTCTTAAAGAAAAACTAATAGGTCTGTGAGAGCCGGAATTCTTACTGGTTGGTAGGTCATCAAATACTTATGTCATGCAATAAAATGCAAATTAATTACTTAAAAATCATACAATGTGATTTTCTGGATTTTTGTTTTAGATTCCGTCTCTCACAGTTAAAGTGTACCTATGATAAAAATTACAGACCTCTACATGCTTTGTAAGTAGGAAAACCTGCAAAATCGGCAGTGTATCAAATACTTGTTCTCCCCACTGTATATATATGAACATACCCTCAAATTAAAGGTGACATTATCAGGGGCATCAGTTGAGTATGAAAGGGTATGGCAGTTGCCATGCCCTAGCTCAAGACCAAAAATGTAAAAGTATGCTACAAAAAAGTAGACTAAAATCATTCCAACCCAATTAAAATGCAACGGCTGTTTAGCGTATTGATTGGCTGGCTTTAGGACCATGCGGAGCATCACTCGGAGAGAAGCTGCCAGCGTGTGTGCTTTGTCGGCTACCAGAGAGCATGATTTGGTCACAGAGGATCATTAGCTTCTTTTAAAAATGAGGGCGGCAAATAGCATACAAAATAGCTGATTGTTGAGTTGCAGCAGTCAGTGAAAAGCAGTTAAATAGTCCTAGGCCTATCGCAATATTTCAAAATACAATTGTAGGAAAAACATAGTTATCAAAATTCTCAACTCCCAATTGAGCCATATCCCCGGAGAGTGCACGCATATTCACTGTCTTTATCATTGGATTAGTGCCACTGAAAAGTATTTTGGGGGACAATCATTTCCTCCTCCAGGCTAGATGGATGTCATATTGTACAACTTGTGTGTCCCCTTTTCATAGGCCTAGATTAGATCGCTGCATTCAGGACAAGGTTGTTTTTACGGATCTGTTTGTCAGTGTCATATTAAAATAAGATATTGCTTATGGCCCCAGTCATATACAGTCGAAGTCGGAAGTTTACATACACCTTAGCCAAATACATTTAAACTCAGTTTTTCACAATTCCTGACATTTAATCCTAGTACAAATTCCCTGTCTTAGGTCAGTTAGGATCACCACTTTATTTTAAGAATGTGAAATGTCAGAATAATAGTAGAGAGAATGATTTATTTCAGCTTTTATTTCTTTCATCACATTCCCAGTGGGTCAGAAGTTTACACACACTCAATTAGTATTTGGTAGCATTGCCTTTAAATTGTTTAACTTGGGTCAAACGTTTCGGGTAGCCTTCCACAAGCTTCCCACAATAACTTGGGTGAATTTTGGACCATTCCTCCTGACAGAGCTGGTGTAACTGAGTCAGGTTTGTAGGCCTCCTTGCTCGCACATGCTTTTTCAGTTCTGCCCACACATTTTCTGTAGGATTGAGGTCAGGGCTTTGTGATGGCCACTCCAATACCTTGACTTTGTTGTCCTTAAACCATTTTGCCACAACTTTGGAATTATGCTTAGGGTCATTGTCCATTTGGAAGACCCATTTGCGACCAAGCTTTAACTTCCTGACTGATGTCTTGAGATGTTGCTTCAATATATCCACATAATTTTCCTTCCTCATGATGCCATCTATTTTCTGAAGTGCACCAGTCCCTCCTGCAGCATGATGCTGCCACCCCTGTCCTTCACAGTTGGGATGGTGTTCTTCGGCTTTCAAGCGTCCCCCTTTTTCCTCCAAACATTACGATGGTCATTATGGACAAACAGTCCTCATGTGCACAGTTGCAAACTGTAGTCTGGCTTTTTTATGGCGGCTTTGGAGCAGTGGCTTCTTCCTTGTTGAGCGGCCTTTCAGGTTATTTCGATATAGGACTCGTTTTACTGTGGATATAGATACTTTTGTATCTGTTTCCTCCATCATCAGGTCCTTTGCTGTTGTTCTGGTATTGATTTGCACTTTTCGCACCAAAGTACTTTCATCTCTAGGAGACAGAACGCGTCTCCTTCCTGAGCGGTATGACGGCTGCGTGGTCCAATGGTGTTTATACTTGCATACTATTGTTTGTACAGATGAACGTGGTACCTTCAGGTGTTTGGAAATTGCGGATGAACAATACTTGTGGAGGTCTACACATTTTTTTCTGAGGTCTTGGCTGATTTCTTTTGATTTTCCCATGATGTCAAGCAAAGATGCACTGAGTTTGAAGGTAGGCCTTCAAATACATCCACAGGTACACCTCCAATTGACTCAAATGATGTCAATTAGCCTATCAGAAGCTTCTAAAGCCATGACTTCATTTTATGGAATTTTCCAAGCTGTTTAAAGGCAGAGTCAACTTAGTGTATGTAAACTTCTGACCCACTGGAATTGTGATACAGTGAATTATAAGTGAAATAATCTGTCAGTAAACAATTGTTGGAAAAATTACTTGTGTCATGCACAAAGTAGATGTCCTAACCGACTTGCCAAAACTATAGTTTGTTAACAAGAAATTTGTGGAGTGGTTGAAAAACAAGTTTTAATGTCTCCAGGTGTATGTAAACTTCCGACTTCAACTGTAAAGTGTCGTAGAATTGCATGAAATGTGTTTATGAAAGGCCACATTTTTTCCCTGCAAAGAAAGGAGAAGAAATGTTTCTGATTAGGCCTACTCTGTCACTTTGCGGTCAGGCATGCATTGTTCAGAACTGTCTGTTTTGCTAATGGTGATTGAGTTATATTATTATGACTGTGCAATCTACTCATCACATTAAGAATGGTGAAAAAATTGCTTGACCAAACTTGAAACTCGCGCACCGCCTTTGGATTTCAGCATTTGAAGTCGGCCTTTGTGACTTGATAGCGTGTATTATGCATCATTTATAATTTAGCATTTTAGCAGACTTACAGTAGAGTGCATACATGTTGTGCATCTGTTTCACGTTGCACTTTATGCGCCATTTCACAAGTAAATGAGTGAATGTATGATGAGAGTAGTGGTTGACAGTGTATATGCCATTCCACAGACCTTTAAACCTAATATTGTGGTGAAAATTAATGGCTGGGGTCACTTTTGCTTGTTTTTGCTGTTCTCCAAATAGCCTTTTCGAGTTTTTAAATTGTGTAGAAATGCTGTCTACCACAGCATATTGGACACACACTGAAAACTCAATACACATCTGGCTGTCTGTGGTAGAAAAAGAGAGTTACCCAACCATCAGAAGGGATTTTTTACCTGTTCAAGTGGCACATTTGATGGCAGGACGATCACATTGAGAACTGATTGGAGTGATTGGAAAGGCAACACCTGCCCCTTGATCGAGAGCAGGGCTTCCCGTATATACTTTCTGACAAGGCCCCATAAGGAGAGGTTGGTGGTGTTTACCACTATGTGTGTGTCAGTCACCCTCAGCGGTGGTAAAACCTACACACTGTCACCAGTAACATGGGCCACAGACAGGGAATCAAGACCATGTCCTGCAAAACAGAAATATCAACAAACACTGTGTGTCATTTAGCCATTGTTTTGATAATTTTTTATGATCGCTTGAGTGGTGTGTAACTCACCAGAGAGAATCTCACAGTGTGGGAGGTGTAGCTGACAGACAGACCCCTGAGGACACTCAATACTGAACAGGGGTCCTGCAGGAGTCCGGCCTGTAGAATGCAGGAGATTCTCGTCCCATTGGACAGTCTTGTACAGCACCTCCCCCTCCATCAGAAACACCAGCCCTGTCAAACTGCACTGAAACAGACCTGCATCGGAGCACTGGAGCCTGGGAGCCACAGGACAATAATCACCCTTACAATAATTATAACATCCTCTGAATCAAATGTAACAATGTTATCAGCAATAAATAGTCACCTGTATGAGGTTTCTGTAAATGTTGTGGTTGTTTCAGGTGTTAATTTTGTTACAATTACTGGAGTCTGTAATGCAGAAAGAAAATACAATAAAATCAGCAGTCTTATAGAAACACCACCTTTAATCTGCACATCAGTCCTCTTAAAACGATAGTTCACTACAAAATGTTTGTCCGATGTTTTCAGATCTATGTTTCAGCTAATGTGGCTATCATAAAGAACTGCTTTGCTTTATCTTGGCCAGGTCGCAGTTGTAAATGAGAACTTGTTCTCAACTGGCTTACCTGGTTAAATAAAGGTGAAATAAAAAAATAAAAAACTACAAATGCCACGATGATCTGGACGAGACTGCCGAGTCGAAGGGCAAAGGTAAGAATCTCTGGATTAACTATCTAATGTTAGCTAAATGTAGTAATGAATGAATTGGCTACATTTCTTTAAATGGACAATTCTTTTAACTGTCTTGTGCAAGTTTTAAATTGACACAATTCCTGTTAGCAAAGGCGTCAGTTAGAGATGACGTGCAGGAGCTTGCAGGGATTTGTAGTTTTGCATGATGTCTACTTTGATGCTAATTAGCATTTTCGAAATCTGAGAGTTAATAGAGCCAAATATATTGATAAAAGTCAACTTGTCCGAGAGAGATTAACTGTACATGTTTATCAAAACGTCATGCCAGGGTAAGCCTGCGAAAAACGATTGGAACCATATCCCTGTTTGACCGCTAGGTTTTATGGGTATTATGACACCACTGTGGGGCTCTATGACAAGAAGCTTCCATGTGGGGAATCGTAGGTGGCTCATTTCAGCTAGTTGTATTTTGTTCTTGATACCATGTCTTGTTTTGAAGTGTTTTGACTTATTTCATGTTAATGCTAATATGGCAAAACATTTGCTAGCTAGCTAACCAACAACTGTAACGATGTATTTGAGAGACAAGTTCTCATTGTGCAAATGTATTTATGTTTTCAATAAACATTTGGAGACTAAATATAGTTTACATGTTGTCAACAATCTAAGCCAACCCTGTCTGTTTTGCCCAATAGTTGCGCATGTGTCAGTTTTGTTGCTAAACAACCAACCCTTCTAAATGAAAGGAAAAGACAGCCACCGTCTATTTTTTATTATTATTTGGGATTGAGGCATATAAATTGATCTATTATACTCAACTGAGGGATGTGGACTCGACATTACACAACGTTTGAGGAGTAAAATCATTGGAGTGAACTATCACTTTAAAGGGATACTTTGGGTATTTAGCAATAATACACTTTATCTACTTCCCCAGTGTCAGATGAACTTGTGGATAGCAATTTTATGTCTCTGTGTCCAATATTAAGGAAGTTAGAGGTAGCTTCGCGAGCCAATGCTAACTAGCATTAGCGCAATGACGAAGTTTACGGGTATCTACTAGCATCCCTTTAAGTACTGACTGAGTTAAACTGAAACACTGAAGTAATGATGATGTACTCTACTTACATGTTCCTCTGGTGTACATTTACATTTACATTTTAGTCATTTAGCAGACGCTCTTATCCAGAGCGACTTACAGATGTAGAGCTGTGTACTGATTCAGAGTTTAATGTGCTACTCCTATATTGAGTTTTCAGTCAATAAGAGAACGGGGTTAGCGTAGTGAGAGTGAGACAATGATATGATTATTATAGAGAATGTTTTGTGAGGGAGAAGCGGCGCCTCAGACAACAGTGCCTACCCCGTTGGATGTTGCTCTAGAATGCTTTGATCCAGAGCAGTGCTCAAACAGTCCTGATGTGTGGGAGCCGTACTTAGAGCTTAATACCCCAGGGGCAGGAACTATGGCAGATGTGCAGAGAAGGTATGATTAGAACTGTGCTGCCTCCAGGGAAGGGGAAGATACTATGTCAGAAAGGCATGTTAGGCCTACTTACTCTTCTGCCTCCAGGGAGTATAATAAGGTTAAAGTAATCTAGTAAAGTTACTGCTGCTATTTATTTTGCTGCCTCAAAGGAAGAGCCATTGGGATAGGAGTAATACCATTTTTTTGCTGCCTTCGAGGAAGCTATGGCAAAAGGAGTGATACCGTTGGCTTAACTGCCTCTGCGGGCATAAGGTTGAAGTTAGTAAGCAGTTCTTGCTACCCCAAGGGCAGGAACTATGGCAGATGTGCAGAGAAGGTACGATTAGAAATCTGCTGCCTCGAGAGAAGGTACTATGACAGAATGGTGTATACTGTTGATATGGCTGCCCCGGGGAACGTAGCATCTCAGATAGATATATATTATAGATGTTACTGCTTCTGGAGAAGGTACTATGGCAGAATGGCATGTTAGGCATACTTACTCTTCTGCCTCCAGAGAGGATAAGGGTTAAAGTAATTTAGTAAAGTGGGAGGCTACTAGGGTAGAATAGCTACTTTTAAAACACTGCTGGAAGATTCATTGGGAGAGGAGTGATACAATTGTTTTGCTGCCTCGGAGGAAGCTATGGCATGTCATCAGAACGCATATGGAATGCAGAACGAGAGAGCTCGGTTTGTTGTTTTGAAAGTTTCCTTGACAAATTTTGCTAGCTTGCTAAAGATTATGCAAGTTATTTGAAAAAAATAAAACATTATTTGATGAAGAACCAAAAACGACAATAGTTAGTTGAATTAGTCTAAATATACAGTATGATCATAAGCACATGGTTTGGAGGGCTCTTAGATATTAATCTTAATGTAGCCTATAGCCTAAAATTAAATACATGAGGGCCATGGACTCACCTCAACATTAGAGTAGACCACTTTTGCAGCTTCAAAATGACTAACAAATATATTTTCATAATGACTGAGACATAAGGTAATACAGTAGCATTTGACATCAAATTATTATATACAGTGCCTTCGGAAAGTATTCAGGCTCCTTGACCTTTTCCACATTTTGTTACGTTACAGTTATTATTCTAAAATGGATTATTATTTTTTATTTTTTGCCATCTACACACAATACCCCATAATGATAAAGCGAAAAAAATGGTTTTAAAAACAGAAATACCTTATTTACATAAGTATTCAGACCCTTTGCTATGAGACTCGAAATTGAGCTCAGGTGCATCCTGTTTCCATTGATCATCCTTGAGATGCTTCTACAACTTGATTGGAGTTCACCTGTGGTACATTCTATTGATTGGACATGATTTGGAAAGGCACGTACCTGTCTAAATAAGGTCCAACAGTTGACAGTGCATGTCAGAGGAAAAACCAAGCCATGAGGTCGAAGGAATTGTCCATAGAGCTCCGAGACAGGATTGTGTCGAGGCACAGATCTGGGGAAGGGTACCAACACATTTCTGCTGCATTGAAGGTCCCCAAGAACACAGTGGCCTCCATCATTCTTAAATGGAAGAAGTTTGGAAGCATCAAGACTCTTCATAGAGCTGGCAGCCAGCCAAACTGAGCAATCGGGGGAGAAGGGCCTTGGTCAGGGAGGTGACCAAGTTTCAGAGTTCCTCTGTGGAGATGGGAGAACTGTCCAGAAGGACAACCATCTCTGCAGCACTCCACCAATAAGGCATTTATGGTAGAGTGGCCAGACGGAAGCCACTCCTCAGTAAAAGGCACATGACAGCCCGCTTGGAGTTTGCCAAAAGGCCCCTAATGACTCTCAGACCATGAGAAACAAGATTCTCTGGTCTGATGAAACCAAGATTGAACTCGTTGGCCTGAATGCCAAGCATCACGTCTGAAGGAAACCTGGCACCATCCCCACGGTGATGCATGGTGGTGGCAGCATCATGCAGTGGGGATGTTTTTCAGCAGCAGGGAGACTAGTCAAGATCGAGGGAAAGATGAACGGAGAAATCCTTGATGAAAACCTGCTCCAGAGCGCTCAGGACCTCAGACTGGGGCAAAGGTTCACCTTCCAACAGGAGAACGACCCTAAGCACACAGCCAAGACAACGCAGGAGTGGCTTCGGGACAAGTCTCTGAATGTCCTTGAGTGGCCCAGCCAGAGCCCGGACTTGAACCCGATTGAACATCTCTGGAAAGACCTGAAAATAGCTGTGCAGCAACGCTCCCCATCCAACCTGCCAGAGCTTGAGAGGATCTGCAGAGAGGAATAGGAGAAACTCCCCAAATAAAGGTGTGCCAAGCTTGTAGCGTCCTACCCAATAAGACTTGAGGCCGTAATCGCCAAAGGTGCTTCAACAAAGTACTGAGTAAAGGGTCTGAATACTTATGTAAATGTGATATAATTTTTTTTATATACATTTGCAAACATTTCTAAAAACCTGTTTTTGCTTTGTCATTATGGGGTATTGTGTGGAAATAAATGGGGTATTGATGAGGGGGAAAAAACGATTTAATCAATTTTAGAATAAGGCTGTAACGTAACAAAATGTCGAAAAAGTCAAGGGGTCTGAATACTTTCCGAATGCACTGTATGTGTAGTAACTTTGTGATTATTACAATAGCAACATTGCTGTTACATAGGACTTTGGAAATTGTTATATAATTGCATAATAATGAAGTTATTACATAAGTGGAATAAGGAACAGTCACTATTCTTCTTGTGTACAGTAGTTACAAAAACTCTCAGCTCATTGCTAGGCAATTACAATGAAATTGCCAAACTATTATCTAACAATATACTAATAAAATGTTGCTCCAAATGTAATTACAGTTTTATTACACAGGCACAAGAACAATAATGTTAATGTTAATGTTACTGAGAATACTAACAGTAACAAATATGGCTATTAAGTGTCGAAAGGAAATTAAATATCCCAAAACTGCCTTCTTAAATCAACTACAGCCAAGGTAAGTGGAAAATCATGTTAGTTTCTATTCTGAGTAAACTATCCCTTTAAATATGCTATAGTGTTTGTTTGAAACAAGAACACTTACCCTCAGATGGACAAAGATGTTCCAAGTTGTTTTTGCTAAGCATCCAATTTGCTGTTTGTAATGTTTGCGAACTGCTTTGAATTATTCTGCATTATTTTCAGGTATCATTAAATGAATTGCAGCTTTCGATCTTTTCAGTGGCATGTTGACAGGGTCATACAGTAGTTGAGTGTCACAACTTATTTATACTTATCTGTACAAAATATCATTGGTTAATTGGTTTGACCTGATCATGTACCCATGGGGCAATGGACATTCAGGAGAATGGACATTTACAAACTGCTCAGATATAAATGTATTGTGCAGTTCAGATATGACTGTCAGATTGATTGGAATAGTATAGGTGATTGTGTGTGCTCTATTCATTCAATGTTATTCTTCAACATGCAGTTTCAGATGCAGCCCTGCCATTACTTGAAGGCAGCCAATCCAATAGTTTCTGAAAAGTAGTTGCTTTCTCAGATCTGTATTCAAATAGTTTTGAAAAGTAGTCCTTTTTTGGGATCTGTATTAAAATAGTTGTAGTCACCTCCAAAGTAACTATTTGTTTCCCCGGAAAAATAGTTACTTTTCATAAAGCATAGTTAAAACTATAGTTACCCAAGTTCTGGTACTGAACTTTACTCTCTGTTATGTACTCTACTGAGCTCTACTTTGATGTCCAAACTTATGAAACGTAGACGCCTATGATTGGCTCAAATTCGGTCCGGTCCGGACCAACGAAATGTTGTCTTGTTTGGTGGCGGAGCTCATTAAAATAATAGCCAGTATGTAGAATAATACCCAAATATGCAGAAGAGGATATTGCATGTTTCTACATTTGTGTACCTATTTAGGATATATCACCATGAAGAGAATGATATTCATATCCATAATTATGCATTTCTGTGAAGTACAGATCAGGGACCCATGATGAAATTTCGTTATCGGGTGTAAATCCACTTCACTTACTGTAGTTCAATAACCAAAATAGTTTTTTTCAAACTCAAGGTGCCATGTCATTCTTTCTGCAGACATCTTTGAATCTTAATTCGGAGCAGATATTTTAGTTTTTGTAAAACGTGGACACGTAAAAAAAACTAAGGGAGATTTTACCGACATTTTGTTACCAAACTTTGCGTCTGCACAGTTCTTCCAGTAAATGTGCTTTTGAAAAATGTTCAGTGTAAATTGTTAAAAGTAGTCCTTGTGTATAGAGCTGTGTGGTTTGTTAAATATTTAAATCAATTGTTTTTGTTTGGCATACATTTTAAGAGAAAAATCTTAGTTTCAGCGCAATTCCGTTACTGTGGAATTGCCCCACAGTGAAACAGCATGGACAGCAGTGACAGAGGAAGGAGCCAGGCTGGACTTAGTGAGTGTTTGGGGAGAGTGTGTATCGAAATAATGTATTGGGTGTGTGTGTGCGCATGAGTGCGCATTTACATGTGTATGTACGTGGGTGTGTATAACAGACTCACTGTTGTTGTAGATGGGCTGGGATACCACGGACTCCAGTGTGCAGAGTTCCCCGGTAGATAGAGTGATCGAGGCCTGGAAACACAGCCTCACTGCATTTAGGTCAAACTCTCCTACCACACCTTCGCCTCAGGAACTGCAGCCAAAACACAACACAGTCAGACAAAGCCAATGGGTGTGGCATCTGGGATTGGCTATTTGGCATTGGCTGTATCCTTTCAGTTAGGGTCAATGGAGGACAAAACATGAAAATTAGATTGGAGGAGTCAATTACTGTATGTAACTGGCATAATGTTATGACAGTGGACTGTCACGTACAGAGTGTGTGTGCGTTTGCGTCCATGCGTGCATGCGTGCATGTACTCACTGTTGTAGGGGTTGTTTTGGGTCTGCAGTCTACAGGAAACACATCCTTTTTCTTCACACACACTGAATGCCCAGGTTCTGAAAACTGAGAGCAGACAGTGAGAGAAGGAGTCAGAGTGAAAGTGAAATACTGTAGATATCGACCACAAGAAGGTGCTTCATTCAACCATCCTCTGGTTCTAGCCTTTAAAACCAAGACTCAACACACATCCACACACACATCCACACACATGTCCACGGCTGTCAGGGCATCAATGTAATGCGGTAGGCGAAGTCAGGCGCAGGACACAGAGCAAAAATCCTGAAAATCACATTATTTTAAATAATTAATTTGCATTTTATTGCATGACATAAGTATTTGATCACCTACCAACCAGTAAGAATTCCGGCTCTCACAGACCTGTTAGTTTTTCTTTAAGAAGCCCTCCTGTTCTCCACTCATTACCTGTATTAACTGCACCTGTTTGAACTCGTTACCTGTATAAAAGACACCTGTCCACACACTCAATCAAACAGACTCCAACCTCTCCACAATGGCCAAGACCAGAGAGCTGTGTAAGGACATCAGGGATAAAATTGTAGACCTGCACAAGGCTGGGATGGGCTACAGGACAATAGGCAAGCAGCTTGTTGAGAAGGCAACAACTGTTGGCGCAATAATTAGAAAATGGAAGAGGTTCAAGATGACGGTCAATCACCCTCGGTCTGGGGCTCCATGCAAGATCTCACCTCGTGGGGCATCAATGATCATGAGGAAGGTGAGGGATCAGCCCAGAACTACACGGCAGGACCTGGTGAATGACCTGAAGAGAGCTGGGACCACAGTCTCAAAGAAAACCATTAGTAACACATTACGCCGTCATGGATTAAAATCCTGCAGCGCACGCAAGGTCCCCCTGCTCAAGCCAGCGCATGTCCAGGCCCGTCTGAAGTTTGCCAATGACCATCTGGATGATCCAGAGGAGGAATGGGAGAAGGTCGTGTGGTCTGATGAGACAAAAATAGAGCTTTTTGGTCTAAACTCCACTCGCCGTGTTTGGAGGAAGAAGAAGGATGAGTACAACCCCAAGAACACCAAAAGAAAAATCCCTGCTGCAGTGTGTGCAAACCTGGTCAAGACCTACAGGAAACGTATGATCTCTGTAATTGCAATCAAAGGTTTCTGTACCAAATATTAAGTTCTGCTTTTCTGATGTATCAAATACTTATGTCATGCAATAAAATGCAAATTAATTACTTAAAAATCATACAATGTGATTTTCTGGATTTTTGTTTTAGATTCCGTCTCTCACAGTTGAAGTGTACCTATGATTACAGACCTCTACATGCTTTGTAAGTAGGAAAACCTGCAAAATCAGCAGTGTATCAAATACTTGTTCTCCCCACTGTACATGGATCGGTAGCCGCTAGTACTCCGGTGACGACGAACGCCAAAGCCTGCCCGAGCAAGGAGGAGGGGCAGCCTCGGCTGAATACGTGATAGTACCCCCCCCCCTTGACGTGCGGCTCCAGCCGTGCGCCGACCCCGGCCTCGGGGACGGCCAGGAGGACACGGAGCAGGGCGGGTCGGATGACTCTGGTGGAAATCCCTCAACATGGAGGGATCGAGGATGTCCCTCCTAGGGACCCAGCACCGTTCCTCCGGACCGTACCCCTCCCACTCCACGAGATACTGCAGGCCCCCCACCTAATTAATAGGAAGTTGTAACCTATAACAAACCTTACTCAATCTCCTCAGGACTTTAAATGGCCCCACAAACCGCCGACCCAGCTTCCAGCAGGGTAGGCGAAGGGGCAGGTTTCGGGTCGAGAGCCAGACCCGATCCTCACTGCGGTGGCGATCGCCGCCTGCCTTTTGTCGCCTGATTGCCCTCTGCAGGTGTACATGAGCAGCATTCCAGGTCTCTTCCGAGCGTCAAAACCACTCATCCACTGCAGGAGCCTCGATCTGGCTCTGATGCCAAGGTGCCAGGACCGGCTGATAACCTAACACACACTGGAAAGGCGTAAGGTTAGTAGAGGAGTGGCGGAGTGAGTTTTGGGCTATCTCTGCCCAGGGGATATAACCTGACCACTCCCCCTGCTGGTCCTGGCAATAGGACCTCAGAAACCTACCCACATCCTGGTTAACTCTCTCCACCTGCCCATTACTCTCGGGGTGAAAACCTGAGGTAAGGCTAATCGAGACCCCCAGACATTCCATGAACGTCCTCCAGACCCTTGAGGTGAACTGGGGACCCCGATCCGACACAATATCCTCAGGAACCCCGTAGTGCCGGAAGACGTGTGTAAACAGGGCTTCAGCAGTCTGTAAGGCTGTAGGAAGACCTGGCATAGGAATGAGATGGCAGGCCTTCGAAAACCGATCCACAACGACCAGGATCGTGGTATTCCCTTGCGAGGGGGGAAGGTCTGTCACAAAATCCACCAATAGGTGGGACCACGGCCGTTGTGGAACAGGTAGGGGTTGTAATTTCCCTCTGGGCAGATGTCTAGGTGCCTTACACTGGGCGCACACCGAGCAGGAGGAAACATAAACTCTCACGTCCTTGGCTAAAGTGGGCCACCAGTACTTCCCACTAAGACAGTGCACTGTCCGACCGATGCCAGGATGACCAGAGGAGGGTGACGTGTGAGCCCGATAGATCAATCGATCACGAACCTCGAGCGGCACGTACATTCGACCCTCTGGACACTGGGGGGGAGTGGGCTCGGTACGTAACGCCCGCTCGATGTCCGCGTCAATCTTCCATACCACCGGTGCCACCAGACACGACGCCGGGAGTATGGGAGTGGGCTCAATGGACCTCTCCTCTGTGTCATACAGTCGGGACAGGGCGTCTGCCTTAGCGTTCTGGGAACCTGGTCTGTAAGTGAGCGTAAACACAAAACGAGTGAAGAACATGGCCCACCTTGCCTGACGAGGGTTCAACCTCCTCGCCGCCCGGACGTACTCCAGGTTACGATGGTCAGTCAAAATGAGAAAAGGGTGTTTAGCCCCCTCAAGCCAATGCCTCCACACTTTCAGAGCTTGAACCACAGCTAACAGCTCCCGGTCCCCCACATCATAATTGCGCTCCGCCGGACTGAGCTACTTAGAAAAGAAAGCACAGGGGCGGAGTTTTGGTGGCGTACCCGAGCGCTGAGACAGTACAGCTCCAATCCCAGCCTCGGACGCATCCACCTCAACCTGGAATGCCAAGGAAGGATCCGGATGAGCCAGCACCGGAGCCGAAGTAAACAGGTCCTTCAGATGCCCAAAAGCCCTGTCCGCCTCAGCTGACCACTGCAGATGCACTGGCCATCCCTTTAGCAAGGAGGTAATGGGAGCCGCTACCTGCCCAAAGCCCCGGATAAACCTCCGGTAGTAATTGGCAAAACCCAAGAATCGCTGCACCTCCTTCACCGTTGGAGTCTGCCAATTACACACGGCCGAAACGCGGTCAATCTCCATCTCCACACCTGACGCGGACAGGCGGTGTCCTAGGAAGGAGATGGATTATTGGAAGAACAGACATTTCTCCGCCTTCACATACAGGTCATGCTCCAACAGTCTACCAAGCACCTGACGCACCAAGGAAGCATGCTCGGCCCGTGTAGCGGAGTATATTAGAATGTCATCAATATACACCACTACACCCTGTCCATGCAGGTCCCGGGAAATCTCATCAACAAAAGATTGGAAGACTGAAGGAGCATTCATCAAACCGTATGGCATGACGAGGTACTCATAGTGCCCCGAGGTGGTACTAAATGCTGTCTTCCACTCATCTCCCTCCCGGATATGCACCAGGTTGTACGCGCTCCTGAGATCCAATTTAGTGAAGAAACGCGCCCTGCGCAATGACTCCGTCATACTCGCAATCAGAGGTAATGGATAGCTGTATTTTATTGTGATCTGATTTAGACCACGGTAGTCAATGCACGGGCGTAAGCCACCATCCTTCTTCTTCACAAAAAAGAAACTCGATGACGCAGGGGAAGTGGACGGCCGAATGTATCCCTGTCTCAGAGATTCGGTGACATATGTTTCCATAGCCGCCGTCTCTTCCTGTGACAGAGGATACACGTGACTCCGGGGAAGCGCAGCGCCTACCTGGAGGTTTATCGCACAATCCCCCTGTCGATGGGGTGGTAATTGAGTCGCCTTCTTTTTACAGAAGGCGAGAGCCAAATCGGCATATTCAGTCGGAATGTGCATGGTGGGAACCTGGTTTGGACTTTCCACCGTAGTTGCCCCTACGGAAACACCTACACACCTCCCCAAGCACTGACTTGACCATCCCTTGAGAGCCCTCTGTTGCCATGAAATAGTGGGGTCATGAGAAGTTAACCAGGGAAGCCCCAACACCACGGGAAACGCAGGAGAATCAATCAGATATAGACTAATTATTTCCTCATGCCCCTCCTGCGTCTTCATCCAGAGTGGTGCTGTGACCTCCCTAATCAGACCTGACCCTAAAGGGCGACTATCTAGGGCATGGATAGGGAAGGGCACATCGACTGGCACAATAGGAATCCCTAACCTACGGGTAAACTGACGATCAATAAAGTTCCCAGCTGCGCCTGAATCTACTAGCGCCTTATGCTGGGAATGAGAAGAAAACTCAGGAAACACAACATGAATACACATATGCGCAACAGGGAGCTCTGGGTGAGTTGGGTGCCTACTCACCTGAAACGGTTCATCAGTGCGCTGCCTACTGCCTCGACTCCTTGGAGGCCCTCCCCAGCACCGACCAGCAGTGTGTCCTCTGCGGCCACAGTTGGTGCAGGAGACGGCCCCTCTACCGGTCTCCCTCATAGCAGCACCTCCGAGCTCCATAGGGGTAGGGTCGGAGGTGCTGGAATGGACGGCCCCTGATCCGGACGTCCGCGAGTAGCCAACAGGTTATCCAGTCGAATCGACATATCAACCAGTTGGTCCAGGTTTAGGTTGGTGTCCCTGCAGGCCAATTCCCGACAAACGTCCTCCCTCAAGCCACAACGGTAGTGGTCGATGAGGGCCCTCTCATTCCATCCTGCGCTGGCAACCAGAGTCCGAAAGTCCAGTGCAAATTCCTGCACGCTCCTCTTCCCCTGTCTGAGGTGGAATAGATGCTCACCCGCCGCTCTCCCCTCTGGTGGATGATTGAATACCGCCCTAAAGCGGCGGGTAAACTCTGCATAGCTTACCGTTGCGGCGTCTATTCCCCCCCACTCGGCGTTGGCCCACTCCAGCGCTTTACCAGACAGACAGGAGATGAGGGCGGACACGCTCTCGTATCCCGAGGGAGCCGGGTGGATGGTTGCCAGGTAGAGCTCTACCTGGAGCAGAAAACCCTGACACCCGACAGCTGTACCGTCATAAGCCCTCGGGAGCGAGAGCCGAATCCCACTGGACCCTGGAGGTGAAGCGATGGACATCGGTGTGGGTGGTGGTGTAATCGGAGGAGGTATAGGGAGACCTCCTCTATCCCATCGCTCCATAGTGTTCACCACTCATTCCATGGCGGTGCCGAGAGCCTGGATCATGGCCGCTTGTTGTTGGACGCATTCCTCCATCGATCCGGCTGGCATCGCTGTACCTGCTGACTCCATGTAGATGGTGTGTGTTTCTGTCAGGGCGTAGTTGTAATGCGGTAGGCGAAGTCAGGCGCAGGACACAGAGCTAATCAGAAGGCGTACTTTACTCGAAGGTAAAAGAAAGAACAACAACCTCCACGCAGGGAGGGAACAAACCTGCACACTAACGACAGCCGAAACATGAACAAACACACACAACAAACAGTGTGAGACAGAGGGTTAAATAGGGAAGACATAACTACATAATGGGAAACAGGTGTGATCAATAAAGACAAAACAAGTCGAACATAGATACATGGATCGGTAGCCGCTAGTACTCCGTGGACGACGAACGCCGAAGCCTGCCCGAGCAAGGAGGAGGGGCAGCCTCGGCTGAATCCGTGACAACGGCTTCCCACAGATGTCTTCTATGTCCTCTAACAAGATGTTGGCAGGTGCACACTGCATCAAACAAACATTTTGTTACTTTGTATTTCATCACACACCCATACACACACACACAGACCTCCCCTCACATGCAGACACACACACACTCACTCCCAAAACATACACACATACACACAGTCTAACCTGTGTACTCGTCTCTCCTGCAGGTCTGCCTCATAGTAACCATGTTTGCAGTCTTTCCTCACCAGTTCGTGGGGGTGGGGCTTGTGAGGCGGATTATTGGTCACCAAGGACACTCGGACACGCATGGGGCCATACTGCTAAACTATCACAACAGCTAAACTACTTTTGCAACTGCTGTGATTCATCATGTATGCATGTGTTTCAAAACTAAGCTGAAGCTTCAAGTGAAAACATTCATGATGAGTCAAGATGAACAGTTGAGATGAACAGAAAACAGTTACACAGAGTGATAGAACTCTCCTTACCTTGGTTCAAAGGGGGCTGTCTCCATTAATATATTTCTATGGAGACAAAGAAATGTATGGAGATATCGAAAATAGGTCAGTAAGGATGATCAACCAAAATCTTGAAAGCTTTTGCTCAACCATAAACAAATACACTACATGACAAAAAGTATGTGGACACCTGCTTGTCGAACATCTCATTCCAAAATCATGGGCATTAATATGGAGTTGGTCCCCCCTTTAATGCTATAACAGCCTCTACTCTTCTGGGAATGCTTTCCACTAGATGTTGGAACATTGCTGCAGGGACTTGCTTCCATTCAGTCACAAGAGCATTAGTGAGGTCGGGCACTGATGTTGGGCGGTTAGGCCTGGTTCACAGTTGGCGTTCCAATTCATCCCAAAGGTGTTCGATGGGGTTGAGGTCAGGGCTCTGTGCAGGCCAGTCAAGTTCTTCCACACCGATCTCAACAAACCATTTCTGTATGGACCTCGGTTTGTGCACGGGGGCATTGTCATGCTGAAACAGGAAAGGGCCTTCCCCAAACTGTTGCCACAAATTTGGAAGCACAGAATCGTCTAGAATGTCATTGTATGCTGTAGCGTAGGGCTGTCCCCGACTAAAAAAAGATTGGTCAACCGAGAGTTGTCCTGTTGTTTCGACCAATCGATTGGGCGAAATGTTTCAACTTATTTTTCCATATATAGACAGACACACCCTATGCGTTTGAATACAATCAACTACACATGCACTGAGCTTGTCTGATGCTTTAAGCATACTGTTTGATTAAATAATTAAGACACAAAAATGACTCAAGAAAGAGCCCGATTGTCACACTGTGTTAAAGAAAATGACAGCGTGTGCCTGTGTGACTGGCGCACGGGGTTTCGCTCTCCTCCCTACTGCAGCAAAAAGGCACCACAGCATAGTAAGTGATTATTGCGCTGTCCGTGCTGAAGCTGCAACATAATTTCAACCATTTAGTTTGTTACTTGTTTGTGACTGAACAGTTCTGTTACCGAAATCCCTAATTTGTTTAGGAAAAACATTCCCTATTCCCTCAACCCTGGCTCTCTTTACGTGAAACATGTAAGCATCGCATGCATGTGACCAATAGGGCCTGACCTATAGCCTATCATAATCACATCAATAAATTGGTTATAACAAACTCCGAACAGAGTAACACATAACAGCTTTTTCCCTTGTGAAAAAGAAACTCAAAACGGGCGAATGTTTACTGGTTGCTCAGGAGGGAAAGGTGAAGTCAGATCTGTGGAAGACATTTGACTTAGTTGTGGAAACTACTGGAGATCAAGAAAAAGGAGGGTGTAGGAGCAAGCATTACGTTAGTATTATGTGTGTCAAACAGTTGCTGTTAGATTACACTATTATAATGTTTTCTGACCATTTGGAACAGTGTACATGTAAACAACACTAAATAAATAAGTGTACCAGAGAGTGTTCTAACAGGGAAAATATATATATATATATAAAGCCTTTATTACAGCAGACTAAAAACAGTTGCATGCATTCGTGAATTGCGGTTTATTTATTGTTTAGGCTAATTATTCAAAGCTCCCTTTGTTATTTAATTTAAAAACTAAAATGCTTGATTGCATTTCAAAGCATGAATGTCTGGTATGCTGTGTGATGGCATGAACAAATGAATGATTGATTGATTGATACAGTAGCCTATATATTGAATTATAGGCCTAAGTAAGTACAGTATTAACACTAAACAGGACGCGCTCTTAGCCTACAGCTCGATGGTGGTTATACAAGGCTAATATACAAAGCCTACTAATGATAACGACATTACTTATTATTATAATGTTAATCATAATAATATTGTAATAATAACAATAAGAAGGATATTTAAAAAAGGGGGGTATAGGAGCTAGAACTGCGTTCATATTATGTGTGACAAACAGGTGCTGTTAGATGACAATATTATTTTCCTGCCTGTTTGGAACAGTGTAAACAACACTAAATAAATTATAAGAAATACCAGTCTGTTCTAACGAGAAACAAAAAGTAATGCCTTTATTACAGCATAGCAAAAATTAAAAACAGCTGAATCTGTGAAATTGCTTTATCCTCCATTTTGTCGTTGCGTGAGGCTTGGTGTTCACGGAATCAGTAGGCTATTAAACAAACACTCAAACCGGCAACAGAAGCAGGATCTGTCTTATTTCTGTAGATATACACTACCGTTCAAAAGTTTGTGGTCACTTAGAAATGTCCTTGTTTTCTAAAGAAAAGCAATTTTTTTGTCCATTAAAATAACATCAGATTGATCAGAAATACAGTGTAGACATTGTTAATGTTGTAAATGGCTATTGTAGCTGGAAACGGCTGATTTTTAATGGTCTTCTTGAGACTAGTTGAGTATATAGAGCAGGGGTGTCAAACTCATTTTAGCTCAGGGGCCACATGGAGGAAAATCTATTCCCAAGTGGGCCGGACCGGAAAAATCATGGTATATATAACTTAAAAACAACAACTTCAGATTGTTTTCTTTGTTTTAATACGATCAACATACAACATAAAGCTGGAGCCTGAGGACAGTGTGTCCAAAATAGTACAAGCACAACATCACTATTAATCATAAAACACGTCAAGTTTATTTGAAAATTCTAAAGAAAAAGAACACACAAAGCCTCAGTGATTAACAGAACTGTTTCACAGATCACAGAACTATATCAGGGTGTCATTTCTCAGGCAGAAATGTAGATAAAAATAATGAAATCCTGTTCCCCAAACAAGTGCAAGAACCACAGAGTCAAGAATAGGTTAAATATACAAATAAAATAAAATCAATTAAAAACAATAGCACATCAACATAAAAACATATAAACATAAAGCTGGAGCCTGAGGACAGTGTCCAAAAGCACAACATCACTATTAATCATAAAACACCTCAAGTTATTTGAAAGTTCTGAGGACAAAGAACACACAAACACACAATGCCTCAGTGATTCACAGAAGTATATCACAGAACTATATCAGGGTGTCATTTCTCAGGCAGAAATGTAGATAAAAATAATGAAATCCTGTTCCCCAAACAAGTGCAAGAACCACAGAGTCAAGAATAGGTTAAATATACAAATAAAATAAAAACAATTAAAAACAATAGCACATCAACATATAAACATAAAGCTGGAGCCTGAGGACAGTGTCCAAAAGCACAACATCACTATTAATCATAAAACACCTCAAGTTATTTGAAAGTTCTGAGGACAAAGAACACACAAACACACAATGCCTCAGTGATTCACAGAAGTATATCACAGATCACAGAACTATATCAGGGTGTCATTTCTCAGGCAGAAATGTAGATAAAAATAATGAAATCCTGTTCCCCAAACAAGTGCAAGAACCACAGAGTCAAGAATAGGTTAAATATACAAATAAAATAAAATCAATTAAAAACAATAGCACATCAACATAAAAACATATAAACATTAAATCTGAAAGCATTGCTCAAACTCCCGTAACAGTCCCGTTATTTTATCTTTGAACCGCTTCATGTCTGCCACATGTTGGGTCGCGCACACATTTTTCAGACAGGGGAAGTGAGCTGCATCACCACCGGCAAGTTGCGTCTCCCACAATGACAGCTTCAACTTGAAAGAACGTATGCTGTCATAATACTGCGTGACAACTTTGTTGCGCCCTTGCAGCTGTTTGTTCAAGTTATTCAGGTGCTCTGTAACATCCACCATAAATGCAAGGTCCTGCATCCATTCTGCGGAATGAAATTCTAACACTGGTTTGCCCTTTTCTTCCATGAACTGTTCAATTTCTTCTCGTAAATCAAAGAAACGCCTCAGCACAGCACCTCGGCTTAACCATCTTACCTCAGTGTGGTATGGCAGGCCATAGATGTGGTCTTTCTCTCTGAGAAGGCTGTCAAACTGACGGTGATTCAGGCTTCTGGATCGGATGAAATTAACAGTTTGGATGACCACCTTCATGACGTTATCCATCTTTAATGACTTGCAACACAAAGCCTCCTGGTGCAAAATACAGTGAAAAGTCAAAAAATCACGTCCTCCATTTGCAGATTGCACTTTCTCTCTGAACTTTGTCATTGAGGGCGCACCATCTGTAGCCAGGCTGACAGCGCGGGACCAGTCCACTCCGACCCTGTCCAGCGCGCCGACGAGTGCGGTAAAAATATCAGCTGCTGTCGTTGTATCTGTCATCGGCACCAACTCCACGAACTCCTCGGTGACGGTCAATGTGTCATCAACTCCGCGGATGAAAATGGCCAGTTGTGCAACATCTGTAATGTCCGTGCTTTCATCAATTGCAACCGAAAACGCAATAAATGACTTTACTTTTTGCTTCAACTGGCTGTCCAAATCCACTGAAAGATCGGAAATCCTGTCTGCAACTGTGTTTCTTGTCAGGCTGATATTTGCAAAAGCCTGCCGCTTTTCAGGGCACACAATCTCCGCTGCCTTCATCATGCATGTTTTTACAAATTCACCCTCACTAAATGGTTTTGAAGCCACTGCGATTTCATTAGCAATGAGGTAGCTAGCTTTCACTGCAGCGTCACTGATGTCTCAGCTGTGAGTAAACACAGACTGCTGTTTCTTCAGACCCGCCAACAGTTCATTCACCTTCTCTCATCTCCGCTGTCCTTGAAAGTTGTCATATTTGTCGGCATGAAGACTCACATAGTGGCGACGAAGGTTATATTCTTTGAGCATAAATAGGATGACCATTTTTCTTGGAACACTCTGCACTCTGCGTCCACTTTTCTCTTTTTTGACAGAGACATATTGGGGCAATGAGGGTGCCAAAGCACATAATGTTAAAAGTAGAAGCCGTAATAAATATCGCGGGCAAAACAAAGTAGCTCATTGGCTGCACGTGCTTGACCTACTTGCTCTGCCCCGGTATAAACAGTTTGCTTGCTTAACACAATTGCTATTGCGCCATCCAGTGGACGCAATTGGAAAAGCAGTTAATTTTATTGAAAAATTGCAGCGCATTTTTATACTTTAAAAAATTCTTATAATTCTTTTTTTCTTTGTTCTTTTTTTTTAAATCATCTCGCGGGCCGGATTAAACCCGTTTGCGGGCCTGATCCGGCCCGCGGGCCAGACGTTTGACACCCCTGATCTAGAGCATCAGCAATTGTGGGTTCGATTACAGGCTCAAAATGGCCAGAAACAAATAACTTTCTTCTGAAACTCATCAGTCTATTATTGTTCTGAGAAATTAAGGCTATTCCATGCGAGAAATTGCCAAGAAACTGAAGATCTCAATGCTAGATACCCATATACAGTTGGGAAAAAAAGTATTTAGTCAGCCAACAATTGTGCAAGTTCTCCCACTTAAAAAGATGAGAGAGGCCTGTAATTTTCATCATAGGTACACATCAACTATGACAGACAAATTGAGGAAAGAAATACCAGAAAATTACATTGTAGGATTTTTAATGAATTTATTTGCAAATTATGGTGGAAAATAAGTATTTGGTCACCTACAAACAAGCACGATATCTGGCTCTCACAGACCTGTAACTTCTTCTTTAAGAGGCTCCTCTGTCCTCCACTTGTTACCTGTATTAATGGCACAGGTTTGAACTTGTTATCAGTATAAAAGACACCTGTCCACAACCTCAAACAGTCACACTCCAAACTCCACTATGGCCAAGACCAAAGAGCTGTCAAAGGACACCAGAAACAAAATTGTAGACCTGCACCAGGCTGGGAAGACTGAATCTGCAATAGGTAAGCAGCTTGGTTTGAAGAAATCAACTGTGGGAGCAATTATTAGGAAATGGAAGACATACAAGACCACTGATAATCTCCCTCGATCTGGGGCTCCACGCAAGATCTCACCCCGTGGGGTCAAAATGATCACAAGAACAGTGAGCAAAAATCCCAGAACCACACGGGGGACCTAGCGAATGACCTGCAGAGAGCTGGGACCAAAGTAACAAAGCCTACCATCAGTAACACACTACGCCGCCAGGGACTCAAATCCTGCAGTGCCAGACGTGTCCCCCTGCTTAAGCCAGTACATGTCCAGGCCCGTCTGAAGTTTGCTAGAGTGCATTTGGATGATCCAGAAGAGGATTGGGAGAATGTCATATGGTCAGATGAAACCAAAATAGAACTTTTTGGTAAAAACTCAACTCGTCGTGTTTGGAGGACAAAGAATGCTGAGTTGCATCCAAAGAACACCATACCTACTGTGAAGCATGGGGGTGGAAACATCATGCTTTGGGGCTGTTTTTCTGCAAAGGGACCAGGACGACTGATCCGTGTAAAGGAAAGAATGAATGGGGCCATGTATCGTGAGATTTTGAGTGAAAACCTCCTTCCATCAGCAAGGGCATTGAAGATGAAACGTGGCTGGGTCTTTCAGCATGACAATGATCCCAAACACACCGCCCGGGCAACGAAGGAGTGGCTTCGTAAGAAGCATTTCAAGGTCCTGGAGTGGCCTAGCCAGTCTCCAGATCTCAACCCCATAGAAAATCTTTGGAGGGAGTTGAAAGTCCGTGTTGCCCAGCGACAGCCCCAAAACATCACTGCTCTAGAGGAGATCTGCATGGAGGAATGGGCCAAAATACCAGCAACAGTGTGTGAAAACCTTGTGAAGACTTACAGAAAACGTTTGACCTGTTTCATTGCCAACAATGGGTATATAACAAAGTATTGAGAAACTTTTGTTATTGACCAAATACTTATTTTCCACCATAATTTGCAAATAAATTCATTACAAATCCTACAATGTGATTTTCTGGATTTCTTTTTCTCATTTTGTCTGTCATAGTTGACGTGTACCTATGATGAAAATTACAGGCCTCTCTCATCTTTTTAAGTGGGAGAACTTGCACAATTGGTGGCTGACTAAATACTTTTTTTCCCCACTGTACTTCCAGGGCTCAACTACCTTTAACTTCCTTCATACTGGACAATGAGTGACTCATTGCCAAAATTCCGAAGTATCCCTTTAACTCTGTACCTTAACTTTTACAAAGATGGCTGTATGACAAACATGTCAAGTTTTCTGATTATGTGATTTTTTTTTTTTATTGTGGATTTCTGTCACACCTACCCCCGCTCCCCCTCTCCAGTGCTCGACGGTCTACTAACCAGCGGCCCTGGCAACCATTATTTTGCACACCTGCTCCCCATCATTAAGCACACCTGGACTTCATCATCACCTTCCCTTTATTTAGCCCTCAGTATCGTCAGTATAGGTTTGTTTTGATTCACGTTCTGTACGCTTCTCATGTTTTGTTTATCTGCATTTATCATTATTAAAACTGATCTTCTGTATATACGTGACAATTTCTTACCTTTTTTATTGTTTGGCTTCAATATAGTTTGCACTCAGTTACCAGTTAATTACAACAATTGCCAAATAAAGTTATTTTAAACATTTGTTGTATTACAGTTATACCACAGATAAAACAATATTTGGTTATACTGTCTTGAGTGACATTGTGGAAGTAAAGTAGGCTACACATTGTGGAATCACTTAGCAAACCCAAATGTTTTCAATATGTCATTTATTTCCTGCCTGAATATATACTTGCACAAAACATTATACCATTTTCTGTTTTCATTAAGGCAGCATTGAATAAGTACAAAGTTACGGTTTAAAAATGTCCTAATTGACAATGGAAAATAAACTGCCACTGATGTTCATATACCATACAGCAAAATGTACTAATATTACACTGGTCTAAAAGCAAACCGCACTGTGAATAAGTATAATTGATCTAGTGATGAACAGAAATATATTGAGATACTGACTCAAAACTACTAACATGATATGGAATTAGTCTTTTTAACTGATATTATCAATGCATCTGCTACATTCTGACATAATTTACATTTATAAACAGCAATATCCTTCCTGTTCCAAAGTTATACTTGCAGATGTTGTCATGGTAAAACTGTACATAACATTAAGATATCCGTCATCAAGGTGAGTACTGTATGTCACGTACACAGAGTATACAAAACATTAAGAATATCTGCTCTTTCCATGACATAGACTGACCAGGTGAAAGCTATGATCCCTTATTGATATTACCTGTTAAATCCACTTCAATCAATCAGTGTAGATGAAGGGGAGGAGACAGGTTAAAGAAGGATTTTTAAGCCTTGAGACATGGATTGTGTATGTGTGCCATTCAGAGGGTGAATGGGCAAGACAAAAAATGTAAGTGCCTTTGAACGTGGTATGGTAGTGGGTGCCAGGCGCACCGGTTTGTGTCAAGAACTGCAACGCTGCAGGTTTCTCACACTCAACAGTTTCCCGTGTGTATCAAGAATTGTCCACCACCCAAAGGACATCCAGCCAACTTGACACAACTGTGTGAAGCATTGGCGTCAACATGGGCCAGCATCCCTGTGGAACGCTTTCGACACTTTGCGGAGTCCATGCTCTGACGAATTGAGGCTGTTCCGAGGGTAAAAGGGGGGGCAACTCAATATTAGGAAGATGTTCTTAATGTTTGGAATACTCAGTGTATATCATCACCTAAGGCTTACGCACATTGAAATTACAATCTTTCTTTATGATGATATTCCACTACTTTAGTATACCCCACAGCCATTAATGAGCTATTCTGATTGTCATTCCCTTTGAGAAATATTTGCCTTTTTACAAACAAATTTCACAACCACCAGACAATCTCAGCTGTGAAAGCCAAGGTTGGCCATATTATGACCCGATTTCTTGTCAAAATCTTAATATTCAGACAATCTTCAAGGAGTCCAACAGAACAGATAGTACACAAAAAAAGCACAATATAAAAGATGAAACATTTGGATTCTTATTTGAATAAAAACCATCCTAGAAGACCTTGATACAGACATAGTGGTCACCTAGTGACTTTGGTGTATCTGCTGAACACAAAGTGCAAGCATCAAAAGTATTTTAGTAGAAGGTTGATTTGGGAATGTAGTCTGTTAATGTTATGCTGTGTCCCCTAGGTACAGATCTAGGATCAGCTTCCCTTCCCTTAACTGTAAGCGGGGGAAATGCAAAAGGACTCAAGATCAGTGTCTAGGGGCAACTTCCCTCTACTCCCCATAATAGAATAATGGTTACATTGTCACCAATTGATTGGTTGGCAGGTTCAACTCCTGGTCTATTGGCTCAGCAATTTCTCCTCACCTAGTCTGTCTAGTCAATACCCACTGGGTACAAACTGGTTTAATCAACATTTTTTCAATGTAATTTGTGAAATTTTTACCACAGGATTATGTCATCATGGTAACCACATTTCAACATATACAAACCTTGTATAAAATATAGAATTTGTACCTTTAAAACAACGTCAGATCTTCAATGTTATATGTACTTTCAGAAAAGAAAAACACAATAGGCCTCCTACTGGAGAATTGATCGATCTACAGCTACCCTTTAGTCTTCCATGCAGGGTTTTAACCAAGCCCAGCCCTAATTAGCTATGATATTTGACACTAACTATTACCAATGTGCTATCGTGAGAACGATTGTTGAGAGATCTCCATTTAAAAACTAAATCGATTCACTGTGGCTATCGAAGTCATTCCAAAGGGTAGATTTAACAGAGCAAATTAAATGTGACCATACTTTATCATCAATGATGCTATTTAGGCCTATATAACATTTGCAAAGTCATCAACAGCTATTGTTTGAATTCAACCCAGAATTCAACTAAAAATAGACAATACAATAGGTCTAGGGTTTCAAGCTCTGGTTGATTTAAAATGTAATGATATTTAGTGGCTGAATAGGACTAAATCAAACTTTATTTAAAGTGCATATAAAGTGATTTAGTCCTAATCTTTAACTTTGGTTACATTGACAATGATTGAAGTAGACACATTTTGAACCCTGAAGCTCTGTGGGAACAGAAGTGAATACCACTGCCTTTGGAGACTAGAAACAAACCTGGGTTTATACACAACCCAGTGGGGGTGTATCTTTAGGGGTTGACGAAGAGGGACGCTTCAGGTCATACAGTTCATCCTCGGGTCTTGCGATTGCCCACAAACTGGCAGATACAGAACTTCCCTGTAGCTCTTCCTTCTATTCACTCTGTTCATTGTGTACTGGCAGGGTTCTGCATCTGTCCTAATAAGCATGTCCACAATCCACATAGAGAAGAGAGCAGAAAGCCCTACCTTCTGACTCTCTTTCAGCCAGCCTTCAAATGACTCTCCTTTGTAGCCCTTTAGAATAGCAAGTACAAAGGGAAGTTGGGTTGGGAGCTAGGGCCGGTTGCATAAAACATCTTAAGTGTTTCCCTTAAGGGTTTACCTTACGGAATAACTTTCCCTTTCCTAAGGGAATTGTTTAAGGGCGTTGCATAGAGCCCCTCAAATATTTCCTTAGGTACGGGCATACTTAAGGGGTTTTACGGTAGTTTGAAGGCATGTATGGCAGAAAGAGTATCTGGTTACCATGGAGACAGCCTGATTCACTGACTGATCCCTTTCATTTTGTGAGATAGCAAAATATTACTTCCACAATCAAGACAGGATAACCAAATTGCTTCAGATGATAATAAACCACGTTTCTTGTTGTTACTTTTTTCTCAACTTGTTTCTAGTACGTCAAGGTAGCTTACAGAATAGCTATAGCTAACTAGCCAGCTAGCTTTGTAGCAATGGATTGTGCACCTTCCATTGTTTAGCTAAGTAGCTAGCTGGTTGATGTTTTCCTTTTGTAACCAGAGCAGACAAAGGCAACATTCACCTCCACAAATGCTGTTTACATTGATATCCATACTGAATGAAGCAGTTAAGGGACCTCATGGGCACCCTTAACTTTTGTACTTAATTTAAGGGGAAAATTCACCTTAAAATGTTTTGTGCAACTGACTTAAAGTTAAGGGAAAATATAAGGGGAAAATTAACTTAAGGTGTTTTATGCAACCGGGCCCAGGGTCTCAAGGGCGAGGGAAAAGCTAAAAGTAGTCTGCAAGGGGGATTATGTCAAAAATCATGTCAGTCAAATCACACGGATGTCTCTTAGGTCTGATGACCGGACACAAAACCGGTCTGGTTGCTACTGTTCAGGATGGACATGAGACAGTCTTCGTCCATGGAGCCGAAGACGTCCAGGTCGTCAAGGACGGCCGGCTGGCTGGCGTTGCCGGGGGAACTGTCCATCATGCTCTCGTTCTGGAGCAGGTTGACAATGCTGTTGGGGTAGTTCATCCAGGTGCTGCCGCCACAGCTGATGGTGGAGGGTAATTGGCAGGGTGCCTGAGGGGCTGACGGCCCACTGCTCCCTGGTCCCTCTCCAGCCAGACCACTCTGGCCCAGAAGAGCCTGGAAGTCGTCAACGTTTATACTATCTAGAGTCCCTGACGGTTGTACCTCAGAAAAGCTGGGGAACTCAGGTAGCTCCTCATCCACCTTGAACTGGGAGCCCTGGACCCCGAAGGTAGAGGTGGGCTCTGGGGTAGCGGCTGCACTCACCGGCTCCTGGGGACAAGCAAAGGTGGAGAAAGCGAAGCCGTGGAGGTCCGACAGGTTTACGGTGGAAAAGGCCTGGGCGGAGGAGGAGGAGGATGTGGCTGCAGAGGCCTGGGGGTTGGTGAAGCTGGCCACGGGGGTGGCTTTGGGATGGGAGTCCAGAGTCAGGCTGTTGAGGAACTTCCAGGTCTCTGCTGTGGTGGAGGAGGCCTCTGCCTTGGGTTGGGTTTGAAACAGCTGGCCTGGCTGGGGGCCTTTGTAGTAAGGCTGGGGCTTCACAGAGACGGCACTAGGGGGCACCACTGGGTTCACCACTGAAAGAGACAAACAAACAGTCAATACCACTGTCCCTTACCCAATGCTGTATCCTGCCAAATGTACAAATAAATGTAGGGTCCCTAAACAGTAGTTTCCATGTTAACTTCTGACCACTAATGTTACATACAGAACAACACCCTTTACTGTATTAACGCACCTATTAATAATAAACAGCTAAATAAATAGTATGGTTTACCAGGCTGGCTAGCTGCTAGCTTGGCGGTGACTGTTCTCCTGGCAGTGTTGAAAGGCCTTCTCTCTGCTGGCATGGCCCCTGGAATTCAAACAAACACCATCACACATTAAAACCATCAGAGGACACAGCTGCCTAGTTCAGCAACATGGATCATTTTAGACACTTACCTGGCATGATGGACCCCAGCTTCAGATTCTGGAACATTCCCTCGGTCCGTTTTCTCTTCTCCATCAGTCTATATTCATCTGTACAGTGAAAAAATCTAGAGTTAGCCTGGGTAAAATGTTTTGCATTACAACCACACAGGCTACAGGAGTGATGCCAGAGAAACATTTTTACATATTAGTCATTTAGCAGACGCTCTTATCCAGAGCGACTTCCAATTAGTGAGTGCATACATTTTTCATACTGGCCCCCCGTGGGAATCGAACCCACAACCCTTGTGTTGCAAGCACCATGCTCTACCAACTGAGCTACAGGAGGGCCAAAGCGGGTCACCATTGTAATGGAAAGGGAAGTGACCTGGGTCGGAGGGCAGAAACTGGAAGTCCATTGGCTCGCTGACCTCGCGGTCCGAGGGCCTGCGGAGCTGCATCTTCACTCGGATTGGCTCGGTCAGGTTGGTGTCGCAGTAGGGCGGGGTGCGGAACACAATGGCCACCTGCCTGTGGACGTCCGCTTGGGAGAAGGTGCCCTTCCCCTCCCACGAGTCCTGGAAGAACCGCACCTCGATGTCCTCTGTGGAGGGGAGAAAGAAGAGAGTGGGAGAGGGGAGGGGATGGGAAGGAGGAGGGGTGGGACAGTGAGACGAGATTGACTGTCTGGGAGAATTGATTCTGAGCCAGTCTAACTGACTTGGTAACATTCTGTAACAACATTCTTTCATTGGCCACCTTTTCATGTAATACAGAAAGGAGATAACGTAGTCCATTGGTTCTAAGTTTGACCAACTAAATAAGTGGTTACCTGTGGGCTTATATACAATACTTTCAAATGTGTGTCTGGCAAAGAGGAACTTCAAAAGAGGACATACAGGAACAAAGCCGTTGATGGAAGGTTAAAGAAACTAAAAAAGGCTCAACTCATTAATACCAACAAAAATAGAAGCGCGTGTGTGTGTGACAGAGAAACCTTTTTGCACTTTGTCACAAAGTAAGAAGATCTCATCCCCCCCTCTGCAGCTTCCAGAGTTTCTGTTCACTCGACAGATCTTCAGTTCTGCTGTGTTGGGTGCTCCTGTGAGACGGAAGAGAGAGCTGGAGTGAAGGAGTGTAAAAGGCCTACAGCGGCTGTCTAGTTCATGTTTAGAAATGAGTGAAACTGACAGAGTCAACTGTGAAACATGCATGCATACGTTTTGGCACTGTTTAACTTCTATGGAAATATGTTGTTGACGTCTTAGGAAAATGTTGTCCCGCTCTCATGCTCTTTGGTTATAACCCAAATGTCCACATCTCTTTTCAAGAAAATTGATTAATTATAGCAGTTTCAACAGCTGTGAAGAAAAAACATTCTTAAAAGCTGGTTTGAACCGAATGTTGTACTGTGCAGGCTTTGGGTTTTCATGTACAACAACATTTGTATATTAGTAAGATCAACTGCCAAAATTGTGGGGTGTGTATGATTGTGTGTGTGTCAGAGAGGATGTGAAGGCCTGTGTGTGTACAGATGGTTACAATGTTTTCATAAGTTTAAAAGCTCTTTGTATCCATAGAGACAGTTATTGTTTCCTATAGTCACACTCATTTAGAATGCCTGAAGCTTTAACAGTACTTAAAAGGTGTGTGTGTGTGTGTGTGTGTGTGTGTGTGTGTGTGTAAGAAAAAAAAGTGTGTGTGCAAGTGTTAAACATCAAGGACATTGATAAGAGGGAGCAGGCCTACTTAAACATTGGGAGCATTAATAGCTGAATGTTACAGTGGCTTCTGTGTTTTTATGGTGAAAATGCTATTAAAACTTTCTGATGTAGATTATTTTGTGTTTCCGACCTTTACAATCAAAGCATAGTATGCCTGTAACTCAATGCACTGCTGTTCAAATTTAAAAAATCTTTATTTTAGGGCCAAATTTGAGCAAATTCAAAAACGGTTTAAATCGCGATTTCAAATCAAATCCCATTTTATTTGTCACATGCGCCGAATACAACAGGTTTCACCTTACAGTGAAATGCTTACTTACAAGCCCTTAACCAACAATGCAGTTTTAAGAAGCAATACCCAAAAAATAAATAAAAAAATAAAAAAAATAACATAATTAAAAGAGCAGCAGTAAAATAACAATAGCGAGGCTATATACAGGGGGTACCGGTACCAAGTCAATGTGTGGGGGCACCGGTTAGTCGAGGTAATTGTTTACTAATGCCATTAACTCAATTCATTATTTTAAAACGTTTAACAGCCCAAATGTGTATATGTATGTATGCAATTTGATTTCCTTCACTCGTCTTTATTTATTATTTAGTTTTTTCTCGTCTTTTTGTGTGATGTTGCTCCCCCTGGGTACTGCTTGTATGTACTGCTTATACACTGCTAAAAATAAATAAAGGGAACACTTAAACAACACAATGTAACTCCAAGTCAATCACACAAGGACTGGTTTTGCAGCTGGTGACCACAGACCACTTCTCAGTTCCTATGCTTCCTGGCTGATGTTTTGGTCACTTTTGAATGCTGGCGGTGCTTTCACTCTAGTGGTAGCATGAGACGGAGTCTACAACCCACACAAGAGGCTCAGGTAGTGCAGCTCATCCAGGATGGCACATCAATGCGAGCTGTGGCAAGAAGGTTTGCTGTGTCTGTCAGCGTAGTGTCCAGAACATGGAGGCGCTACCAGGAGACAGGCCAGTACATCAGGAGACGTGGAGGAGGCCGTAGGAGGGCAACAACCCAGCAGCAGGACTGCTACCTCCGCCTTTGTGCAAGGAGGAGCAGGAGGAGCACTGCCAGAGCCCTGCAAAATGACCTCCAGCAGGCCACAAATGTGCATGTGTCTGCTCAAACGGTCAGAAACAGACTCCATGAGGGTGGTATGAGGGCCCGACGTCCACAAGTGGGGGTTGTGCTTACAGCCCAACACCGTGCAGGACGTTTGGCATTTGCCAGAGAACACCAAGATTGGCAAATTCGCCACTAGCGCCCTGTGCTCTTCACAGATGAAAGCAGGTTCACACTGAGCACGTGACAGACGTGACAGAGTCTGGAGACGCCGTGGAGAACGTTCTGCTACCTGCAACATCCTCCAGCATGACCGGTTTGGCGGAGGGTCAGTCATGGTGTGGGGTGGCATTTCTTTGGGGGGCCGCACAGTCCTCCATGTGCTCGCCAGAGGTAGCCTGACTGCCATTAGGTACCGAGATGAGATCCTCAGACCCCTTGTGAGACCATATGCTGGTGCGGTTGGCCCTGGGTTCCTACTAATGCAAGACAATGCTAGACCACATGTGGCTGGAGTGTGTCAGCAGTTCCTGCAAGAGGAAGGCATTGATGCTATGGACTGGCCCGCCCGTTCCCCAGACCTGAATCCAATTGAGCACATCTGGGACATCATGTCTCGCTCCATCCACCAACGCCACGTTGCACCACAGACTGTCCAGGAGTTGGCGGATGCTTTAGTCCAGGTCTGGGAGGAGATCCCTCAGGAGACCATCCGCCACCTCATCAGGAGCATGCCCAGGCGTTGTAGGGAGGTCATACAGGCACGTGGAGGCCACACACACTACTGAGCCTCATTTTGACTTGTTTTAAGGACATTACATCAAAGTTGGATCAGCCTGTAGTGTGGTTTTCCACTTTAATTTTGTGGGTGACTCCAAATCCAGACCTCCATGGGTTGATAAATTTGATTTCCATTGATAATTTTTGTGTGATTTTGTTGTCAGCACATTCAACTATGTAAAGAAAAAAGTATTTAATAAGATTATTTCATTCATTCAGATCTAGGATGTGTTATTTGAGTGTTCTCTTTATTTTTTTGAGCAGTGTATTTAGCCTTATATAGAAAATAACAAAAAATAATTGTTCACAAAAACATGAACAGCCAGGACAGAACAGTGACAGATGAGTCAGTGTGTACTTGGTGAGTGTTTGGTGTGTGGGTGTGTGTGTGTGTGTGTTTGTGGGGCAGACTCACTGTTGTCGTAGATGGGCTGGGACACCACGGGCTCCAGAGGGCAGAGTTCCCCGGTAGGTAGAGTGATCGAGGCCTGGAAACACAGCCTCACTGCATTCAGGTCAAACTCCTCCTCCCACACCTTTGCCTCAGGAACTGCAGCCAAAACACAACACATCAGACACAAAGCAAATTGGTGTGGCATCTGAGATTGGCTATCTGACACTGACTGTATCCTGTCAGTCACAGTCAACGGAGGAAAAATAAATTCCTATTCACACAATATTATTGGATTAAACCAAGGTAAACAAACATTAAAATTTGATTGGAGAAGTGAATTATATAACTGGTATAATGTTATGACAGTGGATTGTCACGTGTGTTCTTTTGGTTTACCTATCCTTATGGGGACCAGAAGTACTCACAAGGATAGTAAAACAAGGAACATTTTGCCAGTCCCCACAAGGAAAAAAGCTATTTTATGCTTTGGGGTTAGGGTTAGAATTAGGGTTAGGAGTGGGAATCAATTGTTTGGTCCCCACAATGATAGTACAACAAATGTGTGTGTGTGTGTATGTATGTACTCACTGTTGAAGGGGTTGTTTTGGGTCTGCAGTCTACAGGAAACTGCTTCGGCCACATCCTTTTTCTTCACACACTGAATGCCCAGGTTCTGAAAACTGAGAGCAGACAGTGAGACAAGGAGTCAGAGTGAACGTGTGTGAAAGTGAGATACTGTAGATATCGACCAGAAGAGGGTGCTTCATTCAACCATCCTCTGGTTCTAGCCTTTAAAATCAAGACCACGTGAAACAACTTTTTCTAAATGGTCATATAAATCATTAACTGGTACCCTTTTGTCATCCAAGTGTATGTCCTCGATCAAGATATTGGCAGATGCACACTGCACCAAACAAACATTTTGTTCCTTTGTATTTCATCACACACCCACCCACTAACATGCTTGCGACACACACGTGCACATACACATCCATGCCTGTCTAGTAATTTCCACAGACCTGCCCTCGCATACACACACACACAAACCCTCAAGCCCCCAACACACACACACACACACACACACACACACACACAGTCTAACCTGTGTACTCGTCTCTCCTGCAGGTCTGCCTCATAGTAACCATGTTTGCAGTCTTTCCCCACCAGTTCATGGGGGTGGGGCTTGTGAGGTGGGTTCTTGGTCACCAAGGACACTCGGACACGCAGGGGGCCATTGTAGTTGTGTACCTGCATGGTAGCAAGCCAGGTTAGCAGGATGTGTATCATCACTCACCATAGAATCTCCACCACTTAATTATCACCTTCAAATCTCCATAAATCATGTGTCGTAAAGCATGGTGTAGTACTGATTAGCTATACCATGGTTATAACTAGACAAAATTGCTAATTTGTATAACAAATCTTACTTTGATTAATAGTTTATTCATTAACCATCTCAGAATATATGGTGACTTAGCTACGATTATTAAAGGGATACTTCGAGATTTTGGCAATTTTTATCTACTTCCCCGGAGTCAGGTGAACTTGTGGATACCATTTTTAAGTTGCTAACTAGTGCAATTACTAACTAGCGCTTGCGCAATGACTGGAAGTCTATAGGTATCCACTAGCATGTTAGCAGAAGATACCAATAAACTTCCAGTCATTGCACTAACATTTACATTATTGTCATTTAGCAGACGCTCTTATCCATTTTTCATACTGGCCCCCCGTGGGAATCAAACCCACAACCTTGGCGTTACAAGCGCCATGCTCTACCAACTGAGCTACACGGGGCCAATTCTAACACTACCTCTAACTTCCTTCATACTGGACACAGAGACATAAAAATGGTACCCACGAGTTCATCTGAATCTGGTGAAATGGATAAAGGGCCTTTTTTGCCACAATTCCGAAGTATCCCTTTAAGGTATCGGAATAAATTAATTGAGCTACAGTGTAAACGATGGCATGGAATCATTGTAAAATTACAGGTTAATTATCTGAGTGCCATTATCTGTGTGTTATTAAAGGGCATCCTCACCTTAATGGCAGGGTGTGTCTTGGTGGTGTCATTGCTCTTCTCTCCCGGGGTGCTTCCCGCAGAGCGCCCCTCACACTTGTACCTGAACCTCATGCCCCTCTGCTTGGGCTGTTCAATGATCTCAATGAAGGGATTCCCTGCAGAGAGAGAGAGAGAGAGCGATAAAGAGAGAGCGTGAGAAATCGATATATAGAGAAATAGAGAGAGAAAATAGAGAAAGAAATAGAGAGAAATATATGTAGAGAGATACCAATGTAATTAAGGTCACAATGTATCTCTAAACTATCACAATGTAATTTATCTAATGCTGTGTTGAGCTTTTGCAACAGCTGTGATTCATCATGTTTGTATGTGTTTTAAAACAAAGCTGGAGATTCAATTCAATACAGTCATGATGAGGGAGAAGCCAAAAAGTTGACTCACTGATTGTCACCCATCAACATGAAAAGTTGAGACAAACAGAAAACGGTTACACAGAGTGATATAACTCTCCTTACCTTGGTTCAAAGGGGTCTGTCCCCATCCAAACATTCCTATGGAGATGGCAGAAATTTACACAAAACATTTACTAGAACAAATAAATCAGTAAGAAAGGATGATCAACCAAAATACACAACCTATAATTTCCCTCAACTATTCTCTGATAAGTAATGGCACACAATAACTGGTGACGTTGAAGATCACAACAGTTCAGCACAGATCTGCTGTAGAAATTCAGCTCCTACATATGGAGAAGGGTGTTAACTAAAAGTAGAAGTTAATAGCTTTTAATTGAAAACACTGGAGGTTCCTCTTAATCACAATAGTAGCCAAGGCATAATTGCTCATAATGTTAGACCTGCTAGGATCGGCCTGAACGTGTACAGCGGATGAATAAAGAAAAGTATTCACACGGGGACAATAAAAGGTCTCAGATTAGTTCGCTCCTATTGTGTCTGTGAGTAGTCGGTGTCCAATTTAACACATCTACACTAAAAGTACTGTCCTGGTTCATGGAAAAGACTGGAAACTTCATTTGTGGTGCTTGTTCATAGCCCCACCCACCACTATTTCATGGATTACTTTTCTTTGAAATGGCCACTAACGGAAAGGGATGTCTTCCATGTGTGTTGATTGTCTACAATGTAACTTTTCGTAATGTCATATTGTTGCGTAGCTTTATTAAACATGCTATTAACCTATATAGGTATAAGCACAAAACCTGTGACGACGTTGGATATTTTCATAACTTTACATTGCAAACATTTACGCCCAGCTAGCATACATTTATCATTGATTTGATTACGTCATTTTGGGGACATCGGCGTCCCCTTATCAATGAAGTGTCAAAGCTGTATATCTTGTCATAGGCCTACAAGTTAAATATCTCCCTGTGACTAAAGTCAAATATCTCGGAGAATCACGTAGGCGCTTGACTACCGCACTAGTCTAATGTTTGGATTTTAAAAAGCATCCATCATGAGCATAGGCTATGATATGTTCTACTAGATATGATGTGCAATTCTAGAACTATAGCCTAATAGACGCAGGCCTATTTACTTCCTAGTACAGTGCGGGCAATGATCTCCATTATTTTGTATTGACTCCTCCTGAGGTAGTACTAAACCAATGGTATCCGGGCTTCACCCTTGTGCGCAAACAAGTTGCTAAGCTTCACACGAGACTCTAAAATTCATTTACGTTGAGGATCAGTTTGTAAACAAACTTACCATCCATTTCCAACTTCGGCCACGGTGATTAATCGAATAGCCTTTTCCCTATAGGTTATTTTTTCCCTTGAGCACAGTGTTAACTTCTCTTGACAGCTTGCTCTTTCGCCTCCCTCGCGCCACCACCACCTTCGAGCCTCCAATTCAACTTGCAACCACCCACTCAAATGATGCGGAAATACCCAAATTACGTAAACATATGTTAAAAAAACAATCTGCAGTTGCTACTTATTTTTTTATTTTTTTCTTAGTCTTTTTCTTCTTCTTCGATGAGTTTTACGGTGGTTGGCATCCAATAAATGTCGCATTACCGCCACCTACTAGACTGGAGTACAACTCCCTTATATTTTGCTTGAAAAAATAAATAAATAAATACCCTACCATCTAACACTACACTACCAACAACAACAACAACAAAATGCACAAAAAATAGAACAAAAGAATAACACCACCCTACTCCACTATTTAAATCTATTTAGTCCTACCTCAGGCCAACAACCTGAAAGGATGGACACCACCACTGAACACACCCTGTAACTCTTCTGATGTCAAGTCTCGCACACCCAAATACCTCTCTTCAGCTGCCACCACAACCTCCATTTTCTGTGACTTATGTTCCATCCCTGCAGTACAGTTGATAACCATTGCTATAAATGCTAAAAATCCAATCTTACTGAAACATATATAACTTGTTGGCCTATTCCTCTGTACTGGTACAGATCTACTACTCGCACCACTCCACTCAGGATCCCTCCCCCTTGACCCATCATCCTCTACTTTCTTTACTGCCTCAGCATATGACAACTTCTGCACTACTCTAACCCTGGAAACCTCAACCTGCCTCTCTCCCACGGGACATTTCTGATCCCCAGCCCCATGGGCACCCCTACAATTAACACATACCACTACATTCCCCAATGCTACACATTCCTTTGTCTCATGCCCTTCTGCACACTTCTCACACCTAGTAACCTCCCTCCTACACACTGCTCCCACATGCCCATAAGCTTGACACCTGTAACAATGTAATTTATTCGGCACAAAATCTCGTACAGGATAACTTATACACTGCTCAAAAAAATAAAGGGAACACTTAAACAACACAATGTAACTCCAAGTCAATCACACTTCTGTGAAATCAAACTGTCCACTTAGGAAGCAACACTGATTGACAATAAATTGCACATGCTGTTGTGCAAATGGAATAGACAACAGGTGGAAATTATAGGCAATTAGCAAGACACCCCCAATAAAGGACTGGTTTTGCAGATGGTGACCATTTACATTTTACATTTACGTCATTTAGCAGACGCTCTTATCCAGAGCGACTTACAAATAGGTGCATTCACCTTATAGCCAGTAGTACAACCACTTTACAATGTTTTGATTTGTTCTTCGTTTTTTTCTATTTTTTTTTATTTATTTTTTTAGGGGGGGTTGGGGTAAGGGGGGGGGGGGGTAGAATGATTACTTTATCCTATCCCAGGTATTCCTTAAAGAGGTGGGGTTTCAAATGTCTCCGGAAGGTGGTGAGTGACTCCGCTGTCCTGGCGTCGTGAGGGAGCTTGTTCCACCATTGGGGTGCCAGAGCAGCGAACAGTTTTGACTGGGCTGAGCGGGAACTATGCTTCCGCAGAGGAAGGGGAGCCAGCAGGCCAGAGGTGGATGAACGCAATGCCCTCGTTTAGGTGTAGGGACTGATCAGAGCCTGAAGGTACGGAGGTGCCGTTCCCCTCACAGCTCCATAGGCAAGTACCATGGTCTTGTAACAGATGCGAGCTTCAACTGGAAGCCAGTGGAGTGTGCGGAGGAGCGGGGTGACGTGAGAGAACTTGGGAAGGTTGAACACCAGGCGGGCTGCGGCATTCTGGATGAGTTGTAGGGGTTTAATGGCACAGGCAGGGAGCCCAGCCAACAGCGAGTTGCAGTAATCCAGACGGGAGATGACAAGTGCCTGGATTAGGACCTGTGCCGCTTCCTGTGTAAGGCAGGGTCGTACTCTCCGAATGTTGTAGAGCATGAACCTACAGGATCGGGTCACCGCCTTGATGTTAGCAGAGAACGACAGGGTGTTGTCCAGGGTCACGCCAAGGCTCTTCGCACTCTGGGAGGAGGACACAACGGAGTTGTCAACCGTGATGGCGAGATCATGGAACGGGCAGTCCTTCCCCGAGAGGAAGAGCAGCTCCGTCTTGCCAAGGTTCAGCTTGAGGTGGTGATCCGTCATCCATACTGATATGTCTGCCAGACATGCAGAGATGCGATTCGCCACCTGGTTATCAGAAGGGGGAAAGGAGAAGATTAGTTGTGTATCGTCAGCATAGCAATGATAGGAGAGGCCATGTGAGGATATGACAGAGCCAAGTGACTTGGTGTATAGCGAGAATAGGAGAGGGCCTAGAACTGAGCCCTGGGGGACACCTGTGGTGAGAGCACGTGGTGCGGAGACAGCTTCTCGCCACGCCACTTGGTAGGAGCGACCGGTCAGGTAGGACGCAATCCAAGAGTGAGCCGCGCCGGAGATGCCCAGCTCGGAGAGGGTGGAGAGGAGGATCTGATGGTTCACAGTATCAAAGGCAGCAGACAGGTCTAGAAGGATAAGAGCAGAGGAGAGAGAGTTAGCTTTAGCAGTGCGGAGAGCCTCCGTGACACAGAGAAGAGCAGTCTCAGTTGAATGACCAGTCTTGAAACCTGACTGGTTTGGATCAAGAAGGTCATTCTGAGAGAGATAGCAAGAGAGTTGGCTAGAGACGGCACGCTCAATAGTTTTGGAGAGAAAAGAAAGAAGGGATACTGGTCTGTAGTTGTTGACATCAGAGGGATCGAGTGTTGGTTTTTTGAGAAGGGGTGCAACTCTCGCTCTCTTGAAGACGGAAGGGACATAGCCAGCGGTCAAGGATGAGTTGATCAGCGAGGTGAGGTAGGGGAGAAGGTCACCGGAGATGGTCTGGAGAAGAGAGGAGGGGATAGGGTCAAGCGGGCAGGTTGTTGGGCGGCCTGCCGTCACAAGTCACATGATTTTATCTGGAGAGAGAGGGGAGAAAGAAGTCAAAGCATAGGGTAGGGCAGTGTGAGCAGGACCAGCAGTGTCATTTGGCTTAACAAACGAGGATCGGATGTCGTCAACCTTTTTTTCAAAGTGGTTGACGAAGTCATCCACAGAGAGGGAGGAGGGGGGGGGGGGGGGGGGGAGGAGGATTCAGCAGGGAGGAGAATGTGGCAAAGAGCTTCCTAGGGTTAGAGGCAGATGCTTGGAATTTAGAGTGGTAGAAAGTGGCCTTAGCAGCAGAAACAGATGAAGAAAATGTAGAGAGGAGGGAGTGAAAAGATGCCAGGTCCGCAGGGAGTCTAGTTTTCTTCCATTTCCGCTCAGCTGCCCGGAGCTCTGTTCTGTGAGCTCGCAATGAGTCATCAAGCCACGGAGCTGGAGGGGAGGACCGAGCCGGCCGGGAGGATAGGGGACATAGAGAGTCAAAGGATGCAGAAAGGGAGGAGAGGAGGGTTGAGGAGGCAGAATCAGGAGATTGGAGGGAGAAGGATTGAGCAGAGGGAAGAGATGATAGGATGGAAGAGGAAAGAGTAGCGGGAGAGAGAGCGAAGGTTGCGACGGCGCATTACCATCTGTGTAGGGGCAGAGTGAGTAGTGTTGGAGGAGAGCGAGAGAGAGAAGGATACAAAGTAGTGGTCGGAGACATGGAGGGGAGTTGCAGTGAGATTAGTAGAAGAACAGCATCTAGTAAAGATGAGGTCAAGCGTATTGCCTGCCTTGTGAGTAGGGGGGGACGGTGAGAGGGTGAGGTCAAACGAGGAGAGGAGTGGAAAGAAGGAGGCAGAGAGAAATGAGTCAAATGTAGACGTAGGGAGGTTGAAATCCCCCAGAACTGTGAGGGGTGAGCCATCCTCAGGAAAGGAGCTTATCAAGGCGTCAAGCTCATTGATGAACTCTCCAAGGGAACCTGGAGGGCGATAGATGACAAGGATATTAAGCTTAAATGGGCTAGGGACTGTGACAGCATTGAATTCAAATGAGGAGATAGACAGATGGGTTAGGGGAAAAATTTAGAATGTCCACTTGGGAGATATGAGGATTCCTGTGCCACCACCCCGCTGACCAGATGCTCTCGGGGTATGCGAGAACACATGGTCAGACGAGGAGAGAGCAGTAGGAGTAGCAGTGTTTTCAGTGGTAATCCATGTTTCCGTCAGCGCCAAGAAGTCGAGGGATTGGAGGGTAGCATAGGCTGGGATGAAGTCTGCCTTGTTGGCAGCAGAACGGCAGTTCCAGAGGCTGCCTGAGACCTGGAACTCCAGGTGAGTGGTGCGTGCAGGGACCACCAGGTTAGGGAGGCAGCAGCCACGCGGTGTGAGGCGTTTGTGTAGCCTGTGCGGAGAGGAGAGAACAGGGATAGGCAGAGGCATAGTTGACAGGCTGCAGCAAATGGCTACAATAATGCGGTCCTCTGTAGCTCAGCTGGTAGAGCACGGCGCTTGTAACGCCAAGGTAGTGGGTTCGATCCCCGGGACCACCCATACACAAAAAATGTATGCACGCACGACTGTAAGTCGCTTTGGATAAAAGCGTCTGCTAAATGGCATATTATTATTATTATTATTATTAATGCAGAGGAGATCGGAATGAAATGAACTAAACATCTGAGAAAGGAGAGACAAGCATGGAGAGGAGAGACAAGCATGGGAAACAGTGTTTAAACCCTTTACAATGAAGATCTGTGAAGTTATTTTGAAATTATCTTTGAATGACAGGGTCCTGAAAAAGGGATGTTTCTTTTTTTGCTGAGTTTATATAATCCTATTAAATTATTGTAATTGCTCATTCTATGAGTTACGTCCTAAATGGCACCCTATTCCCTATATGGTTCAGTACTTTGGACCGTAGATTCAAATATATATAGTGCCCTTTGTAGGGAATATGGGCCCATTTGTGTCATGGGCCTCTCACTCCACCGGGTTACCACCTTAATTTTCTTCCACTCTGCTCACCACTCTCTCTACTCAGCCTAACTAGCTCCACCTGTCCCTGCTCTGCTCTGCTCTAATTACTCTGCCAGCTGCGCTGCATTACCCACTACCTCTCCCAGTATTTAAGGCCCTGTCTTTCAGCTCTCCGGTGTCAGATCGTCTGCAAAGCTCACACCCGGAACCTGTTTGCTCGCGCTTCTGGCTCACCCTGGTTTTGTGACCCCGGACCTGCCTGTTTTTTGGATACTCTTCTGCCTCAGGAGATCCAGACCTGCTTCTGCCATTACGACTCCTGACTACTCTTCAATCCCGGTAACTCTGACCAGCCTTCTGCCTTGCTACTACGTATTTTGGATTTCCCTTGAACTGTACTGCTGCCTGGTTTCATTCCGCCCTGTTGTGTCTGTGTCTCCCCCCCCCAGGACTTCTGGACCACCCACCACCGGCTTCATAGGACGCATCGCTGCCACTGGGGGGGGCACAGACCCAGCGCATTGGACGGGATCCCTGTTACCCCTGGAGCCTTCATTCACTCCCTACTTCCCTTTTCCCTTAAGTTTAATAAACTTTCTGGTGTGACGCAATTGTGGTCCTCTGGTCGTCTGTCTGAACCGTGACAGTACGATCTGACCATTATGGACTCAGCGCACACTTTCCCCGACATGGAAACCGATGAGCATGAGCAGCAGTTCCGGCAGCAGCAACAACAACTCGCCATGATCATTCAACTCCTCACCAACCTTACCCCAGCCAGTCTGCCCACCAGCCCAGCCCCCGAGTTACCTGCCCCGGTCATTGCAGCCGCTGCTCCGGAACCCAAGATTGGAAACCCCGAGCGGTTCAACGGCGATTCAACCCAGGTCCGGCCATTCCTGACTAGCTGCCGACTTCAGTTCTCCTTGCAGCCAAGGACCTTCGCCACGGAGGGGGCTAAAGTTGGGTATGCCATCACTCACCTGACGGGCCGAGCTCGACTCTGGGGAACAGCAGAGTTCGAACGTCAAACCCCCGCATGTGCAACCTTCGACCTGTTTGCTGAGGAGATGCTGAAGGTGTTTGACCTGGATTCACCCACCGCAGAGGCGTCTCGTGAACTGTTCAGTATTCGACAAGGCAGACGTACAGTCGCAGACCATTCCATCGACTTCCGAACCCTGGCTAGACGAAGTTCTTGGAACACACCATCGTTGGTGGACGCGTTCTTCCATAGTTTGGCTGACTATATCAAGGACGAGTTGGTCTCCCATGAACTGCCTTCCACTCTTGATGAAGCCATCGCACTGACTGTCAGGATCGACAGAAGGATACAGACCCGTCGTCGTGAGAGGGGGCGCCAAGGTCCACCTACTACCGGCATTCGGAGAGATCCGACTGGGCTCCTGTCATCTACTGCCACTCACCCAGGTCAGCTTGATCAGTCTGAGCCTATGGAGATTGGGCGAGCCTCCCTCACTCCTGCAGAGCGCCAGCGCCGCTTCACCTCAAACCTCTGCCTCTATTGTGGAGGTGAGGGACATCGTGTGGTAACCTGCCCTTTAAAGGGCCGAAGCTCACCGGGCATAGGGGGAGTCCGGTTGAGTTCAATGACCATCCAGTCCTCCGACCGCAAACCCCTGCTGCAAGTTCACCTCCGCCTCTCTGACTCAACTCACACCCTGGCTGCTCTGGTGGATTCTGGCGCCGAAGCCAACATAATGGACATCAAGCTGGCACGCCAACTGGGACTGGAGAACCTCCGTTTGACACCTCCTATTCCTGCCCGGGCACTGGACGGACACTTACTCGGATCGGTCACTCATGTCACGGCCCCGGTCTCGATGGGTCTGTCCGGAAACCATCAAGAAACTATCCAGTTTCACCTGCTCCCCTCTCCAGGCCAACCCCTCATCCTGGGTTACCCATGGCTCCGCCGGCACAACCCTCAGCTCGACTGGGTGACCGGGGTGATCAGGGAGTGGGGAGAGGACTGCCACCGAACCTGCCTGCTTGCTGCCGCACTACCCCCTCGGCCAGTACCTACTAACTCCGCTCCTGACCTCTCCAATGTCCCAGAATGCTACCATGGTCTCAGAGAGGTGTTTAACAAAGCAAGAGCCACATCTCTGCCCCCTCACCGACCGTACGACTGTGCCATCGACCTCCTCCATGGAACAGCTCCTCCAAAGGGTCGTCTTTATTCGTTGTCTGCTCCTGAAAGAAAGTCCATGGAGGACTACATCAATGGCTCTCTGTCCGCAGGATTAATCCGTTCATCTTCATCTCCTGCTGGTGCTGGCTTCTTCTTTGTGGGGAAGAAGGACGGATCTCTTCGCCCCTGCATCGACTACAGGGGACTCAACGACATCACAGTGAAAAACCGTTACCCTCTGCCTCTGCTCACCTCTGCTTTTGAGTTGCTCCAGGGAGCCACTGTTTTTACCAAGTTGGATCTCAGAAACGCTTACCACCTAGTGCGGATCCGGGAGGGAGATGAATGGAAAACCGCATTCAATACACCAACAGGCCACTACGAGTATCTGGTTATGCCTTTTGGCCTCACCAATGCTCCTGCTGTGTTCCAGGCTCTAGTGAATGATGTACTGCGGGACATGTTAAACAAGTTTGTCTTCGTTTACCTGGATGACATCTTAATCTACTCCAGAAACCTGTCTGAACACACCCGCCATGTCCAGCAAGTCCTTCATCGTCTTCTGGAGAATTCCCTCTACGCCAAGGCAGAGAAATGTGAGTTTCACGTCAAGACAGTGGCCTTCCTGGGGTACATAGTGGCAGAGGGAAGTATCCAAATGGATCCTGCCAAAGTATCAGCAGTCACTTCATGGCCTGTTCCGGAGAACAGAAAGAAGCTGCAACAGTTTCTGGGGTTTGCTAACTTCTATAGGAAGTTTATCCGGAACTACAGTACCGTTGCTGCCCCTCTCACTGCTCTAACCAGCACCAAGCAACCCTTCACCTGGACCCCAGCAGCCGACAAAGCCTTCAGTACCCTCAAGGTGAGGTTCACCTCCGCTCCCATCCTCCAGATGCCTGATGTGGACCGGCAATTCATTGTGGAGGTGGACGCCTCGGATGTGGGAGTTGGTGCTGTGATTTCTCAGTGGGCTGCGGAGGATAGGAAGCTCCATCCCTGTGCCTTTTTCTCACGTCGGTTGTCCCCCTCTGAGTGCAATTACGACATAGGGAACCGTGAGCTGCTGGCTGTGAAGCTTGCCTTGGAGGAGTGGCATCACTGGCTGGAGGGGTCCACCATTCCATTTCTCGTTTGGACCGATCATAAGAACTTGGAGTACATCCGCACGGCCAAACGGTTGAACTCCAGGCAGTCCCGCTGGGCCCTGTTCTTCACCAGGTTTAATTTCACTCTGTCATACCGGCCTGGATCACGCAACACCAAGCCAGACGCCCTCTCCCGTCAATTCCAGAAGGATGACACCCCCTCCAAGGACCCTGTGTCGATTCTGCCAAGTCCCTGCATCGTTGCAGCTCTGACCTGGGCTGTTGAGGAACAGGTGCTGGAGGCTCTCCGTAACCAGCCAGGTCCCAGCACTTGCCCAGCTGACCGCCTTTTTGTCCCCGAAGACCTGAGGTCCCAGGTCGTTCAGTGGGGACATGACTCCCGCCTAGCTTGTCACCCTGGCTCCACCCGCACTTACAACCTGCTCGCCCAGAGGTTCTGGTGGCCCTCTCTGAGGAAGGATGTACGGGAATTCGTCCAAGCCTGCCCCATCTGCAACCAACACAAGTCGTCCTGCCAGCCCCCAGCCGGATTGCTGCAGCCCCTGCCTGTGCCCAGACGTCCCTGGTCTCACATCGCCCTTGACTTTGTCACGGGGCTGCCCCCTTCAAGTGGCATGACCGTCATTCTCACCATCGTTGACCGTTTCAGCAAGATGGCACACTTCATTCCCCTCCCCAAGCTCCCAACCGCCAAGGAGACCGCCCAGGTGGTCCTGGAACACGTCTTCAGGATCCACGGACTGCCAAAGGATGTAGTTTCTGACCGTGGTCCACAATTCTCCTCCGCTTTTTGGAAGGAGTTCTGTCACCTGCTGGGAGCCACAGTCAGTCTGACTTCCGGATTCCATCCCCAATCCAATGGGCAGTCAGAGCGGGCTAATCAGGAGCTCGAGAAGGCACTGCGATGCATGACTTCACGCAACCCCCACTCCTGGTCGCAGCAATTGACATGGGTGGAGTACGCACACAATTCTCTGACCTGCTCTGCCATCGGTATGTCCCCTTTCCAATGTGTTTATGGATACCAGCCTCCTCTATTTGCCAGCCAGGAAGAGGAGGTTACTTGCCCGTCTGCACTTGCTTTTGCCCGTCGATGTCGCCGCACCTGGTCACAAGCCCGAGCCACACTCCTCAGATCCGTTGCCAGCTACACTACCGGGGCCAACCGTCGGAGAATTCCTGCTCCCACCTACCATGTTGGTCAAAGGGTGTGGTTGTCATCGAAGAACCTGCCACTCAGGGTGGAGTCGCAGAAGCTGGCACCTCGGTTCATTGGCCCATTCCCTATCATAAGAGTGATTAGCCCAACTGCTGTCCGGCTCCAACTGCCTAATTCCCTGAGGGTGCACCCCACTTTCCATGTGTCTAAGATTAAGCCCATCCATGAGAGTCCGCTGGTCCCTGCTGCGCCTGGTCCTCCTCCTCCACGGCTCGTCGATGGTGGTCTGGTTTACACCGTCCGCCGCCTGCTTCGGTCCAGACGGAGGGGTAGGGGTCTCCAGTACCTCATTGACTGGGAGGGCTATGGACCTGAGGAGAGGACCTGGGTGCCAGCTAGTCGGATTGTGGATAGGACTCTCATCACCGCTTTCCACCAACGGCATCCTGATCAACCTGCAATCCGTAGGGGCCGCCCCAGAGGGGTCCCTAACCGTCCGGCCCGCTCGGCTTCCTGTCCTGTGCCTGATCCTGTCTCGGGACCTGTCCCATCTCCCGACCACGGCCCTCCGGCTTCCTCCGAGGATGAGGACGTTCACTCGGACCGTTCGGAGGAGTTCTAGCCCTCCTCCGGCTCCCCTCCTCCCGCCCGGCGTGGTGTTGCTCTTGGGACTTCTGGGGCCGTCCCTTGGGGGGGGGGTTCTGTCATGGGCCTCTCACTCCACCGGGTTACCACCTTAATTTTCTTCCACTCTGCTCACCACTCTCTCTACTCAGCCTAACTAGCTCCACCTGTCCCTGCTCTGCTCTGCTCTAATTACTCTGCCAGCTGCGCTGCATTACCCACTACCTCTCCCAGTATTTAAGGCCCTGTCTTTCAGCTCTCCGGTGTCAGATCGTCTGCAAAGCTCACACCCGGAACCTGTTTGCTCGCGCTTCTGGCTCACCCTGGTTTTGTGACCCCGGACCTGCCTGTTTTTTGGATACTCTTCTGCCTCAGGAGATCCAGACCTGCTTCTGCCATTACGACTCCTGACTACTCTTCAATCCCGGTAACTCTGACCAGCCTTCTGCCTTGCTACTACGTATTTTGGATTTCCCTTGAACTGTACTGCTGCCTGGTTTCATTCCGCCCTGTTGTGTCTGTGTCTCCCCCCCCCAGGACTTCTGGACCACCCACCACCGGCTTCATAGGACGCATCGCTGCCACTGGGGGGGGCACAGACCCAGCGCATTGGACGGGATCCCTGTTACCCCTGGAGCCTTCATTCACTCCCTACTTCCCTTTTCCCTTAAGTTTAATAAACTTTCTGGTGTGACGCAATTGTGGTCCTCTGGTCGTCTGTCTGAACCGTGACAATTTGGGACTTAACATTGATCACATAAGTATCAATATGGCAGCTTTCATTCAATGAGCCCTTTGGAACATGTTTTAATGTACAACTACTAGATAGATTATTTGAATAGCCTGGGTCATCCAGGATGGCACATCAATGCGAGCTGTGGCAGACCACTTCTCAGTTCCTATGCTTCCTGGCTGATGTTTTGGTCACTTTTGAATGCTGGCGGTGCTTTCACTCTAGTGGTAGCATGAGACGGAGTCTACAACCCACACAAGTGGCTCAGGTAGTGCAGCTCATCCAGGATGGCACATCAATGCGAGCTGTGGCAAGAAGGTTTGCTGTGTCTGTCAGCGTAGTGTCCAGAGCATGGAGGCACTACCAGGAGACAGGCCAGTACATCAGGAGACGTGGAGGAGGCCGTAGGAGGGCAACAACCCAGCAGCAGGACTGCTACCTCCGCCTTTGTGCAAGGAGGAGCAGGAGGGGCCGCACAGCCCTCCATGTGCTCGCCAGAGGTAGCCTGACTGCCATTAGGTACCGAGATGAGATCCTCAGACCCATTGTGAGACCATATGCTGGTGCGGTTGGCCCTGGGTTCCTCCTAATGCAAGACAATGCTAGACCTCATGTGGCTGGAGTGTGTCAGCAGTTCCTGCAAGAGGAAGGCATTGATGCTATGGACTGGCCCGCCCGTTCCCCAGACCTGAATCCAATTGAGCACATCTGGGACATCATGTCTCGCTCCATTCACCAACGCCACGTTGCACCACAGACTGTCCAGGAGTTGGCGGATGCTTTAGTCCAGGTTTGGGAGGAGATCCCTCAGGAGACCATCCGGCACCTCATCAGGAGCATGCCCAGGCGTTGTAGGGAGGTCATACAGGCACGTGGAGGCCACACACACTACTGAGCCTCATTTTGACTTGTTTTAAGGACATTACATCAAAGTTGGATCAGCCTGTAGTGTGGTTTTCCACTTTAATTTTGAGGGTGTCTCCAAATTTGATTTCCATTGATAATTTTTGTGTGATTTTGTTGTCAGCACATTCAACTATGTAAAGAAAAAAGTATTTAATAAGATTATTTCATTCATTCAGATCTAGGATGTGTTATTTTAGTGTTCCCTTAATTTTTTTGAGCAGTGTATATCCTAACATCACTTTGTCGGGCAAAGACTCAATATCAAAACTCAAAAGAACAGACAATGACTCTTCTGTTTCACCACTCACGCCACCCTGTCTGCATCACACCAAACGACGAGCATCACAAACACCGGGAATCTTCCCCTTCAGTTGGTCAACTTTTACATTTACTGCTACCCCAGCAATCACTCCTTTCAATGGTGCCCTTTTCTTGAGCACAAAACAATTCACATCTCTTGCCCCCATTCTTTTAACACGGAGCGCCTGCTCCCTCTGACCAGCAGAAACACAAACAATTATCACAAGACCACTTCTGGTTACCGTCACCGATTCCAAAGCACCCAACTCTGTTTTCACCCACCCTGAAACCACAAATTGATCAGCCAAAAGACAAGGGTCCACTTTTTCCAAAAAGTTCACTCCTACTGTCACACACTCATCTTTATCCTGACCATTGGTGCAAGCCTCGGGCTCCAACAACTTCACCACACCTACCACCTCCGGTACTTCGCCCTCATTCACTTCCATTTCTCCTCCTGTCTTCAGCTCACTCTGCTTATACTTTCTATCATTCTTCTATCTCCCCTTTCCCCACCATTTTTAACAGACTCTAGCTCACCCTCTTCCTCTCTCTCTTGGACCTCCTTGTAAACAAAGTAAATGTAAACACTATATATAGCCTCAAAACATGGATAAACAAAATGTTGATATCATGGATGGTCAATCGTTGCATCAATAGCTCTGTCTATGAATTTGAGAATGCTCTCATTTCTTCAGCCCCATCCCTCAGCTTTCTAACGTAACAGGGGAAGAAAAATGCTTTAATTTGTTTTACTGCTTAATGCTGCTATAAAGGAACATAACTATATATTGGTTTGGTAGCAGTCATAGCCCTACCGCAGGTATTCAAAGTAAAAAAAAATAAACTGTTAGACTATTGCATGGGAAAAGATCAAATCAAATCAATATTGGTCGTGTATACAGTTTAGCAGATGTTATAGCGGGTGCAGAGTTATATTACTAGCTAATGTTACGAACTATATAGTAAAATGGCAAACAAGTAGCCTACACAAATAATCTATTTTGTTTTGTTTTTTTAAACAATACATTTTGAACGAATCCAATTAACCGAAATAGCACTGTAACAGTAATCCAAATGCAATGTTATATATATATATATATATATATATATATATATATATATATACACATGTATATATATACACATACATACAGTACCAGTCAAAAAATTGGACACACCTATTCATTCAAGGGTTTTTCTTAATTTTTTACTATTTTCTACATTGTAGAATAATAATGAAGACATCAAAACTATGAAATAACACACATGGAATCCTGTAGTAACCAAAAAAGTGTTAAACAAATCAAATCATATTGTATATTTGAGATTCTTCAAATAGCCACCCTTTGCCATTATGGCAGCGTTGCACACTCTTGGCATTCTCTCAACCAGCTTCACCTGGAATGCTTTTCCAACAGTCTTGAATGAGTTCCCACATATGCTGAGCACTTGTTGGCTGCTTTTCCTTCACTCTGCCATCCGACTCATCCCAAACCATCTCAATTGGGTTGAGGTCTGGGGATTGTGGAGGCCAGGTCATCTGATGCAGCACTCCATCACTCTCCTTCTTGGTCAAATAGCCCTTACACAGCCTGGAGGTGTGTTGGGTCATTGTCCTGTTGAAAAACTATTTAGAAAAATTTGATTTCAGGAGTGCGTACAACCTGGTGTGTGTCCGGGAAGGGGACGAATGGAAGACAGCATTTAGCACAACCACCGGGCATTATGAATACCTGGTGATGCCAAACGGGTTGATGAATGATCCATCAGTCTTCCAGTCCTTTGTGAACAAGGTGTTTCAGGACATGCTTGGTCGCGGTGTGGTGGTCTACATCGATGACAATCTGGTGTATTCCCCTACGCGCCCCGAGCATGTGTCCCTGGTTCGCAGAGTGCTTGGCCGACTGTAGGAGCATGACCTGTATGCCAAGGCTGAAAAATGTCTGTTCTTCCAACAATCCATCTCCTTCCTCGGATACCACATCACCACCTCAGGTGTGGAAATGGAGGGAGACCGCATTTCAGCCGTGTGTAATTGGCCGAATCCAACCACGGTAAAGGAGGTGCAGAGCTTCATTGGCTTTGCCAATTACTATCGGAGGTTTATCAGGGGCTTTGGGAAGGTCGCAGCCCCCATCACCTCTCTGTTGAAGGGTGGGCCTTCCCGGCTCCGCTGGTCTGCTGAAGCTGACAGGGCTTTCAGTAACCTGAGGGCTCTGTTCACCTCAGCCCCGGTACTGGCCCATCCCGATCCATCATTACCGTTCGTAGTGGAGTTGGACTTGTCCGAGGTAGGGATAGGCGCTGTCCTATCCCAACGCTCGGCTATGCCACCCAAGCTCAGCCCCTGTGCCTTCTTCTCTAAGAAGCTCAGCCCGGCGGAGCAGAACTATGATGTTGGTGATCGGGAACTGTTGGCTGTTGTCAGAGCCCTGACAGCATGGAGGCACACGCTCGAGGGGGCAAAACACCCTTTCCTCATCTAGACTGACCACCGTAACCTGGAGTACATCCGGGCAGCGAGGAGGCTGAACCCTCGCCAGGCCAGGTGGGCCTTGTTCTTCACCTGGTTTGATTTCACGCTGTACTATATACCAGGCACGAAGAACGTGAAGGCAGACACACTGTTACGGCTGTATGACACAGAGGAGAGGCCTATTGACAACACCCCCATTCTCCCGGCCTCCTGCATTGTGGCGCCAGTGGTGTGGGCGGTGGATGCGGACATAGAGTCGATGAGGGCCTGCTAGTTCCACCCGGACCCAGCCGCTAGAGTTCTAAACTCCAGGGCAAAGTCTTGCGCGGTCCTCATCCCCTGCCTCAGATGGACCAGGCACTCGCCCGCCTCTCTTCCTTCGGGGGGATGATCGAAGACTGCCCGGAAGAGGCGAGCGAACTCTCTGTAGTTGTTCAACGCGTCTCCTCCTTCACTCCAGACCGCGTTGGCCCAATCCAGGTCATTCCCCGAGAGGCAGGAGACGAGGGCGGACACCTTCTCCCGCTCCGATGGAGCAGGGCTGATGATGGTGGTGAAATAGAGGTCAAGCTGCAGGAGGAAACCCTGGCAGCAGGCCGCTGTCCCGTCGTATTTCCTCGGTCGAGACAAGTGAATACCTCTGGGTGCTGGGGTGTGGGTGGCTGGATCCGGTCGCTCAGCTGGTTCCGCAGCGTCGGGTCCTCTCCTCTCCAGGCACTGGACAGCCTGGAGAACCCGATCCATCGCTTCGCCCAAGCTGGCTAACGTGTTGGAATGCCCCCGGACCCGCTCAAAGACTCCAGGCATATTCCCTGCTCCTGCTGACTTCATGCTGTTGGGTGTGTGATTCTGTAGCGGGTGATTTGGACGGAGTCAGGCGCAGTAGGTGTAAATCACAGAATAATGGTTTATTCGGCCAATACAGTGGTTCACAGCAATGCGTAAAACAACTACAGTCCGACTTAACGGCGCACTGGGGAAAACAAAACACACGGGTGAATATCCCGGCGATAAAGTACATAATGCTCCACCGAGCTATTGACACCTCCACATGGAAACAATCACACACAAAGACATGGGGGGCAGAGGGAATACTTATACAGGGACTGATGAGGGGATATGAACCAGGTGTATGTAAAAAACAAGACAAAACAAATGGAATGATGAGAAGAGGAGCGGCAGTGACGACGAACGCCGAAGCCTTCCCCAACAAGGAGAAGAGGCAGCTTCGGAGGAAGTCGTGACAAAGGGTGGCTATTTGAAGAATCTCAAATATAACATATATTTTGATTTGTTTAACACTTTTTTGGTTACTACATGGTTCTATTTGCGTTATCTCATAGTTTTGATGTCTTCACTATTATTCTACAATGTAGAAAATAGTAAAAATAAAGAAAAACTCTTGAATGAGCAGGTGTTCTAAGACTTTTGACCGGTAGTGTATATATACACCGGATATATTTACACAAGACATAGACCTACTAAGAATGATATATATGTACAGCAGTAGATATATTAGAGTGAGCTACGTCAAGAATCCAGTAGGCCCTATATTAATAAATATGTAGTGTGTATAAACAGTGTAACTAAAATGCAATGTACAGTAGTATAAATAATAGAATGAGCTATGTCGGGAATATAGTATTTAAATACACAATATTAAACCCCATGAACTGGATAGAATTGCAGGAATTCAGGTACCGGACCAGAGTCCGGAATATAGATATATATGTTTGTGAATGGTGTGTATAGACAATATGGACAGTAGTCTATGTGAATAGAAAAGGTGTGTACAGCAGTAGTTACATAGGATGAGCCATGAGTAAAATGCAGTATATACATATACAGTGGGTAGAACAGTATGGAAACATTTCCAAGTGACCAGTGTTCAATGAGTCTATCTACTGTAGTGCATTCGGAAAGTATTCAGACCCCTTGACTTTCTCCACATTTTGTTACGTTACAACCTTATTCTAAAATTGATTAAATGTTTTTCCCCCCTCATCAATCTATGCACAATACCCCATAATGAAAGTAAAAACAGGTTTTTAGAAATGTTTGCACATTTATAAACATTAAAAAAATTAAATATCACATTTACATAAGTATTCAGACACTTTACTCAGTACCTTGTTGAAGCACCTTTTGTAGCAATTACAGCCTTGAGTCTTCTTGGGTATGACGCTACAAGCTTGGCACACCTGTATTTGAGGAGTTTCTCACATTCTTCTCTGCAGATCCTCTCAAGCTCTGTCAGGTTGGATGGGGGGCGTCACTGCACAGCTATTTTCAGGTCTCTCCAGAGATGTTCGATCGGGTTCAAGTCCGGGCTCTGGCTGGGCCACTCAAGGACATTCCAAGACTTGTCCCGAAGCCACTCCTGTGTTGTCTTGGCTGTGTGCTTAGGGTCGTTGTCCTGTTGGAAGGTGAACCTTCGCACCAGTCTGAGGTCCTGAGCGCTTTGGAGCAGGTTTTCATCAAGGACCTCTCTGTACTTTGCTCTGTTCATCTTTCCCTCGATCCTGACTAGTCTCCCAGTCCCTGCTGCTGAGAAACATCCCCACCATGCTTCACCATAGGGATGGTGCTAGGTTTCCTCCAGACGTGACGCTTGGAATTCAGGCCAAAGAGTTCAATCTTGGTTTCATCAGTGCAGAGAATCTTGTTTCTCATGGTCTGAGAGTCCTTTAGGTACCTTTTGGCAAACTCCAAGCAGGCTGTCATGTGCCTTTTACTGAGGAGTGGCTTCCATCTGGCCACTCTACCAGAAAGGCCTGATTGGTGGTGTGCTGCAGAGATGGTTGTCCTTCTGAAAGGTTCTCCCATCTCCACAGAGCAACTCTGGAGTGACCATCGGGTTCTTGGTCACCTCCCTGACCAAGGCCCTACTCCCCCGATTGCTCAGTTTGGACGGGCGGCCAGCTCTAGGAAGAGTCTTGGTGGTTCCAAACTTCTTCCATTTAAGAATGATGGAGGCCACTGTGTTCTTGGGGACCTTCAATGCTGCAGACATTTTTTGGTACACTTCCCCAGATCTGTGCCGCGACACAATCCTGTCTCTGAGCTCTACGGACAATTCCTTCGACCTCATGGCTTGGATTTTGCTCTGACATGCGCTGTCAACTGTGGGGCCTTATATAGATAGGTGTGTACCTTTCCAAATCATGTCCAAACAATTGAATGTACCACAGGTGGACTCCAATCAAGTTGTAGAAACATCTCAAGGATGATCAATGGAAACAGGATGCACCTGAGCTCAATTTCGAGTCTCATAGCAAAGGGTCTGAATACTTATGTAAAGAAGGTATTTCTATTTTTTATTTGTTATAAATTTGCAAAAAAAATCTAAAAACCTGGTTTCGCCTTTTCATTATGGGGTATTGTGTGTAGATTTTTTTTTTTTAATCCATTTTAGAATAAGAATGGAACATAACAAAATGTGGAAAAGGGAAGGTGTCTGAATACTTTCTGAATGCACTGTATATAGGGCAGCAGTCTCAAAGGTGCAGGGTAGAGTACCGGGTGGTAACCGGCTAGTGACAGTGTCTAAAGTTCAGGGCAGGGCAAGGCCGGCTGGTGATGACAGTTTAACAGTCTGATGGCCTGGAGATAGAAGCTATTTATTAGTCTCTCGGTCCCAGCTTTGATGCACCTGTACCGTCTCCGCCTTCTGGATGTTAGCGGAGTGAATAGGCCGTGGCTCGGAAGGCTGAAGTCCTTAATCAACCAAGAGTTTTAGTGCAATTTCGATGCGTATTTGTTGTATGTTACATTCTATTCATAATCCCATATATTCTATTCTATTTTATAAGTTTAGCCTATATTATAGGCCTATTAATATGTTGAAGCTGAGTAGAGACGTAAGAGACTAGGTCAGCAAGGCAGAATACAGTGGTTTGGTATATACAACTGGGCCAGTGAACCTACAGGCATGTGGTATCACTATTTTGTCCAATAAAAAGGCCAAATCTTTATTGAACCTATATGTACATTTGTTGTGCTAATGTACATGTACCTGTATATGTTCTTTATAGAACATAAATTGGTACTGTCTTCGAGCGAGTTAAAAGGGTAAAGTCACCAGTGTGGGCATTTATCCTAGTGTGCTCTTGGATCAAGGGCAAAAAGCCAAGTTTAGAAGCTGACCCATCACCCTCTCTCCAGTCTCCACTAGCCTACTCAGAAAGTCAACTCAACTCCAAGAGGAATAAAATATTTCACTCCAGGAGGAATAAAAACAAGCCAGTCTACAAGATTGCCAGTATTTATATAAATGAAATTCACTATTGATTTTGAAGTGATTTACAAATCTAGGCTACCCAATGAGATGTCTTTCATTTTTACTGAATTATTTACTAATTTGTTTATGTTTTTTGCTTTAATCAAGAATAACATAACAGTGCAGTTATTATACTTTGGTTAAGTGCCTTGATCAAGGGCACAACGCAGGGGATGCTACATCGATCGAAGACTAGCAGCCTTTCAATTCCACATGTATGCTTACTTTTTCATGTATAGGCTACATAGACACGCCATCAATTATTGGTCATGGAAATGTTGTTAAAAGTCATGGAGAAGTCATGGAAAAGTCATGACTCCATCTGTCAAAATGTGTATGAACCCTTAACAGTGAATACTCCGAGCTTTATAGGATAATGTCATTTGTGAATTTCGGTGAACATATGCTAGTCTAATGGACCGACCTCTTTCATCCCTAATCAAGCACTGACATAAGCAAACCGTGAATGAAGAAATCGCTTATTGCAATTTCCTATAGCCTACCTTACTGAATATTACGCATGGGCTTTGGGCATATTGGATTTCATTCAATATGATAATTAGGCTATGACTGCATTGCTATTGATCTATAACACATACACTAGCCTACACCTATTATGATTAGCCTACATGTTCATACTGGAACGGTGTTATTATCATGAACCTGTTGCATTATATAGGCTTATATAGGCTTATATAATACATTTTGGTTCCCTCCCATTACCAATTAAAATTCGGGCGTAGAGACCCAGGAGCGTGCATTCCGTAGCTGTGAGGCGGCGGCGGTGTTCAGGCGGTGCCTGCCAGGGTCTGTGGCAGCAGTGAGCAGTGGAGAGAGCTCTGTCTGACAGCAGCACCCACTACAGAAATGGCGGAGGGGGAGTTGGACGTCGACTCGCTGATCGCCCGGCTATTAGAGGGTGAGTTAATCAAAGCCTTTATATTCTTTATTTCATATTTCAAATCAAGGCGCTGGCCATTGCATTGTGGTCTAAAACACTGTCCTTGTAGTGGTTAGTTTACAACAGGAGGCCGTGGTTCGAGGGAAGGAGCGCCCAGAGTTTGAGTGTATAGGACTAGCCGTCAGTTATCACAAACACAGGCACACCTATGCGTTTAACATCCCCTCTTTCTGCCACTAATATTTGCACTCTGCTGGATGTTACAGTTGTAAATCAAAGGTTACGGTTGCCGATTAAATAATTTGAAAATAATTTCATTCTAAATAGTTACAATCTGACAAATGATGAATTTTGTTAAATGTTTACAAAGTTGCAAAACTAAAGTGTTTGTTTGGAATTATATACAGACTGTTACTGTCAGGCTGAATTAAAGGATATAGGCTATTTTAGGAAAACAAACGGAGTATTGGGTCAATAACCGCTCTACTCACCAGTGGTGGGAAAAGTACCCACATGTCATACTTGAGTAAAAGTAAAGATACCTTAATAGAAAATGACTCAAGTAAAGGTGAAAGTCACCCAGTAAAATACTACTTGAGTAAAAGTCTAAAAGTATTTGGTTTTAAATATACTTAAGTATCAAAAGTAAATGTAATTGTTAAAATATACTTAAGTACCAAAAGTAAAAGTATAAATAATTTCAAATCATACAGTGAGGGAAAAAAGTATTTGATCCCCTGCTGATTTTGTATGTTTGCCCACTGACAAAGACATGATCAGTCTATACTTTTAATGGTAGGTTTATTTGAACAGTGAGAGACAGAATAACAACAAAAAATCCAGAAAAACGCATGTCAAAAATTTTATAAATTGATTTGCATTTTAATGAGGGAAATAAGTATTTGACCCCTCTGCAAAACATGACTTAGTACTTGGTGGCAAAACCCTTGTTGGCAATCACAGAGGTCAGACGTTTCTTGTAGTTGGCCACCAGGTTTGCACACATCTCAGGAGGGATTTTGTCCCACTCCTCTTTGCAGATCTTCTCCAAGTCATTAAGGTTTCGAGCCTGACGTTTGGCAACTCGAACCTTCAGCTCCCTCCACAGATTTTCTATGGGATTAAGGTCTGGAGACTGGCTAGGCCACTCCAGGACCTTAATGTGCTTCTTCTTGAGCCACTCCTTTGTTGCCTTGGCTGTGTGTTTTGGGTCATTGTCATGCTGGAATACCCACCCACGACCCATTTTCAATGCCCTGGCTGAGGGAAGGAGGTTCTCACCCAAGATTTGACAGTACATGGCCCCGTCCATCGTCCCTTTGATGCGGTGAAGTTGTCCTGTCCCCTTAGCAGAAAAACACCCCCAAAGCATAATGTTTCCACCTCCATGTTTGACGGTGGGGATGGTGTTCTTGGGGTCATAGGCAGCATTCCTCCTCCTCCAAACACGGCGAGATGAGTTGATGCCAAAGAGCTCGATTTTGGTCTCATCTGACCACAACACTTTCACCCAGTTCTCCTCTGAATCATTCAGATGTTCACTGGCAAACTTCAGGCGGCCCTGTATATGTGCTTTCTTGAGCAGGGGGACCTTGAGGGCGCTGCAGGATTTCAGTCCTTCACGGTGTAGTATGTTACCAATTGTTTTCTTGGTGACTATGGTCCCAGCTGCCTTGAGATCATTGACAAGATCCTCCCGTGTAGTTCTGGGCTGATTCCTCACCGTTCTCATGATCATTGCAACTCCACGAGGTGAGATCTTGCAAGGAGCCCCAGGCCGAGGGAGATTGACAGTTCTTTTGTGTTTCTTCCATTTGCGAATAATCACACCAACTGTTGTCACCTTCTCACCAAGCTGCTTGGCGATGGTCTTGTAGCCCATTCCAGCCTTGTGTAGGTCTACAATCTTGTCCCTGACATCCTTGGAGAGCTCTTTGGTCTTGGCCATGGTGGAGAGTTTGGAATCTGATTGATTGATTGCTTCTGTGGACAGGTGTCTTTCATACAGGTAACAAGCTGAGATTAGGAGCACTCACTTTAAGAGTGTGCTCCTAATCTCAGCTCGTTACCTGTATAAAAGACACCTGGGAGCCAGAAATCTTTCTGATTGAGAGGGGGTGAAATACTTATTTCCCTCATTAAAATGCAAATCAATTTATAAAATTTTTGACATGCGTTTTTCTGGATTTTTTGTTGTTATTCTGTCTCTCACTGTTCAAATAAACCTACCATTAAAATTATAGACTGATCATTTCTTTGTCAGTGGGCAAACGTACAAAATCAGCAGGGGATCAAATACTTTATTCCCTCACTGTATATAAAGCAAACCAGTTGGCATCATTTTCTTGTTTTATTTTATTTATGGATAGCCAGGGACATGCTCCAACATTCAGACATAATTTACAAACCAAGCATGTGCTTATTGAGTCTGCTACATCAGAGGCAGCAGGGATGTTCTCTTGATAAGTGTGTGAATTAGGCCATTTTCCTGTCCTGCTAAGCATTCAAAATATAACGAGTACTTTTGGGTATCAGGGAAAATGTATGGAGTAAAAAGTATATAATTTTCTTTAGGAATGTAGTGAAGTAAAAGTAAAAGTAGTCAAAAATATAAATAGTAAAGTACAGATACCCCAAAAAACTACTTAAGTAGTACTTTCAAGTATTTTTACTTAAGTAGTTTACACTACTGCTACTCACATATGATAAGAGGTAGAACCCCAATCAATCGATATAGATATCGATTTGTTTTGATGTGCAGAAAAGTGAACAGTCTAGCCTACATAATTAGGTAAGTTACTGTCTCTTTCTGAAGTAGCCTTCCTACTAAAAGGACAACATAGAAGCAAACCACCAAATATCTTTTAAAAACGTAATAAAAAAACGAACAATTGTTGGACTTTTGAACTTGATATACCTATTCAACTGTTGCAAAGAACCCTTCAAAAAATGCTTGCCTATATCACCATATAATGCTTATAATACACTGAATATACTCTGAGTCAGATGCCTAGTATTATATCGCTAAGGAAGTTGGGAAATGACCTTATGTATAGTCATCATAAAGAATTTAAGGAGGGTTGTGCTCTCCTTCTAGCATGGCAATGATTTAGTACTAGCCACAGTGTGATGGACAGGCTTCCCTGTTCAAAAGTAGGCACTTTTCACACTGTAAGGTGCATCATATCTACACAGAGTTTAAGTCTCAGCCATTTGGAAAGTCCCTGTTTGTTCAGAAGGTTACATTTTGGCAGTTCTTTCCTAAAGTTAAGAAGCTGATTACTTAAACATGGCAAAAAAAATCGTATTTTATTCTAAGATTTTGTATTATTAATGCAACACAGCATTAGAGTTTTAACCTTAAAGCTACTGCATCAATAATAATATTCTTAAGTACTCCTGACCCGGTAGGTAACCTTTTTTCTTTCTTTCAAAGAAAGCCTATTGTGCCCATAGCCAGTGTTATGAGCAGAGTTAGCTAGGGATGATGTCTCACTGAAGCAAGGCTAAATAAGGGATTTCCAGATAGGTGTGGCTATGTGCTCTTATGAACGAAAGTCAAAGATAGTGTTCTTCCTATGTGTTTTGTAAACCTGTATATGGACCAAAGTACTGATGTACAAACATTGAATACACACACAGAGACCAACAGATGGACGGACACACACACACACACACACGCACACGCACATACACACACACGCACACACATTTAGTGGAATGTAGTCTCTGGACAAACAGAGAGAGAGCGAGAGAGCCAGTAGTGGAGAGGATGGATGTCTGCAGAACAGAGCCAGTTGTGCCCAGAGACTGAGCCAGAGGCAGGCTGCATTTTTGGCCAAGCACTCCGTAGCACTGAGGAAACTCCGATGGGGAAATTGGCCTGATCTGGTCCTAAAGGCTTCCAGGTCTGTGTGTGTGTGTCCCACCAGAGACCTAGCAGGAGGACAATTAGGAGAGCTAACTTTATGCACTACTGCTGGCCCACTTTCTCTCCTGCTGGCAGGAAAAACACTGTCAAGCCATAAAGGTGCAATCCGCAGTTCAAACTACAACAACTCGGTCACCCTGCCACTGTTTTGGTAAACAGCTGAGGGATGGGGCTGGATAAATGTAACCACTCTTAAATTCATAGACGGAGCTATGGATGTAAGGACTGAACGTCCATGATGTCAAAATTATAGTTTCAACCATGTTTTGAGGCTATACAGTGTTTGTTTACCATTACATTGTTTTCAAACCAGTTCATACATTGGGTTATGATGGAGTATAACAGTTGAACTAAGCTCTTGAGGCATTTATAAGTCCTATTCTTCAAGAATCAATGGGTATTTATCATTAATTTAAACGTCTAAAAATGGATGTACCAATAGCAGATTACCCCTTTTTAATAGGGGTGCAATCAAAAAGTTGGGCCATGGATAGACCCTCATCACACACACACACACACACACACACACACACACATATACACACACACACACCTAATGAACACGTCCCAGGGTTGGAGGTTCCGGGTTACTCCCTCAAATCGTGGCCTCACCTCTTTAACGTGAGCCCTAGTGCCCCTCAGCTTCCCTCCTCCCAACCCCCCTCTGATCCCTCATTAAATGTAAACAGACGCAGCTGTCCCCCTCTGAGGAATTACCCACACACCCCTTCTGGTGACACAAACAGAAACACACAGCAGCAGCATACTGCACAGTTTTGGAAATTGCCTCTTATGCTTCACATCTGTTGTTCTCTTTCTTCTTTATCTCTCTCTCACATATACCCACTTCAATCAATCTGTCTCTCTCTCTCTCTCGCTCTCTCTCTCTCTCTCACACACACACATATACCCACTTCTATCAATCTGGCTCTCTCTCTCTGTCTCTCTCTCTCTCACACACACATATACCCACTTCTATATGTCTCTGTCTCTGTCTGTCTGTCTCTCGCTCTCGCTCTCGCTCTCTCTCTCTCTCTCTCGCTCTCTCTCTCTCTCTCTCTCACACACACACACACATATACCCACTTCTATCAATCTGTCTCTCTCTTTCTCTCTCTCTTCTCTCTCTCTCTCTCTCTCTCTCTCTCTCTCTCTCTCTCTCTCTCTCTCTCTCTCTCTCTCTCTCTCTCTCTCTCTCTCTCTCTCTCTCTCTCTCTCTCTCTCTCTCTCATTCATATATATATATATATATATATATATATATATACCCACTTCTATCTACCCCTCTCTCTCTCTCTCTCTCTCTCTCTCTCTCTCACATATACCCACTTCTATCTACCTCAACAAGATTCAACAACTGAGACATAAACTGAACAAGTTCCACAGACATGTGACTAACAGAAATGGAATAATGTGTCCCTGAACAAAGGAGGGTCAAAATCAAAAGTAACAGTAAGTATCTGGTGTGGCCGTCAGCTGCATTAAGTACTGCAGTGCATCTCCTCCTCATGGACTTCACCAGATTTGCCAGTTCTTGCTGTGAGATGTTACCCCACTCTTCCACCAAGGCACCTGCAAGTTCCCAGACATTTCTGGGGGGAATGGCCCTCACCCTCCGATCCAACAGGTCCCAGACGTGCTCAATGGGATTGAGATCCGGGCTCTTCGCTGGCCATGGCAGAACACTGACATTCCTGTCTTGCAGGAAATCACGCACAGAACGAGCAGTATGGCTGGTGGTATTGTCATGCTGGAGGGTTATGTCAGGATGAGCCTGCAGGAAGGGTACCACACGAGGGAGGATGATGTCTTCCCTGTAACGCACAGCATTGAGATTGCCTGCAATGACAACAAGCTCAGTCCGATGATGCTGTGACACACCGCCCCAGACCATGACGGACCCTCCACCTCCAAAATGATCCCGCTCCAGAGTACAGGCCTTGGTTTAACGCTCATTCCTTCGACGATAAACACAAATCCGACCATCATTTTGGCGAAAACCAAACTCTGCATTCCACAGTAAGAACATCATACCAAAGGTCAAGCATGGTGGTGGTGGTGTGATGGTTTGGGGATGCTTTGCTGCCTCAGGACCTGGACGACTTGCCTTAATAGAAGGAACCATGAATTCTGCTCTGTATCAGAGAATTCTACAGGAGAATGTCAGACCATCCGTCTGTGAGCTGAAGCTGAAGCGCAGCTGGGTCATGCAGCAAGACAATGATCCAAAACACACAATCAAGACTACATGAAAATTGCTAAAAAGCAACAAATTGGAAGTTTTGGAATGGCGTAGTCAAAGTCCAGACCTAATCCCAATTGAGATGATGTGGCAGGACTTGAAATGAGCAGTTCATGCTTGAAAACCCACACGTCACTGAGTTAAAGCAGTTCTGCATGGAAGAGTGGCCCAAAATTCCTCCACAGCGACATGAGAGACTGATCAACAACTACAGGAAGCATTTGGTTGGAGTCATTACAGCTAAAGGTGGCACAACCAGTTATTGAGTGTAAGGGGGCAATTACTTTTTCACACAGGGGAATTGGGTGTTGCATAACTTTGTTTATGAAATAAATATGTAGTTGTTGTGTTATTTGTTCACTTATGTTCCCTTTATCTAATATTAGGTTTTGGTTGAAGATCTGATAACATTCAGTATCACAAATATGCAAAAGTAGAGAAAATTAGAAAGGGGGCAAATACTTTTTCATAGCTCTGTATATCTATCTATCCATCTCATCGACAGACAGACAGACAGACACATTGTGGTTTGTTGATGGTGACAGGCAATAGGCAAGAGCAGGGGGAGCCTGTCTTTCTACTGCATAGCTGCCTAGCTGATCTAGTGACAAGAGTATTGTCTGCTCTCCCTCCTGTTTTATGAATAGAGAAAGACTTCTGGCCCTATTATGTGGAGGTGAAGAAAGCCACAGGAGCAATTTAACAATACTTTAAGATAAGCTACTTTGCTCTCTGTCTGTGTGTTTCTGTCTGTCTGTGCATGTCTGTGTGTTTCTGTCTGTCACAGGAGGTTGGTGGCACCTTAATTGGGGAGGACGGGCTCGTAGTAATGACTGGAGCGGAATCAGTGGAATGATATAAAATACATCAAACACGTGATTTCCAACCTCGGTTCTAAGACCACAGGCATGGGACTGTTCCCGCCATTATTATAAGCCGTCCTCCGGCGTTGTCTGTGCTTCTTCTCAAGCGCGTGTGTGCTTCTTCGTGAGGCCGTGTGTGCTTCTATGTGTGTGTGATGAACTGTTTACATCAGTCCCATGCCTGTGGTCTTTGATGTCACGGCCACACACACAAGAACCGAGGTTGTTTGACATTTGTTCCATCTGCTTTACTGTCAGTCTGTCCCTAAGCCACTGGCCTCCAACAGTATAGTACGATCTTCTGATAGATGGACTCTCTATCTCTCAGGGGGTCTCTCTCATTCTCCATACCATACATATACATTATATTCTCTTGTCACACTGTTCTATCTGGGTTATTTAGTGCCTAGTTTTGTACAGGAACGTGAGCATGAAAGCAAGTAATTGGAATTCCAGCCATTGGTGCATGCCTGCTAGGAAAGCATATCCGAGGACAAAATGTAATTGAGCAGTTTCCTATACCACCAGTTTCCTATACCACCAGTTTCCTATACCACCAGTTTCCTATACCACCATTAATTTTCATCTTGTGTGTTTTTATGTTTGTTTCAGTTTTACATCTCCCCCTCTCTTCTTCTCGTTAGCTTTATTAGTATGTGTGTAATATGCAAGGGAGCCAGCACTAACTGTTCCACTGCATGTCTCTCTCTCTCTCTCTCTCTCCCCCATCTCTCTCTAGCCCCCATCTCTCTCTCTCTCTCTCTCTCTCTCTCTCTCTCTCTCTCTCTCGCCCCCATCTCTCTCTCTGTATGCCCACATGCCCTAGCTTACCAACAACATCCCAACAGCAGCCTCTCTGTCTCGTTGCCATCACAGGTGGCCCATGGCCTTTTTACCGATTTTTTTTATAGGGCACAAACAACACCATTTCGCCATACATGAGCATGGCAACCTGCAGTTAGAGCTGGAGTCATTTTGTGTTATTCTTGTTTACAGGGTATTAGAGGGGCGTTTTTCTATTCATTAAGTGAACTGAGTTGAGTTGATAGAGCCTTCACTGTGGGGCACAGTGCAGCTATGGGCTATGTCCCAAATGGCACCATATTCCTTATATAGTGCAGCACTTTTGACCAGAGCCCATAGGGTGCCATTTGGGACGCAGCCATGCTGTTTGGGTCATTCTAAATGAACCAAAACCTACTTGAGATCCTTACTTACTTGTAATCTTGCGTTGATGTCAATGGAAGATCTACATGAAAATGTACGCATATAAATTACACTCATGGATCACAAGTTGTGTCCAAATCCATTACTAAACTGAGCACAGTACAGTACAGTATACAGAGTATAGCTATGTTTCTTTAGGTGTTGTTATTTTTGTTGATGGGTATGATGGTGCTCTCTGTGAAGGGGTAGAGGATGGATTGATGTTGAGCAATGACAGCGAGGGTGGCGCTCCACTGTTATGGAAACAACAATGGGGGTGCCTGTGTGTGTGGCCCGGGGCGGGCAGCGCGGAGCGTCTCCCCCTGGCACCAGCCATGGAACAGCACTGGGCTCATGGAGGCTTTTCAGCTCGAGAGCTTTTCAGATAAACTGCTCTCATTCTCTAATCTCTCTCCCTCTGGCACACATGCTTTTTCTCGCTCGCTCTCTCTCTCGCTCTTCATCCATCACTCTCTCTCTTTCTCTATTTTCTCTCCCTCTCCCCTGTTACTTTCTCTTGCTCCACAATGACGGCCATTCACCACGACACTTCACCAATAACAAAGTGCTCTGAAGAAAAACGAAGGAGAACAAAATGTCTGAAATGCCATGGAAGGCAGTTGGGATTTCTGCTTGACATTCTCTCCTGTTCTCGGACCCGGAGTCGAGCCACTGCGTGTCCACTGTGGGGCCATTGTTTTCCATCCCCTGTGTGTGGGAGAGAGGGATGGAGGAGGTATGACGGGAGTGGATGGGGGGCAGCTGAGCCAGCCTGGCCTGGTGCCCAATGGGAGAAAGCGAGATGCATGACAACAACAAAGTAGAATGGAGATGGATACTGGGGAAAGGTCACAAAGGCTATTACCATAGTTGAGCCGTTACACCTGTGGTGGTCCCGAAAAAGCTGCTTGAAATTCAGGAGTTTTGTTAACTCGTGTGAAGAGACTGCAATGTTTTTGTGGAGACTTTAAACCTTGATTGGATGTACAAAAAGCAAATATATTTAATCCGACAATTTATCTGTTAAAACCACACTAAAAAGCATTCCCAGTCAATGTGGTATGTCAGTGTGACATCAGTCTGAGTTGCCCTTGCTGCCACATAGTGAATGGGCTGACATTGTGAATGGCTGACTGCAGCTGACAGGGAATGTATTGTTATGGGCCTCCGTCATCATGGCTGCCAGTGGGGTGAGTTGTTGTTGTTCTTGTCAGATGTTGTTAATTGAACATGGCTAGCTAGTAGCTACAGGGCCGTAGCTACATACGAGGACACCGAGGTCCGGACCTCTGTAATTTATTTGAATGAAATCAAATACAATTTGGGAACTGAGTTGGGGTCTCAACTTACTGTTGCGAGGTAGAATAGTAGAATACACGAGGTGAAATTTCGAACCTTGGTTGTGCATCAGCAGTTTTCCTCTTGTTATAGTATGTCACTCACTGACAGTCACTCAATTAGCCCATGTCAGTAAAAAATGTTTTTTAGATAGCTGGCTAGACTAACTAGACTAATCTTAACTTGTAGTAATCATGGCCCAATTACCAGCCAGGCACACAGGGCACGTGCCCAGGGGCCCTGACCTCCAGGGGGCCCCCATTTGATTTTCTTAGTCACTCTCACTTAGATATTATATTACTGTAACTTGGCATAAGTCATGGCAAAATGTGTAGAATTGCAGGAAATGAGTTGTAAAACTACAACAACAAAAAGTTATGTAAAGCAAATGTATTTGTTTACCTTTTGTTTATAAAATACTTGTTCTGCGAACAAAGCCCTCTGTACGTATTAAATTATAGCTTTTAATCCCAGTGCTGAGTTAATGTTTAGCGGCTAACTGTATAGCTAATAGGCTATGACCGCTATGTGTTTGTAGATCGACTGGCGTGAATGAAGCTACAGCAACTAATGTGATAATGGCTGGGGTCATCTTTGCTTGTTTTTGCTGTTCTCCTCCAGACCTCACTAAAACCCAGACCCTGGCTACAGCCAGCCTAGCTAGTGCACTTAGCATCAGTTGGTCGTGGCTGAAGACTTTTGAAGTGCTCTCCCTCAGTCCTCATTCGTCTTGAGTGATTACTTCCTACTTCCTCTCCTCCGAAACAGCACCCATATATGGTAATGCTGGGAGAAGCACGGTCTGACTGTGATTCAGTTTCTCTCTCCTTCTATGCTCTTTTCAATGAATGGAAAACTTCTCAACCCACCTGACCCCTTTCCTAAATAAAACACAGCCAAGGAAGCGAAAAAGATGACTGCTAAATAGGCTACAAGTTGCCCTATAACTAACCACAAGACTACCTTTGTGTTGTCTAGAATACAACAACATACATACACAAACTGAAAATACAATCCCCCCCACAAATGTTTATTAAGTCTTCCATGTTCCAAATGTTGTTTTACCCACTAGACAGCCTTGCATTACTTACATTTACATTTACGTCATTTAGCAGACGCTCTTATCCAGAATAACTTATTACTTGCTAAATGTGAAAATGTTGGCCGTTGTCCAAACACTAAAAACACAAGGCAACAATAACAGGGCAAATGTAATGAAAAATTATCTCTAACTCCAATGCCTTCAGCCCTGTCTCTGAATAACAGCGCTCTCTGCTCTAAGCTGCTTAGATATGTACCCTGCTTTAGTTTCCCTCTCCACACTGTCCTTTTTAGGCTCATCATCTACCATGGATCGCTTTGTGATGCAACTCTCTCTGGTTGGGTTTGTTACATCAGGATGTAGTGTAGGAACGTGACTGACTCCTCTCCTTTTTGGCCCAGACAAGACAAGCTAGCCCTCAGGAGGTTTTCTGCTGTGTTGTGTTGTGTGTGTGTCTGTGCTCTGTGTCCCAGCTAGCACATTTTGTTCCTTGGAAGTTGTGGAAATGTATGTTTTTGGTTTGACGTTGGTTGTAGGAATGAAGCCACAATTTGAGAAACGCTATGCTGAACTACTGAAATTCCCACAGCAGAATGTTGTTTCTTAATGTTCATGGAACAATTTGAGAACATAACTTTAAATAGAACCATGAAAAAACCTGTAGGAAACGTTATGAGGTACTGAAATTCCCACAGAAGAACGTTGTTTCTTAATGTTCATGGAACAATTTGAGAACATAACTTTAAATAGAACCATGAAAAAACCTGTAGGAAGCGTTATGCTGAAGTACTGAAATTACCACAGAAGAACGTTGTTTCTATGTTGCAGCTATCCTGCATCATTCCCAGAAAGTTGTGGGAAGATTGTATGCAATATAAGTATAGGACATATGCTTCTCAGAACATTATGCGCTAGCTGGGGGGGGTGTGTGTACACTAAGTGTGTGTGTACTGTGTTGTGTGTGTGTGTGTGTGTGTGTGTATGCATAGGCCGTGTGGAATGTTGTGTGTCTCAGGGGAGGGGCAGTGCCAGGCTGTCCTTTGAAGTCACACACAGTTCACAGACAGATACAAGATAGAAGGTGAGGGGGGGTGGAAGGACCACCTAGCTAGCACATTTGGTTCCTTGGAAGTTGTGGGAATGTACGTTTTTGGTTTCCCGTTGGTTCTGGGAACGAAGCCATACGTTTCCTGACCGGTAAAACAGAACATTTTTTAAATGTTCTGAGAACGGAATTGAAAATGTTGCCTGTTCTGGAAACGTCCATTTTTAGGTTGCAGGGAGATTCCGAGAACCTTTTTACTATGGTTCCCTGAAAGTTTTCCTTGGAGGTTTTATTAACGTTCTGAGAACGGAAATTATAGGTTATTTTGAGGTTTTTGAATAACTTCCTTAACTTGCAATAACACTTTTAATAACACTGCTAGCTTAGTTTGGGTTAACTGTTTTGAACTCCAAGCACATAGGACACATGGAAATACATTTTCTTGGACATTAATGCAAACACATTTATTTTTATTATGGCAGGGCGTCAGTGAGATTTGAACCTGATTTTCTGTTCTCTATCCATAGAATTAGTCCACTGCACCACCATTTTAGTCTATTCAAACAGACCCCATTTCAAAGAAAACAAGAACTCATTAAGGTCAGGCGTGGCCAATTAGTGGACGCGGCCAACACACCTGAACACACTTAACAAAATAGAGGATAGAGAGAGTTTTGTTGACGAATGGAATGTTTTTAAATAACATTTTTAGAACGTTCTTAGAACGTTACAAATGTTTTCTTGTGGTTTTTATGGAACGTTTTCTTAATGTTCTGAGAACATGACTTTAAATAGAACCTTGAGGAAACCTGTAAGAATTGTTATGAAGTACTGAAATTCCCACAGAAGAACATTGTTTGTTAACGTTCTCTGAACTATTTGAGAACATTCCCAATGTCAAACCAGTTGGAAAACAGTAATGAAATACCAAGAAAATAACATTATTTTATCAAGTTCCTTTAAATGTGCTGAGAATGTTTCAAATCCAAGCAACTATCCTGCACCATTCCCAGATTGTTGTGGGAAGGTTGAATGCAAAATAACCTTAGGACAACCATGCTCTCACCAAGCTCTAAGAAACATATGGTTCTCAGAACGTTATGCGCTAGCTGGGCAGGATTCCACAGCTTTTAGAAGAACCATAAGATAAATAGAGAGAGGGAGAAAGGGGGAAAGAAGAGGAGAGGATAGAAGAAGAGGGTCTGGATGGGAGAGATGCATAGCAGTGATCTGATCTGGCAGAGGGAAGAGTGCAGGCCACTGGAAAGGACATTTTGTACTGGCATAGGAAGGGTCAGGTTGTGTACCCCTATTCTCCTCTGACCCCCCTTTGCAGTCTGTACGTGTGGGTACACACACACACACACACTGTCAGAACATGGCCAAATTAGGAGTGATGAATTGGATGTTGGAGTGAGAGGTTCCCTTTTCAAACAAAACCAAAGTAAAACCTAACTTGTAACCCATACCAACCTCTCATACAAAGCAATAGAAATCCACAAAACACTTCAATGTCTTTTCAACTCAAGCACATTTGACAAAATTACAGTTTATTCTATAGGGCTCTGGCTCATTTTGACTCGGCGCAACCGAACAAGTGGTGACGCCTATTCATAAACATCCTGGCCCTAGGGTGTGCTGTTGTAGTCTGCTCACCACGTCAGTCAGTGGCCATGACATGACACATTAGTATTCACACCATGGAGTAGGTGGAGTGGAGCTCTGCCTTCAGCTAGCAACCAACGCTCATCAACATCTTGCCTCGCAGATGACCTGCCTGGTGTGTTGCCATGGTGACTGCCTGTGGTACCACCCCTCGCCGTCGAACGCTGCAGTGCAGAGAAAAGGGGCAGGGTTAGTGGATTGATACCTCCCATGAATCCTCCAGTGGTTGCATCTGAAGTCAAGGTCACAAGACTGTGGGTGGCAGGCAGCAGTGTGTGTGTGTGTGTGTGTGTGTATGTGTACGTGTCAGTGTACATGTCTTTCTTTCTGTGTGTGTGTGTGTGTGTTTTACAATGATGTGTACATGTGTGTGCGCACATCTTTGTGTGTTGTGTGTGTGTGTGTGTGTGTGTGTGTGCGTGTAAAGCACATTGTCTTGTGCCTTGTAATTCCGTTACCAAAAACCCACATATCTTTAAGATATTTTCTAATTTCTCTCCATCATGAGGAGGGAGGATGATGAAAGTTCACAGAAGTAACAAGTAAAGGTAGACCTACCAATTAGGTATATTGTTTTTGTTTATTGATTATTAAGTTATTAAAACTCATAGTTCTGTTACCAAATCAGTAACGAAATTACTGCAATTGAAATTGGCTACAATGGGAAATCATAGTAGTCACAAACTACAGTTGGGTCACCTGCTACTGTCCTCCCTTCCACTGGCATACTGTTCAGCTCATAACTGTCTTTCTGTCGTCAAAGCAAGACTGTAAAAAAACAGTCTGGACAACCCCTCCTTCTCACTTTCGCTCTCTCTCTCTTTCTCTTTGCCGCTCTCTCTCTCTCTCTCTCTTCTATTTCTCTCCAGTTAATGTCACCTCTCCCGGCTCTTACTGACACCTACCATGACACTTACCACCTACACTCTTAGAAAAAATGGTTCCAAAAGGATTATTTGGCTGTCCCCATAGGACAGGGGTGTCAAACTCATTCCATGGAGGGCCTAATGTCTGCTGGTTTTGTTTTTTCAGACCTAGACAACCAGGGGAGGGAAGTTCCTTACTAATCAGTGACCTTAATTCATCAATCAAGTCCAAGGGAGGAGCAAAAACCTGCAGACACTCGGCCCTCTGTGGAATGAGTTTGACACGTGCCATAGAAGAACCCTTTGTGGTTCCAACTAGAACCATTTTGGGTTCCATGCATAACCCTCTGTGGAAAGGTAGCACCTTTCTAAGAGTGTACCCTCTTTCCATTTACTGTAACAAGCATCCTCACCCACTGAGCACCGACCCACAACGGACGTCCATGGACTCTGAAAAGTAGGAGAAATTTGGTCAGTCTGCCCTGGCCGGACCAAATCTGAGCCAATCATAGACGTCTGTTTCACAAGTTTGGACAGCACAGTAGAGAACAGTAGAGAACAGTAGAGTACAGTAGAGCACAGTACAGCTGGCCTATCAGCTAGAGCGTTGAGCCAGTAACCGAAAGGTTGCCAGTTCGAATTCCCGAGCCGACAAGGTGAAAAATGTGTTGTTCTGCCCTTGAGTAAGGCAGTTAACCCTCCTCAACAACAGCTCCCCGGATGACCAACGTGTCAGCCCCCTGCACCTCTCCGATTCAGAGGGGTTGGGTTAAAAGCGGAAGTCAGGTTTTGGTTGGACCTTGTGTGCAATTGACGATACAAATAAATGTAATCCTTTACAGAACAGTAAAGTAGAGTACAATATTGTAGACTCTTGAGCACACTAGAGTACAGTATACCGTACTCTATTGTACTGTAATCTACTGTACTGAACATATCTACTTTACTGTACTGTACAGAACTCCACTACTCTACTGTGCTGTACTGTGATGTCCAAACTTGTGAAACATAGATGTCTATGATTTGGTTCAGATTTAGTCTGGTCCGGACCAACCAAATGTGGTCTTGTTTGGGGGCGGATTACAATAACAGCCAGTGTGTACAATAATACCCAAATATGCAAAAGAAGGATATTGCATATCACCATGAAGAGAATTATATTAATATCTGTAATTATGCATTTCTGCATCAAGGATGCAATTATGCACCAGGGACCCATGATGTAATTCCGTTACCGGATGTAAATCCACTTTACCAACTTTAGTTCAATAACCAAAATAAAACAAATTCTACTCAAGGTGTCATGTCATAGCTGACACCCCATTCTTCCTGCAGACATATTTGAATCTTAATTTGGAGCAGATATTTAAGAGTTTTTGGAAAACGGGGTCACATAAAAAACAGAAGGCGATTTAACCGTAATTCTGTTTCCAAACTTTGCATCTGCACAGTTCTTCCAGAAATAGTTTTTGTTACATTTTCTGTGTAAATCGTTCAAAGTAGTCCTTGCCTTATGCATAGAGTTGTATGGTTTGTTAAACTATGAAAATCAATGGTTTTTGTTTGGCAGACATTTTAAAGTGAGAAATCTGAGTCAAAGCGTAATTCCGTTACTGTGGAATTGCCCTGTAGCTTCGGCTGCGAGTGTGTATGTCTGTCATGTAGACCTTTCCATTACGTGTAAGGCGATCCACTCCAGTCCAGTGTTGTGGTGGCCGGCTGTGGTATCTGTGTTGATGCTCTCCTCTCCTATGTTGGGACTCCCAGTCGCTTCTCTGCAAACACCTCACCACTGGTCTGAGGGGGAGAGGTGGAGGGGGTGTGTGGAGGGTCTGAGGACAACACACACAGAGACATGCACACACCCCGCTGACCCCAGCCTCCTCAGGTTTCATCCTCACTGGAGTCTGTGTGTGTGTGTGTGTGTGTGTGTGTGTGCTGGAAGTCGGACGGTGTTGTCTATATTTCTGAGTATGACTATATTTTCTGATAGAGACCCCTCTCTAGATCACCTACTAGGAGGGCAGACTGTTCAATAGGAAGGCTAGGTCCACTTAGGTCTACCTCCTGGCCTCAAGGTATATGACTCTCTTTGGGATGCTAGAATGTGTTTAGATGTGTTTAGATAACGTTCTCCTGTGGGTTTGGAGGAGAAGAGGGAATGTTTATACAGCTTGATTAAGGTCTCGGTGCAGAAATAGCCAGGTCACACAAAGTACCAGTCGATTTGAATTCAATCACTTTTTGACAGCATCCCTTTTCATTTATAGAAAACTTTCCATACATGTTTGTCCGTGGAAGAAGTGGTCAGAAATTGACTTTTTGGACCTGAATTCCAAAACATTCAGGAGATAAAGGTGCTCGAAGTTGACCCATTTTGTATACCCCAACATACCATGAGACATGAATGTCTTTATCACTGGAAAGGATAAATGGTTGAGTTTGATATCATTTAAAAGCTTACAAACAGGGTTGTCAAACTATTTTATACATTTTGAAAACATGTTTTTTAATAAAAAATTATGACTTTTTATTAACCTTTAATGTCAATTATCTAAAAGCTCGTGAACTCAGTTTATTTCCTTCATATTCGCAAATGTTGTAGTTTAGACCCTACTCTACATCATCTGTGGTTGTTGTGTTGAGCCTGCCATCGTTTGAGACACAAAATGCTCTTGAATACAGGGTGGGTGTCATTTCAATCATAGAAATATAAAGCATAGAATGGACATATCCCATCAAACCACTGCAATTTAGCTGGTACACCATTTACATTTTAATTTAAATTTGAACTTCTAATTTCTACACCGGTCCTCCCACCGTCGAATGTCAACTTAAATGGTCATGTCCATTCTATTATCTATATTTCTATAGGTTTCCTATAGAGGATTGACAGTATAATTTAAAACAACTGATATTCTCTGAGTTGAAATTTAAATTTGATTCCCATTTTAGTACATCTATCAGCCAAAACATGACACCCACCCTGTATTCAAGAGCATGTTTTGTCTCAACCGTTTGGCGGGCACAACACAAAAACCTCAGTTGATGTAAAATAGGGTCTAAGCTACATATTTTTAGATAATTGACGTTGAAAGCAACACATTTTTACAGGATTTATATATTTCAATTAAATAAATTATAAAATAGTTTTACAACCCTGTTTGTAAGCTTTTAAATGATATCAATCTCAACAGTTTATCACTTTCTGTGCACTTCTACAACGGGCAAATATGTATGGAAGGTTTCATTCAAATCAAATGGATTTACCCCAGTGCTACGGGTCGGGTGCTAGGCAGTGGCTCAGTCATTTCTAGGAATCTCTGGTTCTCTGGCTCATGCCTGATCTGTAGTCTGTCATTAAATGGGCGGCAATGAAACTGCTAAATGGTGTACATGCTTACGGATATGGCAACTAATCCATTGTGCATGACTTTGGCAATCTGCAATCTACATCTGCAATGTACAATTTTTTGAATATTTTGTGCTTTTTTCCTCCAAAATGCATGCAATGAAAACCCTTTCTCGTAGTTATAACTGAAGAAACCTAGTTTGCTCAAATCTATGATGAATTGTGCCCATTGTTCACAATTGACTTTTTCATTTGGAATACTTTAGGGCCACCTGTGTCTACATATAGCTACCTAAATGAATGTGACCCAATTATGTCATGTTAAATAACAACAACAACCACAGCCAGTGCTGTTTTACTGTTACAGTAGGCCTACCTGTAGCTAACATAGTGTGAGAAAAGGCACTTACTGTACACAGTCCCAGCCCTGCCCCAGTTATTTTGAATGGCTGGCATTGTGCGGGAAAATAGACTATCAGTCTATTTGGACCGCTGTGTTGACACAACCCAGGCCCTCATATTTACCCTGTTTGGCTTTTTCATGAAAACCTCACCCTTGGGACACTGGGCCGGACTGACTCGCCATGTGTTCCTGTTGTGGTTATAAACACAGATTTGAAAAATGTGAAAAGGAAGTAAAAGGAAGAAGGGGTGGGTGCTTGGGGGTAGTAGATGGTACCTGCTTACTAGTGTGTTGTGCCTGCGCTCCTAACCTGAACTGGACTAGTCCATTTTCCCTCCACTCCACCCCACTCCAGTTATCACTTCAGGCAGGCCTCGGTAGTACTGAATTTTTTACATGTATTTTTATTTCACCTTTATTTAACCAGGTAAGCCAGTTGAGAAGAAGTTCTCATTTACAACTGCGAACTGGCCAAGATAAAGCAAAGCAGTGCGATAACAACAACAACACAGAGTTACATATGGAATAAACAAAAACGTACAGTCAATAACACAATAAGCATATCCCAGTTTAGGTCACCAAGCAGTACGAACTCTGAGGATAGATGGGGGGCAAGCAATTCACATATGGTGTGCAGGGCACAACTGGGAGCTGAGGGGGGTCTGTAGCAAGCGGCAATAGTGAGAAACGTATTTCTGGAAAGGTGGATTTTTAGAAGTAGAAGCTCAAACTGTTTGGGCACAGACCTGGATAGTATGATAGAGCTCAGCTGGTAGAGCACGGCGCTTGTAACGCCAAGGTAGTGGGACCACCCATACGCAAAAAAAAAATATGTATGCACGGATGACTGTAAGTCGCTTTGGATAAAAGCGTCTGCTAAATGGCATTATTATTATATTATTATTATATCTCTACAGTAGATTGCAACTCCGCCCCCTTTGGCAGTTCTCTCTAGACGGTAAATGTTGTAGTTCAGGATGGACATTTCAGAATTTTTGGTGGCCTTCCTAAGCCAGGATTCAGACACTGCTAGAACATCAGGGTTGGCAGTGTGCTAACACAGTGAATAACTAAAACTATTATCACGCTGACTTCTGAGAAGCCCAAAAAGAACACTGTCACATATAGAATGTACAGTTGAAGTCGGAAGTTTACATACACTTAGGTTGGAGTCATTAAAACTCGTTTTTCAACCACTCCACAAATGTATTTTTAACAAACCTATAGTTTTGCCAAGTCGGTTAGGACATCTACTTTGTGCATGACACAAGTCATTTTTCCAACAATTGTTTACAGACAGATTATTTCACTTATAATTCACTGTATCACAATTCCAGTGGGTCAGAAGTTTACATACGCTATGTTGACTGTGCCTTTTAGACAGCTTGGAAAATTCCAGAAAATGATGTCATGGCTTTAGAAGCTTCTGTTGGGCTAATTGACATAATTTGAGTCAATTGGAGGTGTACCTGTGGATGTATTTCAAGGCCTACCTTCAAACTCAGTGCCTCTTTGCTTGACATCATGGGAATATCAAAATAAATCAGCCAAGACCTCAGAAAGAAAATTGTAGACGTCCACAAGTCTGGTTCATCCTTGGGAGCAATTTCCAAACGCCTGAAGGTACCACGCTCATCTTTACAAACAATAGAACGCAAGTATAAATACCATGGGACCACGCAACCGTCATACCGCTCAGGAAGGAGACGCGTTCTGTCTCCTAGAGATGAACGTACTTTGGTGCGAAAAGTACAAATCAATCCCAGAACAACGGCAAAGGACCTTGTGAAGATGCTGGAGGAAACGGGTACAAAAGTATCTATATCCACAGTAAAACAAGTCCTATATCGACATAACCTGAAAGGCCGCTCAGCAAGGAAGAAGCCACTGCTCCAAAACCACCATAAAAAATCCAGACTTCTGTTTGCAACTGCACATGGGGACAAAGATCGTACTTTTTGGAGAAATGTCCTCTGGTCTGATTAAACAAAAATAGAACTGTTTGGCCATAATGACCATCGTTATGTTTGGAGGAAAAAGGGGAACACTTGCAAGCCGAAGAACACCATCCCAACCGTGAAGCACGGGGGTGGCAGCATCATGCTGTGGGGGTGCTTTGCTGCAGGAGGGACTGGTGCACTTCACAAAATAGATGGCATCATGAGGAAGGAAAATTATGTGGATATATTGAAGCAACATCTCAAGACATCAGTCAGGAAGTTAAAGCTTGGTCGCAAATGGGTCTTCCAAATGGACAATGACCCCAAGCATACTTCCAAAGTTGTGGCAAAATGGCTTAAGGACAACAAAGTCAAGATATTGGTGTGGCCATCACAAAGCCCTGACCTCAATCCTATAGAAAATGTGTGGGCAGAACTGAAAAAGCGTGTGCGAGCAAGGAGGCCTACGAACCTGACTCAGTTACACCAGCTCTGTCAGGAGGAATGGGCCAAAATTCACCCAACTTATTGTGGGAAGCTTGTGGAAGGCTACCCGGAACGTTTGACCCAAGTTAAACAATTTTAAAGGCAATGCTACCAAATACTAATTGAGTGTATGTAAACTTCTGACCCACTGGGAATGTGATGAAAGAAATAAAAGCTGAAAGAAATAATTCTCTATTCACTATTATTCTGACATTTCACATTCTTAAAATAAAGTGGTGATCCTAACTGACCTAAGACAGGGACATTTTACTAGGATTAAATGTCAGGAATTGTGAAAAACTGAGTTTAAATGTATTTGGCTAAGGTGTATGTAAACTTCCGACTTCAACTGTAGGTCTGTTGCACCTGGCAGAAAAGTGAAGTGTCACTACAGATGAGATGCAGTTCTTAAAGGGACATTACACTTTCAAATCAAAGTCTGTCAGAAGTTTTCAGACCTCTGAAGTATTCTAATGTCAAGATGAAACCACAACTGATGTCGTGGGACGTGGTTTCATCTTGACATCACTGAACTTTTGAGGTCTGAAAACATATTTATGAGTGAAATGTGCCTTTTAAGTTCCAGTACCCTTTGCCATCCAATCTAACTGTCTGTGTCGCTGTGTCAGTGCGGGGATGTCGCCCTGGGAAGATCGTGCAGATGTCAGAGGCTGAGGTGAGGGGCCTCTGCATTAAGTCCAGAGAGATCTTCCTCAGCCAGCCAATCCTCCTGGAACTGGAGGCGCCCCTCAAAATCTGTGGTAGGTGGTGATGATGATGACAATGATGATGAATCCCCACTACATCCCCCTCCACTTTTTAACCTCATCACATTGAGTGTGATTATTATAGCACCATACAATTACATTATTATAGGATATCTATGTCTAGCGCATTGAGTAAATGCTTCTCCAGGGATTATGAAGATCTGTTGGTCTGCGCAGAACCTGTGTATCTCGAACACACATTGTTTCCCTCATGTCCAGTTCTGCACCTGTTATTCATTAATTGCCCTGACTGTTGATGGCTAGGCTATGGTGGTTAAGTATCTCCTTTCTCTCCCCTCCTCCCTCTCTCAGGTGACATCCACGGACAGTACACAGACCTGCTGCGGCTCTTTGAGTACGGGGGCTTCCCACCAGAGGCCAACTACCTGTTCCTGGGGGACTACGTGGACCGAGGGAAGCAGTCCCTGGAAACCATCTGTCTACTGCTGGCCTACAAGATCAAATACCCCGAGAACTTCTTCCTCCTCAGGGGCAACCACGAGTGTGCCTCCATCAACCGCATCTATGGCTTCTATGATGAGTGTGAGTAGTATGTGTGCTTGCACACACGCTCTGCTCACATACACACACAAACATTTCAATACATTGCCTCATGCAATTGTTTGTGTTTTATACAAGTAATTGAGCCAAATACCCCACCCCCACACTAATTAATGTTTTATTTGGAAAAACAAATGCAGCCATTCAACACAGGCAGCCTCTGTTACAAGAGTAAAGTTGCTGAATTGACAAGATCCCAGATGATGTTATAAAGTGTATTTAAGCTTAATCTCTCTTACTCTTTCTCCAGGTAAGCGCAGATTCAACATAAAGCTGTGGAAGACATTTACTGACTGCTTCAACTGCCTTCCCATCGCTGCCATCGTGGACGAGAAGATCTTCTGTTGCCATGGAGGTACAGTACTGCTGAAGGAGCTGTCACTCAAACTCCCTGTCTCCCGATCATAGCGTTTTGTCTTGCTCAGCAAATGAATATTAAAGTTGATGTAGCAAACCTTTTCTCCTAACTGTCAGTCAAACGAACACCCTATTGAACATCATTATTTTGTGCATTACAATACTTATTACATACTATGTATGCATGTATTCAATATGTATACAATGGAATAACAATGCAAGCAGGTGTTGGACATGAGTCATGACTATGACTAAGTGCAAAAATAGTTAAAGACTCTGTGTAGAGCAGTCTCCTACAACATGCTGGTTCTGGCAGGAGAACTGACCTTGAAAGTGTGTGGAATTGTGTGGATTTGAAACTGATGTGTTTTGGATGACTGTGACTGAGTGCTGTTGGCTCAGTGTCTCTGTGCTCCTCTGTCTCCTACCAGGCCTCTCTCCAGACCTGCAGTCTATGGAGCAGATCCGTCGCATCATGAGACCCACAGATGTCCCTGACACGGGTAGGTCCACATACACGCACACACAATCTCCTTTCCAACTCTCCAACACTACAAAAACATGTGCTATTTCCTTTAGTGGAGAGTAGAGGTCAGTATTTCCAAAGCAAAATTTGATTAAATTGCCTACAGTAAAGCGTGATCCCAGATTATTGTACTGTACAGTAATTATTTGTTAAAGTTTTTCTGATTCTCTAAACCAGTTGACTGTTGACATTACCATAGATGGGTTATTTAAACATTCTTTCAAAGACTGTTTTTCTGTCCATGATCAACCTATTGTTATTTCAATACAGTAGACCTATCTATAGTTACATCTTAATAAGGTTCTGATACTCATTGAATAATTCACAGAAAACCTGGCGGATCTGGTTCATTTTAAAGAAGTACATTTTGACCAAGCCTAGTATCTGTTCATCAGACCTTTGTAGCACACATCTCCTTATATGGGCGCGATGTGAACCACCGAGGCCATTGTTCACTTCTCAGATCCTGCTATGGTTGTGTGTGTGTGTGTGTGCATGTTCCAGGGTTGCTGTGCGACCTGCTGTGGTCGGACCCAGACAAAGACGTTCAGGGTTGGGGGGAGAACGACCGTGGGGTCTCGTTCACGTTTGGGGCTGATGTGGTCAGCAAGTTCCTCAACCGCCACGATCTGGACCTCATCTGCAGAGCCCACCAGGTACAACTGAACTGACCTGTCATTCTGATAGAAAAAAGACACTACCCACTGGGCACAAACTGGTTGAGTCAACATTGTTTCAACGTAATTAGTCAACGTATTGTGACGTGGAATCTACGTAGAAAATACATTGGATTTGAAAAAAGTAATCAACATAAACTGTTGTTTTGAGGGTAACATTTCAACCACAGGATTATGTAATCATGGTAACCAAATTTTAACAGACAAACCTTCTATAAAATGTGTTGAATTTGTACCTTTAAAACAATGTCAGATCTTCAATGTTATATCCACCATCTGAAGAAAAAAATCAATAGGCTGGGTCAGCACCTCCTACTGAAGAATTGATCTATCTACAGCTACCTTTATCTACAGTCTCCCATCCAGGGTTTTAACCATGCCCAGCATAGCTATGATATTTGTCACCGACTATTACCAATATGCTATTGTGAGAGTGATTATTGAGCAATCTCCACTTAAAAACTAAATAGATTTACTGTTGCTATCAAAGTAATTTCAAAGGGTAGATTTAACAGAGCAAATTAAATGTGACCATATTTTATCGCTTTTACCATCAATGATGGCCTATATAGCATTTGCAAAGTCATCAACAGCTATTGTTTGAATTCAACACAGAATTCAACTAAAAATAGACAGTACAATAGGCCTAGGGTTTCAAGCTCTGGTCGATTTCAAATGTAATGATATTTAGTGATATTTAATTGTGTTTGGTTGTCAACGCAACCAACTATCAACATTTAAAGGAGATCTTAGATACTTCCATCTGTGCCACTGAATTCGTCTGGCTTTAATTCCAATTGGTTTGCAAATTAATTAAACGTCTCCATCTCAACCAAAAATAAAAGTTAAAGAATGGGATTAAGCCATTTACTCAGGTGGAACTATCCAAGCAATAGATACATCTCCTTTAAATGTTGATATTTGGTTGCGTTGTCAACCAAAGACAATTCAATATGACTTTTGTAATACAGTAAATAGCCTAAAGTTAAGGCTATTTTACAAACGTTTGTAGCATTCAACCTTTTTAAAATAAGTAACACATCCATGGCCACATTTTGAGGTTACTGTACTATAAACGTCTTCTTACAGTGGGGAAAAAAAGTATTTAGTCAGCCACCAATTGTGCAAGTTCTCCCACTTAAAAAGATGAGAGAGGCCTGTAATTTTCATCATAGGTACACGTCAACTATGACAGACAAAATGAGATTTTTTTCTCTCCAGAAAATAACATTGTAGGATTTTTTATGAATTTATTTGCAAATTATGGTGGAAAATAAGTATTTGGTCAATAACAATGGCAATGACACAGGTCAAACGTTTTCTGTAAGTCTTCACAAGGTTTTCACACACTGTTGCTGGTATTTTGGCCCATTCCTCCATGCAGATCTCCTCTAGAGCAGGGGCTGTCGCTGGGCAACACGGACTTTCAACTCCTTCCAAAGATTTTCTATGGGGTTGAGATCTGGAGACTGCCTAGGCCACTCCAGGACCTTGAAATGCTTCTTACGAAGCCAATCCTTCGTTGCCCGGGCGGTGTGTTTGGGATCATTGTCATGCTGAAAGACCCAGCCACGTTTCATCTTCAATGCCCTTGCTGATGGAAGGAGGTTTTCACTCAAAATCTCACGATACATGGCCCCATTCATTCTTTCCTTTACACGGATCAGTCGTCCTGGTCCCTTTGCAGAAAAACAGCCCCAAAGCATGATGTTTCCACCCCCATGCTTCACAGTAGGTATGGTGTTCTTTGGATGCAACTCAGCATTCTTTGTCCTCCAAACACGACAAGTTGAGTTTTTACCAAAAAGTTCTATTTTGGTTTCATCTGACCATATGACATTCTCCCAATCCTCTTCTGGATCATCCAAATGCACTCTAGCAAACTTCAGACGGTTCTGGACATGTACTGGCTTAAGCATCAGGACACGCCTCGCACTGCAGGATTTGAGTCCCTGGTGGCGTAGTGTGTTACTGATGGTAGGCTTTGTTACTTTGGTCCCAGCTCTCTGCAGGTCATTCACTAGGTCCCCCTGTGTGGTTCTGGGATTTTTGCTCACCGTTCTTGTGATCATTTTGACCCCACGGGGTGAGATCTAGCGTGGAGCTCCAGATTGAGGGAGATTATCAGTGGTCTTGTATGTCTTCCATTTCCTAATAATTGCTCCCACAGTTGATTTCTTCAAACCAAGCTGCTTACCTATTGCAGATTCAGTCTTCCCAGCCTGGTGCAGGTCTACAATTTTGTTTCTGGTGTCCTTTGACAGCTCTTTGGTCTTGGCCATAGTGGAGTTTGGAGTGTGACTGTTTGAGGTTGTGGACAGGTGTCTTTTATACTGATAACAAGTTCAAACAGGTGCCATTAATACAGGTAACGAGTGGAGGACAGAGGAGCCTCATAAAGAAGAAGTTACAGGTCTGTGAGAGCCAGAAATGTTGCTTGTTTGTAGGTGACCAAATACTTATTTTCCACCATAATTTGCAAATAAATTCATAAAAGATCCTACAATGTGATTTTCTGGATTTATTTTTCTCAATTTGTCTGTCATAGTTGACGTGTACCTATGATGCAAATTACAGGCCTCTCTCATCTTTTTAAGTGGGAGAACTTGCACAATTGGTGGCTGACTAAATACTTTTTTCCCCCACTGTATGTCATCATAAAAAGCGTGCATGTTCAAGATAGCATACATAGGTTATCGCAGGTCTGTAGAGATCTTCACAATTGCTGTAATAGTCTGCGCAGAATCTTGAACGGCATTGATTACTTGCACCATGTACTTTTAATGTAATCTCAACTGCAATCCAGGTCATTTGGTTCTGCTATTAGATGAAGTACAGTGATGACACATTAATCTTTTATCAAATGGTTGAAAGCACAATGAAAGACATTTGGTTGACAACTGAACCAAAAATCTGACACAGTTTTCCCATTGGAATTTGGTTGTGCTTTTTAGATGGTTTGAAGCATAGTGATAACACATTGCAAATGTAACTAACTTTTGGCTGTCTTTTTGAGTGGGTGAATATAGGTTGTAAACTCATTGATCAACATCTCAACCAAATATGCCCAATTATCCACGTTAAAATGACGTGTGCCCAGTGGGTAGCCTATAGTTTAGTCTAGTCTAGGTTCTAGACTAAGGAAGTTCATCAATTTCATAATGTACTACATTCATGGCCAGTGACCCTTGCCCTTCCTCTTCTACCTTTCCTGTGTCTCTCCAACGGTCTATCTTTCCCATAAAGGAAAGGAAAGGGGGATATCTAGTCAGTTGTACAACTGAATGCATTCAACTGAAATGTGTCTTCCGCGTTTAACCCCCAACCGCTCTGAATCAGAGAGGTGTGGAGGGCTGCCTTAATCGACATCCACGGCGCCCGGGGAACAGTGGGTTAACTGCCTTGCTCAGGGGCAGAACGACAGATTTTTACCTTGTCATCTCAGGGATTCGATCCAGCAACCTTTCGGTTACTGGCCCAACGCTCCTACCCGCCAGGCTCATAAACCACTCCTTAAAAAAATAAATTTACAACATTCACTCTTAGATAAAGCACTCATACACTGACATGCACACAGACAACAGCACATGAAAAGTATTATACACCTCACTTGCTGTTGCAATACTACAACTTAGTCAATGTATTTTCCAGGGCTATCTTGACTGTGATATTGCAGGTCCACTGATGTGCTGACTGTGTGTGTGCCTCCCCCAGGTGGTGGAGGATGGCTATGAGTTCTTTGCCAAGCGGCAGCTGGTGACTCTGTTCTCAGCTCCTAATTACTGTGGAGAGTTTGACAATGCCGGCGGCATGATGAGTGTTGACGAGACCCTAATGTGCTCCTTCCAGGTAACAGCAGTGTCATTGGTACCTCTGACAACAGATGTTTTCTGTCTGTATGGAGTATGATTGATGTGGATGTAATCAGAGACACTGACTGAGAACATTCTCATAAGTCCCTAAAATGTATCATTCCACACAGTGAAGTTTGTACACTGTTTAAGCAATACGCCTCTTGTCCATTCTATATTGTGATTATATCACTACTATCACCGGGATACACCTGGGGCCGAACAACAACCCTTAGGTGTGATATAATCACAAATACTGTTTAGTCTCTTATTGTCCCTATTGGTTTTAATGATTCACCAAACATCTTAAAGAAGAAATTGGTACAATTATACAGGTGGTATATGCCTTTGATTGGGATTTAGATGTACGGCCTAATGGTCCATGTATATGTCCTTGTCCACTATCACTGTGCAGATCCTGAAGCCGTCTGAGAAGAAGGCCAAGTACCAGTACGGAGGGATGAACTCCGGCCGACCCGTCACCCCGCCCCGCACAGCCGTCCCACCAAAGAAACGGTGAACGAGGGAACGTGGAAGAGAGAGAGAGGAGGGAGATGGCGGGACGTCGTGGATGAGTGACGGTCCCTCATCAGCTTTCCACAAGAGAAACACATCAGAGCAAGAAGTAGATAAAACCCAAAGCAAACTTTTTGTTTTTAATTCCCCCCTCTCTGAACTGTTCTGTCGCGCACCACTCTCCTGCCAAAGGCTTTTTTAGCATCTGTGTAACCAACCACACCCGTTTTTTAAAAGTAGTGTTAAAATGAAACAATAAGAACACAAGGTGGTCATTCTGTTTGCATAGCAGAGTGTTTTTTTCTTCTTGCTTTTTCGGCTTATGACAGAATGACAGGCTACTAGCTCCAGTTGACCATTTCACTCCTTCCCACCTGTCCAGTAAGAACATGTGTTAATGACGACTGCTGGGTTTTCAATAAATAAAATGGTGAAAACCTTTTTTAGATGGTCAGTTTTTTTTATTGATAGATAGTGCCTTCTATGCAGAAACAAAAATAGAACACCTACTCCATTAATCCTTGTTTTTGTTTTGTTTTGATGTTCACCCAAGTATTGAACAAAGACATGAAAACCCCAAAATATAGAAACTATCCATTTAATGTCACCATATCAAAACTATTCCAACAGCAGCAACTCAAATTCCTCAACACAGAATAACTACACAAATGCATGTATATACATAGCGATGATTCCCTTCGCTGTAGTAGCACGTGTTAAATGTTTCTGTTGTACAATCATACAGGATGATCCTGACTAATCAAATCCCTGCTCACAGCCACAACCTAACAAACTGATTGGCATGATTGTGGACAAACTGATTGGCATGATTGTGGACAAACTGATTGGCATGATTGTGGTTCCATAAAACAAAGCTGAATTGTATGTATTAAACACTGTACAGTAACATGTACAGTTGAAGTCGGAAGTTTACATACATCTTAGCCAAATACATTTAAACTCAGTTTTTCACCATTTCTGACGTTTAAGCCTAGTAAACATTCCCTGTCTTAGGTCAGTTAGGATCACCACTTTATATTAAGAATGTTAAATGTCAGAATAATAGTAGAGAGAATTATTTCTTTCAGCTTTTATTTCTTTCATCACATTCCCAGTGGGTCAGAAGTTTACATACACTCAATTAGTATTTGGTAGCATTGCCTTTAAATTGTTTAACTTGGGTCAAACGTTTCGGGTAGCCTTCCACAAGAATGTTGGCCCATTCGTCCTGACAGAGCTGGTGTAACTGAGTCAGGTTCGTAGGCCTCCTTGCTCGCACATGCTTTTTCAGTTCTGCCCACACATTTTCTATAGGATTGAGGTCAGGGTTTTGTGACGGCCACACCAATATCTTGACGTTGTTGTCCTTAAGCCATTTTGCCACAACTTTGGAAGCATGCTTGGGGTCATTGTCCATTTGGAAGACCCATTTGCGACCAAGCTTTAACTTCCTGACTGATGTCTTGAGATGTTGCTTCAATATATCAATATAATTTTTCTTCCTCATGATGCCATCTATTTTGTGAAGTGCACCAGTCCTCCTGCAGCAAAGCACCCCCACAGCATGATGCTGCCACCCCCGTGTTTCACGGTTGGGATGGTGTTCTTCAGCTTGCAAGCATTCCCCTTTTTCCTCCAAACGTAACAATGGTCATTCTGGCCAAACAGTTATATTCTTGTTTCATCAGACCAAAAAGTACGATCTTTGTCCCCATGTGCAGTTGCAAACCGTAGTCTGGCTTTTTTAATGGCGGTTTTGGAGCAGCGGCTTCTTCCTTGCTGAGCGGCCTTTCAGGTTATGTCGATATAAGACTTGTTTTACTCTGGATATAGATACTTTTGTACCTGTTTCCTCCAGCATCTTCACAAGGTCCTTTGCTGTTGTTCTGGGATTGATTTGCACTTTTCGCACCAAAGTACGTTCATCTCTAGGAGACAGAACGCGTCTCCTTCCTGAGCGCTATGACGGCTGTGTGGTCCGATGGTGTTTATACTTGCGTACTATTGTTTGTACAGATGAACGTGGTACCTTCAGGCGTTTGGAAATTGCTCCCAAGGATGAATCAGACTTGTGGAGGTCTACACATTTTTTTCTGAGGTCTTGGCTGATTTCTTTTGATTTTCCCATGATGTCAAGCAAAGAGGCACTGAGTTTGAAGGTAGGCCTTGAAATACATCCACAGGTACACCTCCAATTGACTCAAATTATGTCAATCAGCCTATCAGAAGCTTCTAAAGCCATGACATCATTTTCTGGAATTTTCCAAGCTGTTTAAAGGCACAGTCAACTTAGTGAACGTAAACTTCTGACCCACTGGAATTGTGATACAGTGAATTGTAAATTAAATAATCTGTCTGTAAACAATTGTTGGAAAAATTACTTGTGTCATGCACAAAGTAGATGTCCTAACCGACTTGCCAAAACTATAATTTTTAACAAGAAATTTGTGGAGTGGTTGAAAAACGAGTTTTAATGACTCCAACCTAATTGTATGTAAACTTCCGACTTCAACTGTATGTAACAGGTGGCATTTATATTCCCGACTCCTCCTTCTCATAACCAGGGTTTCAAAACCATGTTAAGGCTTATTGCCTAAAGTACTTTTACAACAGCTATTATTTAACTATCTACAACTAATAATTGAATCACTATTGCCTCGATCTGGTCTCGCTTCCTAAAAATAGTGTAATGGCATCTTTGCTTACACCTGTCCAGTTGTTAGGCCAGTGATTTTTTTCAAGGAAAGAAGGATGCAGCTGCAGAGTATTCGAACAGGGCCATTGTCCTCATCAGCCCTTCATCCAGCCATTTTGAAACCAAACGGCTGTTTCACTCAACAACACTTTATGTACAGGTACCTCATTTATGTCTCTTACATATGTCTCTTACATATGACATAGTTCACTCCATTCAGAAAACACACTCTTACACTTTGATCAATCAAATCAATAGCAACGATTTCATGATAGGTAAATGAGAATAAGATGAAAGAGATTCTCCGGTACTTTTGAATACCTTTTAGCTAGTAGTTCTGAAAGTAGCGCTCACGAGCCAAAAGAGAGAGGCCTGTAATTTTCATCATAGGTACACGTCAACTATGACAGACAAATTGAGAGAGAAAAAAATCCAGAAAATCACATTGTAGGATTTTTAATGAATTTATTTGCAAATTATGGTGGAAAATAAGTATTTGGTCAATAACAAAAGTTTCTCAATACTTTGTTATATACCCTTTGTTGGCAATGACACAGGTCAAACGTTTTCTGTAAGTCTTCACAAGGTTTTCACACACTGTTGCTGTTATTTTGGCCGATTCCTCTATGCAGATCTCCTCTAGAGCAGTGATGTTTTGGGGCTGTAGCTGGGCAACACGGACTTTCAACTCCCTCCAAAGATGTTCTATGGGGTTGAGATCTGGAGACTGGCTAGGCCACTCCAGGACCTTGAAATGCTTCTTACGAAGCCACTCCTTCGTTGCCCGGGCGGTGTGTTTGGGATCATTGTCATGCTGAAAGACCCAGCCACGTTTCATCTTCAATGCCCTTGCTGATGGAAGGAGGTTTTCACTCAAAATCTCACGATACATGGCCCCATTCATTCTTTCCTTTACGCGGATCAGTCGTCCTGGTAGGTATGGTGTTCTTTGGATGCAACTCAGCATTCTTTGTCCTCCAAACACGACGAGTTGAGTTTTTACCAAAAAGTTATATTTTGGTTTCATCTGACCATATGACATTCTCCCAATCCTCTTCTGGATCATCCAAATGCACTCTAGCAAACTTCAGACGGGCCTGGACATGTACTGGCTTAAGCAGGGGGACACGTCTGGCACTGCAGGATTTGAGTCCCTGGCGGCATAGTGTGTTACTGATGGTAGGCTTTGTTACTTTGGTCCCAGCTCTCTGCAGGTCATTCACTAGGTCCCCCCGTGTGGTTCTGGGATTTTTTCTCACCGTTCTTGTGATCATTTTTACCCCACGGGGTGAGATCTTGCGTGGAGCCCCAGATCGAGGGAGATTATGAGTGGTCTTGTATGTCTTCCATTTCCTAATAATTGCTCCCACAGCTGATTTCTTCAAACCAAGCTGCTTACCTATTGCAGATTCAGTCTTCCCAGCCTGGTGCAGGTCTACAATTTTGTTTCTGGTGTCCTTTGATAGCACTTTGGTCTTGGCCATAGTGGAGTTTGGAGTGTGACTGTTTGAGGTTGTGGACAGGTGTCTTTTATACTGATAACAAGTTCAAACAGGTGCCATTAATACAGGTAACGAGTGGAGGACAGAGGAGCCTCTTAAAGAAGAAGTTACAGGTCTGTGAGAGCCAGAAATCTTGCTTGTTTGTAGGTGACCAAATACTTATTTTCCACCATAATTTGCAAATAAATTCTTAAAAAATCCTACAATGTGATTTTCTGGAATTTTTATTCCTCAATTTGTCTGTCATAGTTGACGTGTACCTATGATGAAAATTACAGGCCACTAAATGAAAAACAAAAAGTTCCCTATCTCACTTGTTTATTTTCATCTGTTAAAGTGAGAATAATAAAACAAACAACTCAACATTTACAAATAAACATATAGCCACCCTTCTTTTCAATAACAGTACATGGAGTCTGTCAGTTTCTTGATCTGTTGACGATCAACTTTTTGTGCAGCAGCAACCACAGCCATCCAGACAATGGTCAGAGAGGTGTACTGTTTTCCTTCACCGTAAATCGACCGTTTAAGAAGGGACCACAAGTTCTCAATAGGGTTTAGGTCAGGCGAGGAAGGGGGCCATGTCATTATTCTTTCATCTTTAAGGCCTTTACTGGCTAGCCATGCAGTGGAGTACTTCGATGCATGCGATGGAGCATTGTCCAAAGTGTCTTCTCAAAACTGTCAGTAGGTTTGGGAGTTGAGTTTGAGTCTATCTTCAACCTGAAAAGGTCTAACTAGCTCCATCTTTAATAATACCAGTCCATACCAGTACCCCACCTCCACCTTGCTGACGTCTGAGTGGAGCTCCGTGCCCGTTACTGAAATGTGAAATATGGTAACTTTGTTCTGATGTGTAAATAACAATAATGACGAGACCTAGCTGTAATCATGATATCAAAACCGAAACAGAAGTTTTAAATCAAATAAAAAGTTGAAAAGAATAAGTACTTCAACTTCAGAGCCGGTAATCGTATGATTTGCTCTGATGTCGTTCCTAGGCAGGATCATAATAAATTGAACTACTTTGTTGAACAATCCATTAGTTCTCTAAAAACCCATACAGCTACAGTACTTGACTAAGGTTAGTGCCTTTACATAAAAGCTCTACAGCTAAGAAAACAAATAATGTTATACAAAAAAACTCCTTAAAATGGTCCAACTCAAAAATTATGAAAACGTCCCAAGTTTAAAGCGGTTTGGCACTGACTGTGTCCATTATTCTGATGAGGCAACCAGTGCTGCCTTCTTATCACTGTAAACCACTTGTGAAGTAGGTAGCATTATTCCCTTAAAGTCGCCTCTTAAGGCCATTCTCTCAGTTATTTCAGTGAGTATAGTGTATGTATGTGGCAGCTGGAGAGGTAATACTCAATCCCTTGTATAATATCTATCGTGGTCAGTACTAACGTCATTTTGATGCAGGCTTTATCGGTATGCAGCTCTCTATTCCCAGCCTAGGTCCTTCTACGTATGAAAATGGCATTTGGTGGCAGTGGTCGCTCAATTTACGAATGGCCATGGAGGTGACCGTCACTCAAAACAACAGGGGCTGGTGACGGATGGTGGTGGTCCCTCTGGTGTGTGTGTCTAGACCAGTAGGCGCAGTAGGAAAGAAAGGGCGGCCCCGATGGAGAGGCCCAGGGCCAGGAAGAAAGTCATCAGGGCCCCGGCCGTCTCTGCATCTTTGGATGCCACCAACCTGGGAGGAGACAGAGAGAGAGCAGACTAAATAGAGGATGACACATACTGATAGATATGATGTGCCATACAATATACACATAAATACAGTATGCATATACAGTATGTTTGGTTTCAAGTTTTGGACATCTACTTTGTGCATGACACAAGTCATTTTTCCAACAATTGTTTACAGACAGATTATTTCACTTATAATTCACTGTATCACAATTCCAGTGGGTCAGAAGTTTACATACACTAAGTTGACTGTGCCTTTAAACAGCTTGGAAAATTCCAGAAAAATATGTCATGGCTTTAGATGCTTCTGATAAGCTAATTGACATAATTTGAGTCAATTGGAGGTGTACCTGTGGATGCATTTCAAGGCCTACCTTCAAACTCAGTGCCTCTTTGCTTGACATCATGGGAATATCAAAAGAAATCAGCAAGGCCTCAGACATTTTTTTGCAGACATCCACAAGTCTGGTTCATCCTTGGGAGCAATTTCCAAACGCTCGAAGGTACCACATTAATCTGTACAAACAATAGTACGCAAGTATAAACACTATGGGACCACCAGCTGTCATACTGCTCAGGAAGGAGACGTGTTCTGTCTCCTAGAGAACGTACTTTGGTGCAAAAAGTGCAAATCAATCCCAGAACAACAACAAAGGACCTTGCGAAGATGCTGGAGGAAACATGTACAAAAGTATCTATATCCACTGTAAAACAAGTCCTATATCAACATAATCTGAAAGGCCGCTCAGCAAGGAAGAAGCCACTGCTCCAAAACTGCCATAAAAAAGCCAGACTACGGTTTACAACTGCACATGGGGACAAAGATAATAATATCATTATAATATGCCATTTAGCAGACACTTTTATCCAAAGCGACTTACAGTCATGAGCGCATACATTTTTGTGTATGGTTGGTCCCGGGGATCGAACCCACTACCTTGGCGTTACAAGCGCCGTGCTCTACCAGCTGAGCTACAGAAGATCATACTTTTTGGAAAAATGTCCTCTGGTTTGATGAAACAAAAATAGAACTGTTTGGCCATAATGACCATCGTTATGTTTGGAGGAAAAAGGGGGAGCTTGCAAGCCGAAGAACACCGTCCCAACTGTGAAGCACTTGGGTGGCAGCATCATGCTGTGGGGGTGCTTTGCTGCAGGAGGGACTGGTGCACTTCACAAAATAGATGGCATCATGAGGAAGGAAAATTATGTGGATATGTTGAAGCAAAATCTCAAGACATCAGTCAGGAAGCTTGGTCGCAAATGGGTCTTCCAAATGGACAATGACCCCAAGCATACTTTAAAAAGTTGTGGCAAAATGGCTTAAGGACAACAAAGTCAAGGTATTGGTGTGGCCATCACAAAGCCCTGACCTCAATCCTATAGAACATTTGTGGGCAGAACTGAAAAAGCGTGTGGGAGCAAGGAGGCCTACAAATCTGATTCAGTTACACCAGCTCTGTCAGGAGGAATGTGCCAAAATTCACCCAACTTATTGTGGGAAGCTTGTGGAAGGCTACCCTAAACATTTGACCCAAGTTAAACAATTTGAAGGCAATACTAATTGAGTGTATGTAAAACTTCTGACCCACTGGGAATGTGATGAAAGAAATAAAAACTGATATAAATCATTCTGTCCACTATTATTCTGACATTTCACATTCTTAAAATGAAGTGGTGATCCTAACTGACCTAAGACAGGGAATCTTTACTAGGATTAAATGTCAGGAATTGTAAAAAACTGAGTTTAAATGTATTTGGCTAAGGTGTATGTAAACTTCCGACTTCAACTGTAGATATGTATAGGGGTAAGGTGACTAGGCGTCAGGATATATGATAAACAGAGTAGCAGCAGCGTATATGATGATTGAATGTAGAGTACCAGTCAAAAGTTTGGACACACCTACTCATTCCAGGGTTTTTCTTTATTTGTAGTATTTTCTACATTGTAGAATAACAGTGTAGACATCAACACTATTAAATAACACATATGGAATCATGTAGTAACCAAAAAGGTGTTAAACAAATCAAAATATATTTGAGATTATTCAAAGTAGCCACCCTTTGCCTTGATGACGCTTTGCACACTCTTGGCATTCTCTCAACCAGCTTCATGATGTAGTCACCTGGAATGCATTTAAATTAACAGGTGTGCCTTCTTAAAAGTTAATTTGTGGAATTTCTTTCCTTCTTAATGCGTTTGAGTCAATCAGTTGTGTTGTGACAAAGTAGGGGTGGTATAAAGAAGATAGCCCTATTTGGTAAAAGACGAAGTCCATATGATGGCAAGAACAGCTCAAATAAGCAAAGAGAAACGACAGTCCATCATTACTTTAAGACATGAAGGTCAGTCAATGCGAAAAATGTCAAGAACTTTGAAAGTTTCTTCAAGTGCAGTCGCAAAAACCATCAAGCGCTATGATAAAACTGGCTCTCATGAGGACCGCCACAGGAATGGAAGTTACCTCTGCTGCAGCGGATAAGTTCATTAGAGACAATTGCACCTCAGATTGCAGCCCAAATTAATGCTTCACAAAGTTCAAGTAAGACACATCTCAACATCAACTGTTCAGAGGAAACTGCGTGAATCAGGCCTTCATGGTCGAATTGCTGCAAAGAAACCACTACTATAGGACACCAATAAGAAGAAGAGACTTGCTTGGGCGAAGAAAGACGAGCAATGGACCGGTGGAAATCTGTCCTTTGGTCTGATGAGTCCAAATTTGAGATTTTTGGTTCCAACGCCGTGTCTTTGTGAGACGCAGAGTAGGTGAACGGATGATCACTGCATGTGTGGTCCCACCATGAAGCATGGAGGAGGAGGTGTGATGGTTTGGGGGTGCTTTGCTGGTGACACTGTCTGTGATTTATTTAGAATTCAAGGCACACTTAACCAGCATGGCTACCACAGCATTCTGCAGCGATACGCCATCCCATCTGGATTGCACTTAGTGGGACTATCATTTCTTTTTCAACAGGAAAATGACCCAAAACACACCTCCAGGCTGTGTAAGGGATATTTGATCAAGGAGAGTGATGGAGTGCTGCATCAGATGACCTGGCCTCCACAATCCCCCGACCTCAACCCAATTGAGATGGTTTGGGATGAGTCGGACTGCAGAGTGAAGGAAAAGCAGCCAACAAGTGCTCCGCATATGTGGGAACTCCTTCAAGACTGTTGGAAAAGCATTCCTCATGAACCTGGTTGAGAGAATGCCAAGAGTGTGCAAAGCTGTCATCAAGGCAAAGGGTGGCTACTTTGAAGAATCTCAAATATAAAATATAATTTCATTTGTTTAAAAAAATGTTGGTTACTACATGATTCCATATGTGTTATTTCATAGTTTTGATGTCTTCACTATTATTATACAATGTAGAAAATAGTACAAATGAAGATGAATGAGTAGGTGTGTCCAAACTTTTGACTGCTACAGTATGGGTGTGTGTGCGTGTTTGTGTAGAGTCAGTACATGGTTGTGGTGTTACATGTTATAGAGGAAATAAACACAGAAGTTGGCTTGAGGTAGAAAACGTGGTTGAGTGAGACAAAGTATGTCAGGTGAGTGTGAGAGAATTTCAGAAGAAGTGAGTATGTGTGGGTGTGGGAGCTGGGTTTCTACTAAGCTAACACATGGAATTGTTTTAATATGGTCATACCTGTCATACCAATGATCATTTAGCTATTAGATTTTTAATTTTGGGACCCCTTTAAGTATCCCGAATTATATAAAATAAAATATTTTATAAAACATTGAATTTGGCCTTACTGCTATTAGCCAATAGAAATGCATTGAATAACATATTAATACACGGCAAAACAGATAGTAAAAGTTTGTTTTGAAGTGCCTGTCCTATATCTGAGAGATAGATATTAGAAAGATGAGGAATATACACTACGTGACCAAAAGTATGTGGAAACCTGCTCGTCGAACATTTCATTCCAAAATCATGGGCATTAATATGGAGTTGGTCCCCCCTTTGCTGCTATAACAGCCTCCACTCTTCTGGGAAGGCTTTCCACTAGATGTTGGAACATTTCTGCGGGGACTTTCTTCCATTCAGCCACAAGAACATTAGTGAGGTCGGGCACTGATGTTGGGCGATTAGGCCTGGCTAGCAGTCGGCATACCAATTCATCCCAAAGGTGTTCGATGGGGTTGAGGTCAGGGCTCTGTGCAGGCCAGTCAAGTTCTTCCACACCGATCTCGACAAACCATTTCTATATGGACCTCGCTTTGTGCACGGGGGCAATGTCATGCTGAAACAGGAAAGGGCCTTCCTCAAACTGTTGCCACAAAGTTGGAAGCACAGAATCGTCTAGAACAGGGCTGCCCAACCCTCTTCCTGGATATATACTATCCTGTAGGTTTTCAGTCCAACACTAATTTAGCATATCTGATTCAGCTAGTTAAGGTCTTGTTGAGCAGCTAATTTGTAGAATCAGGTGTGTTAAATTAGGGTTGGACTGAAAACCCACAGGATGGTAGATCTCCAGGAAGAGGGTTGTGCAGCCCTGGTCTAGAACGTAATTGAATGCTGTAACATTAAGATTTCCCTTCACTGGAACTAAGGGGCCAAGCCCAAACCATGAAAAAGAGCCCCAGACCATTATTCCTCCTCCACCAAACTTTACAGTTGGTACTACGCATTGGGGCAGGTAGCGTTCTCTTGGCATCCGCCAAACCCAGATTAATCCGTCGGACTGCCAGATTGTAAAGCGTGATCCATCACTCTAATTACACCACTCCATCAGAGTGCGCATGGTGATCTTTTGTGCGACTGCTCGGCCATGGAAACCCATTTCATGAAGCTCCCGATGAACAGTGTGCTGACGTTGACTTGCAGAAGCAGTTTGGAACTCGGTAGTGAGTGTTGTAACCGAGGACAGACAATTTTTACGCCCTTCAGCGTATATTAGTTTGTAGGCCAAACCGTTCGGACGCTACAGACGTTTTGTAAGAAGACCGATTTTTGGGATGTCTCCTGGTCTGACAAACACTGCTGTAGCTCAGCCACCTTCAACCGCAGATGTGGAAGACCGACATCAGTGGATGTGGTGGATTGAGACGCAGCCCATGCAAAAAAACAAATATTCCTAGTTTAAACAGACAGATTTTGGCAGGGATTTTGTTATTATGCTATTTAGACTCTAAGGGATTAAGTCACAGGTGCTTAAACAGAGTGACATGCCAGAGAGAGATTGTGCGTAAACAAGCCATGAAAATGAGATTGAAGAAGTTAATAAACTCAGCAAAAAAAGAAATGTCCTCTCACTGTCAACTGCGTTTATTTTCAGCAAACTTAACATGTGTAAATATTTGTATGAACATAACAAGATTCAACAACTTAGACATAAACTGAACAAGTTCCACAGACATGTGACTAACAGAAATTGAATAATGTGTCCCTGAACAAAGGGGGGTCAAAATCAAAAGTAACAGTCAGTATCTGGTGTGGCCACCAGCTGCATTAAGTACTGCAGTGCATCTCTTCCTCATGGACTGCACCAGATTTGCCAGTTCTTGTTGTGAGATGTTACCCCACTCTTCCACCAAGGCAACTGCAAGTTCCCAGACATTTCTGGGGGGAATGGCCCTCGCCCTCCCATCCAACAGGTCTCAGACGTGCTCAATGGGATTGAGATCCGGGCTCTTCGCTGGCCATGGCAGAACACTGACATTCCTGTCTTGTTGAGATTGCCTGCAATGACAACAAGCTCAGTCCGATAATGCTTTGACACACCGCCCCAGACCATGACGGACCCTCCACCTCCAAATCGATCCCGCTCCAGAGTACAGGCCTCGGCGTAACGCTCATTCCTTCAACGATAAATGCGAATCCAAACATCACCCCTGATAAGACAAAACCGCGACTCGTCAGTGAAGAGCACTTTTTGCCAGTCCTGTCTGGTCCAGCGACGGTGGGTTTGTGCCCATAGGCGATGTTGTTGCCGGTGATGTCTGGTGAGGACCTTCCTTACAACAGGCCTACAAGCCCTCAGTCCAGCCTCTCTCAGCCTATTGCGGACAGTCTGAGCACTGATGGGGGGATTGTGCGTTCCTGGTGTAACTCGGGCAGTTGTTGTCATCCTGTACCTGTCCCGCAGGTGTGAAAGTTCGGATGTACCGATCCTGTGCAGGTGTTGTTACATGTGGTCTGCCACTGCGAGGACGATCAGCTGTCCGTCCTGTCTCCCTGTAACGCTGTCTTAGGCGTCTCACAGTACGGACATTGCAATTTATTTCCCTGGCCACATCTGCAGTCCTCATGCCTCCTTGCAGCATGCCTAAGGCACGTTCCCGCAGATGAGCAGGGACCCTGGGCATCTTTCTTTTGGTGTTTTTCAGAGTCAGTAGAAAGGCCTCTTTAGTGTACTAAGTTTTCATAACTGTGACCTTAATTGCGTACCGTCAGTAAGCTGTTAGTGTCTTAACAACTGTTCTACAGGTGCATGTTCATTAATTGTTTATGGTTCATTGAACAAGCATGGGAAACAGTGTTTAAACCCTTTACAATGAAGATCTGTGAAGTTATTTGGATTTTTACGAATATGGGTCCTGAAAAAGGGACGTTTCTTTCTTTGAGTTTATGTGCATAACTGGTGTATTGTTATGACAGTGGACTGTCACGTACAGAGTGTGCACGTGTGTGCGCCCCTGGAGCAATTAGAGTTAAGTGCCTTGCTCAAGGGCACATCGGCAGATCTTTCACCTTGTCGGCACAGGAATTTGAACCAGCAACCTTTTGCTTACTGGTCCAACGCTCTAACCGCAAGGCTACCTGCCGTGTGTGTTACTTCTACTCACTGTGGGGCGTAGGACATGGACAGGCAGACGCAGTAGCCGCTGGAAACGGAGAAGAGCATCATAATAAAGACGAAGGCAGCGTCGTGGGAGAAGAGGACGGGCAGGTAGGAGCGGCTCTGGACGTTACACAGCATCAGCAGGGGAACAAACACCATCCTGGAGACCACCAGGGCCGGGAACAGACAACTCTCCTTGGGAGGCTGTGGAACAAATACAGCGAGAAATGTTACTAATAAGATTAGTAATAATAATAACTACATGTAATGCTAGTAATAACTGAAGCTTTCGTGCAGTGGTAGAAAGTGAGAGAAATTATATTTGTAGAGGATTATAAAACACTGAGAAACTTGGAACAATAATCCATCATGATCCTATCAAGTGTGTAATAAAATGACATTAATCCACACAGATCAAATGAGATCAGACACCTACCCACTGGACCAGGGTGGTGACGGTTCTGCCGATCCAGTCACACACGTTGAAAATGAGGAAGCAACACACTGAGATGAAGTAGGGCTCTGATGGAGGGAAGAGGGAGAGGGGTGGTTAATAGGTGGTTTTAAGTCTCATGACATGCATACTAAACATACAGTATACATATCTACAAAGGTGCTATATAGAACCTAAAAGGGTTCTACCTCGAACCAAAAAGGGCTCAACCTGGAACGAGAAAGGGTTCTCCTATGGAGACAGCCGAAGAACCCTTTTGAAACCTATTTTCAAAGAGTGTATACATACCCCATTTCCCAGGGTACATGGTCTTGACGTCCACAGTGACGGCAGGAAACACAGCGAGAGTGACGGTGAAGACAAAAACCACACAGAATGCCATCACCCATATCTGAAGAGGGACAGAGACAAGGTAAGAAATATGGTGGAAACTTTCTCTAGTCCATGCTTACACTACTTCTAAATGCATGCAGGGGAGTGAACAAGTGTACACTTTGGGAAAAGGGTAGGGAATTGGACCTCAACTATAGACAAGAGCCATATATAAAAAAAAAAATATATATATATATATATATATATGACTCTGCTATAGACATTTGAGTAACAACAGAGGTCAGCATTACCTTTTTAAACACCTCCATGACGGTGGACTTCCGATCCCTGTCCTCAGCCTGCTCTAGGGGTAGGAAGTTATGCTTGGGACTGGCCCCCTCTACCTCCACCTCCTCGCCGCTGGCACCACCATTGGCCAAAGAGCCGTTGGCCTTGCCATTCACCGCCGTGTCACTCTCTGCCAGGGGAGGAAGAATGGGGAAAATGTCAGGGAAAACTGTCAATTTTACCTCAAATTGATTAATCAACAGGCAGGGGTAAATGTGTGAGGGAGTAATGGCCGATGCTGGGGGAGGGAGGGAGGGAGGGAGGGATGGAGAGCCATCTATGACACTAGTTTCTGGGGCATGTGCCCACCAGACTACTACATTATCGGTTATGAATAGGGCCCACCAGAATACTACATTATCTGTTATGAATAGGGCCCACCAGACTACTACTACATTATCTGTTATGATTAGGGCCAGGAATTTTCCCTCACCACTGGACTAAGCTAGAGCTGATAACTAGTGCCTAGAGGGTTTCCTAGACATTTGGTAATTTCCATTGAAACATCCATTGATGATCTTTCCAATGATCTTTCCTGCACCCTTCCTTGCCCTGGAGTCGTGCAGGATCTCGATGGAGGGCAGGTGGCAGCCGATGACCCTCATGGACAGGGGGACCTGATGCTAGATCCAAACTCCTACTCTGAGATGCTTGATACATACAACCCCTGAGTATAAAGGGGAATACTAGCAGTGACAGACTGCACTGTAGTGGTTGGTCATTGAGATATATAGGAGCACAACATGAATAGGCTTTCAGCAGCCTCACCTTTCAACAGCTCGTCTGTGGTCTCCACCTCATAGCTCCTGCTCTTGTCCAAGTAGAACTGGGCAAACTCCTAGATGAGACCGGAGCAGAGGCCAAATGAGACAGACAGAAAGTTCCCTGAACTTGAACACAGATTCCTTAGATAAAACATAGTGATGCCCTACTGCATGCTGGTCAGCTACAGCCCTGGGGGATACAAAGTCTGTTTTGAGCCCCAACCTTTGAAACAGATTCTTTAAATAAAACGTAGTCATGTCATACTGCATGATGATCAGCTATAGTCCTGAGGGATACAGGGTCTGTTCTGAGGCCCAACGTGTGGTATCTATCAGTGATTCTATTACATTCTAGTCCTGGGGCTTTGTAGGGCTGAGCCACTCACCAGGCGAGGCAGTAAGATGTAGCTGAGGAGAGTGAGCAGGGTTCCTACACAAGGAGTGATGAAGTAACCCAACGCAGCCGTCTCAGGGTCTGAATCACCTGTCACACACATACACACACGCGCGCACACACACAGGAATGAAAAAGGTGAGGTCAATTCCAAGTGGAATTGCAAAGGCCACATCATACTCATTTGACTATTTGCCACATTTGAATGATTTGCTAGTCAGCCACTGAGCATCTCTGATGTGAGCTGTGCGTGTTTATTTCCAAGTAGTTATTTGTATATTTGATATATTTGTTTGTGTGTGTGACTCACTGGCTATGGAGATCAGCATGGCGATAGCTGCGAAGGTGCCGGCCAGCCCCTGGCCACTCATAAACACAGCGCTGTACTTCTGAGGCAGCAGACCCACTAGGCCAAACAGACTGCCCTGTAACACCGCTCCAAACGCTACCAGGAGAGAGAGAAAGAGACAGGGTTAATGATATAGTGCACACCATCATCATCATCATCATCATCATCATCAACAAACACAAACAGTTAATGATACCGCCCCCACACACCTTACTCATGCACACTATATTAATGCTATTACACACATCTTGTGACAAATGGTTTCTCTCTTTCATACACACACACACACACACACACACCACAATGATCACCCCCACACACACAGACAACCATGTCCTACTCACAGTTGATGAACCAGATGATAGCCATGGTAACAGAGAAGAAGCGGTCCTCCTCCATAGGGATCTTGACCAGGATGGCAGTGAGGATGAAGAGGATGAAGATGAAGACCAGGCTGCCCGCTATACGCACCATCTCCGATATCCTACGCACAAACACACAAATTCAAAAGGTTAGTTCACAATCTCACTGGATTAGACAGTAGCAAGTAACACTACCTTTACGGAGTATTACACATTTGTACTTCAAACTGAGGCCACTCTAAAATCCACTGTATCACAAAGCATATTAGCTTTTTTGCACCTATTTGCAGTTGAATAAAATGGCCAACACAAAAGGGTGGTTCACACACACACTAGACTATCAGCCAAGTATGCAGTAGAACGTTGTTTCTTTAGCATTTGGATATCTTGTAAACCTGAGGGAGAAGTGCTGTCTCACCGCTGATAGAAGAAGGAGTTGAGCAGAGTGCAGAGAAGCAGGGGGAGCTGGGACAGCAGAGTCATCCAGTTGTTGAAGTAGTACTCTTTGTGGGCCACCACCGTGCCGTTTCTCCGTTCTGTCTTGTTGAGGCGGCTGTTGAAATACTGTTGACAGAAGAGACAACGAGATAAAATTGTATTTTTGCATACGCTTTTATCCACATTTTGGGATGGGTGGCCCCAGCAGGAATCGAACCCACGTTCATGGCGTTACAAGCATGCTCTATAAACTGAGCCACACAGGATTCAGGAGATGACCCAGTTTAGTTTAGATTAACAATCAATATGTTGTTAGTTGCTATCGGCTAAGTACATACAGTAATGGTACATCAGTGGTCACTTGTTCCTATACAAATAGGCCTAGTCATTCTACAAACGTGTACTGTATACCAAGAATCAAAGCTAACCCTATGAGCTAACCCTAGGAGTTGTGGAGTTTGACAATTGAACATAGAGAGAGCTTAGCCTTAGCGGCTAGGCCACACACACAACATGTTCACATGATTGACTACACAGCTCCAAAGTGGAATACTCATGTGATGTTCTATAGCTTAAGGGGGCCTCCAACCACACCACAAGGGGTTAACTTCAACATAGAGGTACTTAGTGGACACCAAGACTACATAACAACAGGGGGCCAGTCACACTAAATCCCTCTCGGACAAAATACTTGACTGGAACATACCAACAACTCAGCTAATCCTCTATGTACAATACACACAGTTACAGAACACATACAATTCCCTAAGAAGCCAATGCTCTACTTTGGCATGGCAAGTACTGCACTTGTTGAACCCGAGCCAAAGTATATCTGATCTTAGATCTGTAGCTTTGGGAAACTTTAATACTAAAGTTTCCCAAAGCTACAGTTCTAGGATCAGATCTACGTTACCCTAATCCGACTGTAACCTTGTTGTTATGAAGACATATGAGATTGGGTTTACCATGGAGGCGGTCATAAAGAAGTTCCATGGTAGCAGCGTCCCGAGGCCCAGAATGAAGAAGATGATCCCCACCAACCAGCCCCTGGGAACGGGAGGAAAATATGAAAAGATTAGAAACAAGCATGTCATTCTTAGGTTTCTGATATGTATTTACCATTTTATTACCATGTTATTTCTTTAAAATTAGCAAGTAGTTTATGTACCGTGAAATAAAGTGCTACCAGTCAGGGAGATAAAATACAACGATACAACAACAGTGAACTTTATATAAGTACATCAGAAATTAAATAGATTCACTACGTTAATTGATTAAAAACAGTACAAAAGTTCATTTTCCGCACCACTGCTCTGCTTGGAGGCATTGCAATTAAACTCAAAATATAAAAATAGGACTCTGGTTGAGAGTGAAAGCAGAAACGAGAAGGAAATGAGAGTAGATACTTCTAGTTTGCACATGAGGAAGAGGCGCCAGCGGCAGCCACTCACCTATCACGCGGGGCATCTGTCCGGCCCTTCATACTGTGCTATGGGGTTCGGTTGAAACTAGGGGCAAAAGAGAGGGGTACATAGTCAACATAAAGACCAAGTGTAGATTTGTCTATCCTCTCTAAGCACTTTAATTTACAGAATACAAATACAGGTCATTTTTCACATTCTAGAACATTGCCGCAAGGAGTGGGAGCCATTCCCACTTTACTACAGTACTGTACGTCCAAGATAGAGTTGGGCGGTATTCAGATTTTCATATCGTAATACCGTCCTTCTCTCATCCCGGATTTATGGAATTACCGTCTTAGTATATAAGGGGGCTCTAAAAATGCAAAAAAGCCCATTGGCCATCTATTACCAGAATGCTAACAATATTGGCACAAACTAATAGCGAATTTCAATAGAGGCTGCTAGCTAAATATGCTAACAAGCGCAAAACGAAAATAAACTAATTGCAAAGACAAGGAAATCAAGCTCATAAAGTTATACAAGTATAGGTAGTAGCTATCAAATCTAATTTTGGGTGAGTTTGGACATTTACAAGCGAATGTGAACGAGAGACATTGTGCAAATGAACAAAGTTTTGATGCATGCTTGTCTGAAGGAAGAGAAGTGCTGGTTCTGGAGCAGTATGTGTATATGCTGTGTCTGTGTGGAGTCGCTAGGGCAACCCTGCAGAACCAGCTGAGCGACCGGATCCAGCCACCCACACACCAGCACCCAGAGGTATTCACCTGTCTCGACCAAGGGAATACGACGGGACAGCGGCCCACTGCCAGGGTTTCCTCATGCAGCTGGACCTGTATTTCAACACCATTAGCCCTGCTCCATCGGATCGGGAGAAGGTGTCCTCCCTCGTCTCCTGCCTCTCGGGGAAAGCCCTGGAGTGGGCCAACGAGGTCTGGAGAGAAGGAGGAGACGAGTTGGACAACTACGGAGAGTTTGGTCCATCTGAGGAGGTTAAAACTCTAGCAGCTGGGTCCGGGTGGAACGAGCGGGCCCTCATCGATCACTTCCGATGTAGCCTGCGTGAGGACGTCCGAAGGGAGCTAGCCTGCTGGGATACCACGTTGACCTTCAACCAACTGGTGGACATGGCCATCCGGTTGGACAACCTGCTGGCTTCGAGAAGACGTTCTGGAAGGGGCCTGCCTGTTTCACCCCCCTTCAACCCGGATCACGTTCCGATGGAGCTGGGTGGTGCAGTGTTCCGGGAGAACGGAGGACGACAGATCCAGTGTCACTCTTGTAGCAAGAGAGGACATTCTGCTGCACGATGTCGTCAGAGTTCTTCTGGTTCTGAAGGCGGCAGGCAGGGCACTCTCGCGTCACCCCAGGTAGCGCAAACCCACACTCGTTCAGAGCCCTCTGCTGCGCATTTCACCATCCATGTCAACTTCCCTGATTACACGGTAGTTCTCCAGTGTAAGGCGCTGGTAGATTAAGGCGCAGCTGGGAACTTCATGGACAGGTCTTTAGCTCTTAGTCTATGTATTCTATTGGTTCCCCTGTCTATTCCATTACCCATTAAAGCACTTGACAATCGACCATTAGGGTTTTGCTAGGGAGGTTACAGCACCAGTCACTATGATTACACAGGAGACCCACAATGAGCAAATCACGTTTCACATTGAGTCCCCTGATTTCCCTGTTGTGTTGGGCCTTCCCTGGCTAGCACTACACGACCCCACCTTTTCATGGCCCCAGAAGGCTCTCACGGGGTGGTCACGAGAGTGTCAGGGTAGATGTCTAGCTGTTTCCGTTGGTGCGACCACAGTGGAAAGTCCAGACAATACCTCCACTGTGTGCATTCCCCCCGAATACCTCGATTTGGCGCACGTGTTTTCCAAAATGCAGGCGACCAAATTACCACCCCATCGGGCGGGGGATTGCGCGATAAACCTCCGGTTAGACGCTGTGCCGCCCAGGAGTCATGTATATCCCGTCGCAGGCGGAAACGGAGGCTATGGAGACATACCCGAGTCCCTGCATCAGGGGTTCATACGTCCCTCCACTTCACCCGCCTCCTCGAGTTTCTTTTTCGTGAAGAAGAAAGACGGGGGTCTGCGCCCTTGCATTGATTACCGTGCACTTAATCAAACTACCATTCGCTTTAGTTACCCTCTACCCCTCATTTCCTCTGTTATCGAATCAATGCATGGGGCGCGCTTCTTCACGAAATTAGATCTCAGGAGTGCGTACAACCTGGTGTGTGTCCGGAAAGGGGACGAATGGAAGACAGCATTTAGCACAACCACGGGGCATTATGACTACCTGGTGATGCCGTACGGGTTGATGAATGATCCATCAGTCTTCCAGTCCTTTGTGAACGAGGTGTTTCGGGACATGCTTGGTCGCGGTCGGGTGGTCTACATCGATGACATCCTGGTGTGTTCCGCTACACTAGCCGAGCATGTGTCCCTGGTTCGCAGAGTGCTGGGCCGACTGTTGGAGCATGACCTGTATGCCAAGGCAGAAAAGTGTTTGTTCTTCCAACAATCTGTCTCCTTCCTCAGATACCACATCACCACCTCAGGTGTGGAGATGGAGGGAGACCGCATTTCAGCCGTGCGTAATTGGCCGACTCCAACCACGGTAAAGGAGGTGCAGTGCTTCATTGGCTTTGCCAATTACTATCGGAGGTTTATCCGGGGCTTTGGCAAGGTCGCATCTCCCATCACCTCTCTGTTGAAGGGTGGGCCGTCCCGGCTCCACTGGTCTGCTGAGGCTGACAGGGCTTTCAGTAACCTGAGAGCTCTGTTCACATCAGCCCCGGTGCTGGACCATCCCGATCCATCATTGTCGTTCGTAGTGGAGGTGGATGGTTCCGAGGTAGGGGTAGGCGCTGTCCTATCCCAACTCTCTGGCACGCCACCCAAGCTCCGCCCCTGTGCCTTCTTCTCTAAGAAGCTCAGCCCGGTGGAGCAGAACTATGACGTTGGTGATCGGGAGCTGTTGGCTGTTATCAGAGCCCTGACAGCGTGGAGGCACTGGCTCGAGGGGGCGAAACACCCTTTTCTCATCTGGACTGACCACGTAACCTGGAGTACATCCGGGAAGCAAGGAGGCTGAACCCTCGCCAGGCGGGCCTTGTTCTTCACCCGGTTTGATTTCACGCTGTCCTATATACCAGGCACTAAGAACGTGAAGGCAGACGCACTGTCACGGCTGTACGACACAGCCGTGACAGAGGCCCATTGACAACACCCCCATACCCCCGGCCTCCTGCATTGTGGCGCCAGTGGTGTGGGCGGTGGACGCGGACATAGAGCGGGCGTTATGCCCAGCTGGGCTGCGGTACGTGCCATCTTGTGTCCGTGATCGTCTTATCTATTGGGACACACACGTCTCCCTCCTCTGGTCACCAAGGCATCGGCCGTACAGTGCGCTGCCTGACCGGGAAGTCCTGGTGGCCTACCTTGGCTAAGGACGTGAGGGAGTATGTCTCCTCCTGCTCGGTGTGCGCCCAGAGTAAGGCACCTAGGCACCTTCCAGCGGGTAAGTTACATCCCTTACCAGTTCCACAACGGCCATGGTCCCACTTATCCATTGACTTTCTAACTGATCTTCCCCTCTCTCAGGGTAACACCACCATCCTGGTTGTTGTGGACCGCTTCTCTAAAGCCTGCCGCCTCCTTCCTCTGCTCGGTCTCCCCACGGCCCTGAAAACTGCGGAAGCCCTGTTTCCTCACGTGTCTGACCGGGGTCCCCAGTTTACGTCTAGGGTCTGGAAGGCGTTCATGGAACATCTGGGGGTCTCGGTCAGCCTGACCTCTGCGTTTCACCCCGAATCTAATGGGCAGGTGGAACGGGTGAATCAGGATGTGGGTAGGTTCCTGCGGTCCTACTGCCAGGACCGGCCGGGGGAGTGGTCGGTGTTCTTGCCATGGGCCGAATATGCCCAGAACTCTCTCTGCCACTCCTTCACTAACCTGTCACCATTTCAATGTGTTTTAGGGTATCAGCCGGTCCTGGCACCGTGGCATCAGTGCCAGACCGAAGCTCCTGCGGTGGACGACTGGTTTCGGCGTGCGGAGGAGACTTCAGCGCACCTTGCGTCGCCAGAAAGCCAACGCTGACCGCCACCGCAGTGAGGTCCCGGTCTTTGTACCGGGTGATCGGGTCTGGCTCTTGACCCGGAACCTGCCCCTCCGACTGCCCTGCCGGAAGCTGAGCCTGCGGTTTGTGGGGCCGTTCAAAGTCCTGAGGAGAGTTAACGAGGTTATGTATAGGTTGCTGCTCCCTCCTGATTACCGTATTAACCCCACGTTTCACGTATCTCTCCTCAGGCCGGTGGTGGCTGGTCCACTCCAGGAGTCTGAGGTGCGGGAGGTCCATTGAGGGGGCCCCGGCGTACTCCGTCCATTCCATCCTGGAATTGAGGCATCAGGTGGGGGGCCTTCAGTAAATAATGGATTGGGAGGGGTACGGTCCGGCGGAGCAGTGCTGGGTCCCGGTGAAGGATGTCCTCGATCCCTCCCTGTTGCGGGATTTCCACCGTCGCCATCCGGATCGCCTTGCTCCGCGTCCTCCTGGCCGTCCCCGAGGTTGGTGTTGGCGTGCTGCTGGAGCTGCGCATCAAGGGGGGGGGGGGGGGGGGTGGGGGGGGTATTGTCACGACTTCCTCCGAAGCTGCCTCCTCTCCTTGTTCGGGCAGGCTTCGGCGTTCGTCGTCACCGGCCTTCTAGCCACTGCTGCTCCTCTTCTCATCTTTCCATTTGTTTTGTCTTGTTTTTTTACATACCTGGTTCATATCCCCTCATCAGTCCCTGTATAAGTATTCCCTCTGCCCCCCATGTCTTTGTGTGTGATTGTTTCCATGTGGAGGTGTCGATAGCTCGGTGGAGCATTATGTACTTGATCGCGGGATATTCACCCGTGTGTTTAGTTTTTCCCAGTGCGCCGTTAAGTTTACATTTACATTTACATTTACATCATTTAGCAGACGCTCTTATCCAGAGCGACTTACAGTTAGTGAGTGCATACATTTTTATTTTCTATACTGGAATCGAACCCACAACCCTGGCGTTGCAAATGCCATGCTCTACCAACTGAGCTACATCCCTGCCGGCCATTCCCTCCCCTACCCTGGACGACACTGGGCCAATTGTGTGCCGCCCCATGGGTCTCCCAGTCGCGGCCGGCTACGACAGAGCCTGGATTCGAACCAGGATCTCTAGTGGCACAGCTAGCACTGCGATGCAGTGCGTTAGACCACTGCGCCACTCGTTAAGTCACACTGCAGTTGTTTTACGCATTGCTGCGAACCGCTGTATTGGCCAAATAAACCATTATTCTGTGATTTATGCCTCCTGCCCCTGACTCCATCCAAATCACCCGCTACACCCATACAACCATCACACTAGTAGTAGTAGTTTAAATGATAATTTAACAAATGTGGAGCACATTATTGTTATAAACTTATCATTCTATTTATCGTTATCGCATCAATTCAGGCAATTTATCACGATAGGGATTTTTGTCCATATTGCCCAGCTCTAACACATACACAAACGTTTGTGGCCTTCCAGGAGAATATTAATAAAGAGTGAAAGTTGGAGAGTGATATTTCAATTCAGAATGTGAGTGGGTGAGAACAAGCAAGGCACTCATGCGAACAACCCTTACACTCTTTGCTTTGTTACATTTCATTTCACAGAGAGCAACATTTCTGCCAGGAGGCATGCTTTCACCAAGAACCTACCACTTGCCAGCATGTTCACACTTAGGCTGAGTTAAATGCCGAGCTTTCTATTGGTAAGATATCTGATTCATACACTATATCCTTTGAATTTCTCATCAATGCATGAAAGTCACTGAAGCATTATATACAGTCGCTAGTGAAGGTCTCGAAGCACCACCGCAACGCGTAATATTTTACCGCGAACACTGCAGCAGAACGTAATGCCCCATGTACACTATCACGTGGTGCCGCGCGGTGAAACACCGCTTCCCATTCATTTTCAAAGGAAGGATAGCGGTGAGAAGCGGAGAGAGCGGGGACCTTTGGGAGGCGGTGAAAAAGTAAAACTTTTCCCAACTTTATGCAAATAACCAGCGGCGACCAATGGGCGATGACCAATCATATTGAGTGGTTCCCATGACGAATCTGATGCTATGCGACCCAAGGCTGGAGACTTTCTTCAGCAAAGATGGCTGACAAAAATATTAGGATGGAAGCAAATGTAAGTAATTATAACGTCATAACGAATAATGCAAAACATTTACAGTTGAGAGGAATATATTATTAACGTAGAGACAAACGATTATGCATATTTTTTTGTCATTAAGATAATTTACGAAAATCACTATTTAGCAAGCTAGCAGATTAACTAACATTAGCCAGCTAGCTGGCTAGCTTTATTGGTGTTGTGACATGAGTATGAAATTGTAATTCTGGTTGTTTCATGATTTAGGGACTCCTGAAACAACCAGCAAACCAGGATGTCATCTTGTGAAACAGTGGATGTAAATAATCTAGCTAGCTAAAGCATTTACTGCAAATTGAATGTACAATTTTGTAATCTTGCCTTGCTGATATTTGCTATGCAATGCAGCTGAAGTAAAGTAGCTAGCTAACTATTTTCTTGCTTATTGTGCAGTGGAGATAAAAAAATACCTGTATACCTATGGATGTGTAGCTAGCTATGTAGCCAAGCTGACCCTAAAATGTTTGTTATAAATACACTGCTCAAAAAAATTAAAGGGAACACTTAAACAACACAATGTAACTCCAAGTCAATCACACTTCTGTGAAATCAAACTGTCAACTTAGGAAGCAACACTGATTGACAATAAATTTCACATGCTGTTGTGCAAATGGAATAGACAACAGGTGGAAATTATAGGCAATTAGCAAGACACCCCCAATAAAGAAGTGGTTCTGCAGGTGGTGACCACAGAACACTTCTCAGTTCCTATGCTTCCTGGCTGATGTTTTGGTCACTTTTGAATGCTGGCGGTGCTTTCACTCTAGTGGTAGCATGAGACTGAGTCTACAACCCACACAAGTGGCTCAGGTAGTGCAGCTCATCCAGGATGGCACATCAATGCGAGCTGTGGCAAGAAGGTTTGCTGTGTCTGTCAGCGTAGTGTCCAGAGCATGGAGGCGCTACCAGGAGACAGGCCAGTACATCAGGAGGCGTGGAGGAGGCCGTAGGAGGGCAACAACCTAACAGCAGGACCGCTACCTCCGCCTTTGTGCAAGGAGGAGCAGGAGGAGCACTGCCAGAGCCCTGCAAAATGACCTCCAGCAGGCCACAAATGTGCATGTGTCTGCTCAAACGGTCAGAAACAGACTCCATGAGGGTGGTATGAGGGCCCGACGTCCACAGGTGGGGGTTGTGCTTACGGCCGAACACCGTGCAGGACGTTTGGCATTTGCCAGAGAACACCAAGATTGGCAAATTCGCCACTGGCGCCCTGTGCTCTTCACAGATGAAAGCAGGTTCACACTGAGCACATGTGACAGACGTGACAGAGTCTGGAGACGCGTGGAGAACGTTCTGCTGCCTGCAACATCCTCCAGCATGACCGGTTTGGCGGTGGGTCAGTCATGGTATGGGGTGGCATTTCTTTGGGGGGCCGCACAGCCCTCCATGTGCTCGCCAGAGGTAGCCTGACTGCCATTAGGTACCGAGATGAGATCCTCAGACCCCTTGTGAGACCATATGCTGGTGCGGTTGGCCCTGGGTTCCTCCTAATGTAAGACAATGCTAGACCTCATGTGGCTGGAGTGTGTCAGCAGTTCCTGCAAGAGGAAGGCATTGATGCTATGGACTGGCCCGCCCGTTCCCCAGACCTGAATCCAATTGAGCACATCTGGGACATCATGTCTCGCTCCATCCACCAACGCCACGTTGCACCACAGACTGTCCAGGAGTTGGCGGATGCTTTAGTCCAGGTCTGGGAGGAGATCCCTCAGGAGACCATCCGCCACCTCATCAGGAGCATGCCCAGGCGTTGTAGGGAGGTCATACAGGCACGTGGAGGCCACACACACTACTGAGCCTCATTTTGACTTGTTTTAAGGACATTACATCAAAGATGGATCAGCCTGTAGTGTGGTTTTCCACTTTAATTTTCAAGTTGTGGATTTAAAAGAAAACATGAATCATCAGCGTACAATGACACCTTTGTTTTTAAGCCCTAGATTTCTAATCCCTTGATATTATTGTTGGATCTGATTTTAATAGCTCACATTTCGATGGCCATAATAAATAGATATGCCGATAGTGGACAACCTTGTTTTACTCCTCTTAACAGTTTAAAACTTTCTGAGAAATACAGTGAGGGAAAAAAGTATTTGATCCCCTGCTGATTTTGTACGTTTGCCCACTGACAAATACATGATCAGTCTATTAGTTTAATGGTAGGTTTATTTGAACAGTGAGAGTCAGAATAACAACAACAAAATCCAGAAAAACGCTTGTCAAAAATGTTATAAATTGATTTGCATTTTAATGAGGGAAATAAGTATTTGACCCCTCTGCAAAACATGACTTAGTACTTGGTGGCAAAACCCTTGTTGGCAATCACAGAGGTCAGCCGTTTCTTGTAGTTGGCCACCAGGATTGCACACATCTCAGGAGGGATTTTGTCCCACTCCTCTTTTGTCCCACTCCAGATCTTCTCCAAGTCATTAAGGTTTTGAGGCTGACGTTTGGCAACTCGAACCTTCAGCTCCCTCCACAGATTTTCTATGGGTTTAAGGTCTGGAGACTGGCTAGGCCACTCCAGGACCTTAATGTGCTTCTTCTTGAGCCACTCCTTTGTTGCCTTGGCCGTGTGTTTTGGGTCATTGTCATGCTGGAATACCCATCCACGACCCATTTTCAATGCCCTGGCTGAGGGAAGGAGGTTCTCACCCAAGATTTGACGGTACATGGCCCCGTCCATCGTCCCTTTGATGCGGTGAAGTTGTCCTATCCCCTTAGCAGAAAAACACCCCCAAAGCATAATGTTTCCACCTCCATGTTTGACGGTGGGGATGGTGTTCTTGGGGTCATAGGCAGCATTCCTCCTCCTCCAAACACGGCGAGTTGAGTTGATGCCAAAGAGCTCGATTTTGGTCTCATCTGACCACAACACTTTCACCCAGTTCTCCTCTGAATCATTCAGATATTAAATTGGCAAACTTCAGACGGGCATGTATATGTGCTTTCTTGAGCAGGGGGACCTTGCGGGCGCTGCAGGATTTCAGTCCTTCACGGCGTAGTGTGTTACCAATTGTTTTCTTGGTGACTATGGTCCCAGCTGCCTTGAGATCATTGACAAGATCCTCCCGTGTAGTTCTGGGCTGATTCCTCACGTTCTCATGATCATTGCAACTCCACGAGGTGAGATCTTGCATGGAGCCCCAGGCCAAGGGAGATTGACAGTTCTTTTGTGTTTCTTCCATTTGCGAATAATCGCATCAACTGTTGTCACCTTCTAACCAAGCTGCTTGGCGATGGTCTTGTAGCCCATTCCAGCCTTGTGTAGGTCTACAATCTTGTCCCTGACATCCTTGGAGTGCTCTTTGGTCTTGGCCATGGTGGAGAGTTTGGAATCTGATTGATTGATTGCTTCTGTGGACAGGTGTCTTTTATACAGGTAACAAGCTGAGATTAGGAGCACTCCCTTTAAGAGTGGGCTCCTAATCTCAGCTCGTTACCTGTATAAAAGACACCTGGGAGCCAGAAATCTTTCTGATTGAGAGGGGGTCAAATACTTATTTCCCTCATTAAAATGCAAATCAATTTATAACATTTATGACATGCGTTTTTCTGGATTTGTTTGTTGTTATTCTGTCTCTCACTGTTCAAATAAACCTACCATTAAAATTATAGACTGATAATTTCTTTGTCAGTGGGCAAACATACAAAATCAGCAGGGGATCAAATACTTTTTTCCCCTCACTGTACCCATTATTTACTATTTTACACCTAGGGTTACTATACATGATTTTAACCCATTTTATAAAGAGATTCTCCAAAATTGAAATGCTCAAGGCATTTATATATAAACTCCAGTCGTACTTTATCAAATGCCTTTTCAAAGTGTGCTATGAATAGCAGGCCTGAATTCCCAGATTCTTCAGTGTTCTATTGTTTCCAGTACTTGCCTTATATTATCTCCAATGTATCGTCCATGTAAAAAACCTGTCTGATTAGAATGAATAATGTATGACAATACCTTTTTAATTCTATGTGCTATACATTTTGCATCACAACACTGAAGTGTAAGGGGCCTCCATTTTTTAAAATGGACTGGATCTTTATATTTCCCACTTGTATCCTGTTTCAGTAATAATGAAATCAGACCTTCTTCTTGAGTGTCTGATAATCTACAATTTACATAGGAGTGGTTAAAACATGCTAATAACGGTCCTCCGAGTATATCAAAAAAGGTTCGGTATACCTCGACTGGTATTCCATCCAACCCTGGAGTTTTCACGGTCTTTAATTGCATCCAAAAGTTCCTCCTCTGTAATTTCACCTTCACATGAGTCTTTCTGTAGGGCTGTTAATTTTACATTATCAATGGAAACAAAATCCCTACAATTAGCTTCAGTTAGAGGAGATGGAGGTGACTGAAACGAAAACATATGCTTAAAGTACTTTGCTTCTTCCTTCAAAATATAATTTGGTGAATCATGGGTGACTCCGTCATTTGTAACCAGTTTCAGTAAATTATTTTTGGTAGCATTTCTATGTTGAAGATTTAAAAAATAATTTGGTGCATTTTCCCCATATTCCATCCAGTTTGCTTTATTAATATATTACACTTGATATTTCTTGAATGAGTTTCTCCATTAATTTTTCCTCTAATTTATTCAGAGCCTCTATGTTACAGTTTTTATTGCTTTCTATCTGTTCTGTTAGACCTATTTCCTTTGTTAGTATGGACTCTTTTGACCTAAATTGATTTTGTTTTGGAGATGAGTACTGAATTGCATGGCCTCTAAAGGCACATTTAAAAGTGTCCCATACAATAAGGGGATTTGCTACGTTATGTCGGAAAAATTCAGTTATAAATTCCTCTGTCCTAGTTAAAAACAAGTTATCCAATAGGCTTTGATGAAATTTCCAATATCCTCGCCCACGTCGCCCTTAAATACTTTGATGCAACCTGGAATAAAAATGTAAGATGACGAGTGCTTCTATAGTGAAACAAAATCTCACATCTTTGCAGTTTGCAAGCGATGTTAGGCTACATTGTATCGTTGTTTCTTCTTCAGAGCAAAACTGGCGAGCAACAATATAATTCCACTTAACCAAGAGAACCAAGAGTTCTTCAAGTTTAGCACTGTATCCACACATTTTTAAATTATCTGAATGATGATGATGATGATGATGATGATAATGAAGGGGGTGATTGAATTTACATTATAAACTGGGTGGTTTGAGCCCTGAATGCTGATCAGCTGACAGCCGTGTCAGACCATATACCACAGGTATGACAAAACAGTTCTTTTTACTCTTCTAATTATGTTGGCAACCAGTTTATAATAGCAATAAGGCACCTCTGTGGTTTGTGATAGATCGCCAATATACCACGGCTAAGGGCTGTGTCCAGGCACTCTGCGTTGCGTCGTGCCCAAGAACAGCCCTTAGCCGTGGTACATCGGCCTAATACCACACCTCCTCGGGCATAATTGCTTAAATATACAAGGAGGGTAGGCAAATAGGTTTGGCCTTCAGCCAATTTGTTCCTGAGCTTGTAGCTAGTCGGCAGGCCAGAACATAATTAGCCTATTAGCAAATAGCCTCGCTGCCCAATTCATAACCCTAAACTACACATTTAACACGTGGTTAGAGGGATAATCAATTCAATGACAATAACATAATAATTTAGATCTGATTACAGCGGTAAAATCACCAATGTCTCTTAATAGATTACCTACAGTTGAAGTCGGAAGTTTACATACACCTTAGCCAAATACATTTAAACGCAGTTTTTCACAATTCCTGACATTTAATCCTAGTAAAACTTCCCTGTCTTAGGTCACTTAGGATCACCACTTTATTTTAAGAATGTGAAATGTCAGAATAATAATAGAGAGCATGATTTATTTCAGATTTTATTTATTTCATCACATTCCCAGTGGGTCAGAAGTTTACATACACTCAATTAGTATTTGGTAGCATTGCCTTTAAATTGTTTAACTTGGGTGTAACGTTTTGGGTTACAAAAGCTTCCCACAATAAGTTGAACCCATTTGCGACCAAGCTTTAACTTCCTGACTGATGTCTTGAGATGTTGCTTCAATATATCCACATAATTTTCCTTCCTCATGATGCCATCTATTTTGTGAAGTGCACCAGTCCCTCCTGCAGCAAAGCTCCACCACAGCATGATGCTGCCACCCCCGTGCTTCATGGTTGGGATAGTGTTCTTCGGCTTGCAAGTACCCCCTTTTTCCTCCAAATATAACGATGGTCATTATGGCCAAACAGTTCTATATTTGTTTCATCAGACCAGAGGACATTTCTCCAAAAAGTACGATCTTTGTCCCCATGTGCAGTTGCAAACCATAGTCTGCCTTTTTTATGGCGGTTTTGGAGCAGTGGCTTCTACCTTGCTGAGCGGCCTTTCAGGTTATGTTGATATAGGACTCGATTTACTGTGGATATAGATACGTTTGTACCTGTTTCCTCCAGCATCTACACAAGGTCCTTTGCTGTTGTTCTGGGATTGATTTGCACTTTTCGCACCAAAGTACGTTCATCTCTAGGAGACAGAACGCGTCTCCTTACTGAGCAGTATGACAGCTGCGTGGTCCCATGGTGTTTATACTTGCGTACTATTGTTTGTACAGATGAACATGGTACCTTCAGGCGTTTGGAAATTGCTCCCAAGGATGAACCAGACTTGTGGAGGTCTACAATTCTTTTCTGAGGTCTTGGCTGATTTATTTTGATTTTCCCATGATGTCAAGCAAAGAGGCACTGAGTTTGAAGGTAGGCCTTGAAATACATCCACAGGTACACCTCCAATTTACTCAAATGATGTCAATTAGCCTATCAGAAGCTTCTAAAGCCATGACATAATTTTCCGGAATTTTCCAACCTGTTTAAAGGCACCGTCAACATAGTGTATGTAAACTTCTGACTCACTGGAATTGTGATACAGTGAAGATATTGTGATATAAGTGAAATAATCTGTCTGTAAACAATTGTTGGAAAAATTACTTGTGTCATGCACAAAGTAAATGTCATAACCGACTTGCCAAAACTATAGTTTGTTAACAAGAAATGTGTGGACTTCAATTGTATATTGATCTTAACACATTTCTCCAATACCAAACCAGTGTGTCTTGTTTACAATGAAACTCTCACTGTTTGCAAGAAATTCATTCTGAGATGTCATTATGAATCTAAGCATGGTACTTTCAGAAGTTAATTTTCCACCCCAGACATGAGACCTGAGTCCGACGCAGAAAGGAGGTAGGTGGCCTATTTAAGGAGTGCATGGTGACCGTATTGGAGGAAATAGCTATACCGACAAATATATGGATAAACATAATTGCGTCTGTCAAACAGGTAAGCCTACCTCTTATTTCTTAGCGTTCCAACAAAGCCCTCGTTAGTAAATGTGCCTACTCAACTTTCAGCACTGGGCGCTGTCCATTATTATTTTAGAAATAGAGATCTGGCTGCATCTCTAATCTTTTTTCTAATTTATACAATTATATTCCATTCTCTTGTTTTTATGGACATATTCCCACTAATATTGTAATGAAGCTTTCACGTGTGTTTTACACTTTTTATCAAGCTGTTGGTGCTTGCTTCAATTTATGCCAAATCATTTGACCGCTGTAGGTTGAGATTCATGTTTCCTAACGTTATTCCTTTACAATGTTCTGTTGCGAATAGAGAAGACCATAATCCATCACATCCCACATTATGTTAATGAAGTCCCCATGTGTATATAACACAAATGTGTGTTTGGGTCTGGATTGGAAAGGTGTGAAACGTTTCAACGAGAGAAAAAAGCCAATCAAGCTTATCGTATAAGTTCTATTCAGTTTATGAGCCATCACTCCTCATGCCATGAAGGACAAAATAATACTAGCATTAAACTTTGATTCATTGATTGAATAAAACTATATCAATGTATTTGAATCATATGATGGAAAAGTTCAAACAATTTAGATTTAGGTTTGTCCTACATGAGGAAATCTTAGCACTTCTCACACATCACATAGGCCTAAACAAAACATATTGAAAACACAGCAGGAAACAAACAATAGGAACAGCAGGCAAATACCTTTCCTACCCTCCCATCCCACCCCACACCTGCCCATATGGGGAGTTGTTCATAATAGTGATAGCCCCTGGGATGAAACTTCTCCTGAAGCGCCATTTAATTGTCTGATTTCTCCGACCTGATGGGAGATCAAAACAGTGGTAGTGGTTGGTCTGGGCTGGAGATCATGTGGTGGGCTTTGCGCTGTATAGCTTGTTCGTTCAGCAGATGAGGGGGATCCAATCAGTTTAGATGCCGTGAAAACTGGTCCTCTTAAATTGTAACTTCAAGTTGCACATCAAAATATTTAGGGACATACGACTGTATGCTTTGCCATTACTCCCCTTCACAACAGGGCTGCCAATAATATAGGGTTGCTGCTATAAGACGTAGCCTGAATGTGAAAATAATGGACCTGTGAAAAAAACTATAAAATAACTCCCCACTACCATGAGATGTATATTTATTTTATATTAATTGATTGGTGACCACAGCCCTTCTAAAAATACATTGAAATTGTGTTTTAAGGCGATTTTCTCCACCCGGCTCCATGTATTCAGTGTGTTTCATTTCAAATTTGGCTCCCAGTGCGGCTTTACCAGGCTTTACCAGGCTTTACCGGGCTATTATGGCGCATCTGACAGTTCCTTCTCTGTATGTTCATAGCAACCCTGTCCCTGTCGACAGCGGATAACATTTTTCGTCAGTACCCCCCCACCCGTCGACAGCCTCCCCAACCCTAAACATCTTCCCGCTGCCATGTTGTTGATATAGTCCCAAAATATTTTGCATGTCAGAAATCAAGTTTTCAAGATACATAACTTTAGAAATACAGAAATACAGCCGGTATGATGCATTTTGCATCATATGATGCTGCATTTAGCATCGTATGATGCAAAATGCATCATACCAGCTGTATTTATTAAGTTACATATCTTGAAAACTTGATTGCTGACATTCAAAACATTTTGGGACTATATCAACAATGGACTAATTAAACAAATACCAAAATATAGTTTTTGTGTGGAGTTTTCCTTTAAGAAGCTTTTGGGAAACGGGGCCCAGAGCCACCAGAGTGGGTTTGGAAACGTGCTGCTGCTATGTGATGAGGGAAGCATAGCGCTCAGGATCCCCATGAACAGGACACCCTTTGTATCCTGAATAAGTAATGTGTGTGTAGCGGTGATCTTGGGCTGTTTCTGGGAACGCTCTGTCACTGCCCTAAACTAGCCCCAGACACCAATTCACCACCTTGCTGTGCCTCTAGACTAGAAGTCACACTAGCAGACTAGTCCACACAGACAGTAGCCTATTAGGTACAGCAGGATAAATGACACATTCCTTTGAGGTATTTAATGCCATGACTCCGAATGGGGAGATTTGAAGAAGGCCGTCTTGCATACAGAATAGCTGTCCATCAGATTAAAACTGAGTTTTGTGGGGAAATAGGCTCATTTGAACAGCAGGACTACAAAGAGATCTTTACCAGTTTTCCCAAGCCATTGATGTGTCATACATTTTAGTCATTTAGCAGACGCTCTTATCCAGAGTGACTTACAGGAGCAATTAGGGTTAAGTGCCTCGCTCAAGGGCACATCGACAGATTTTTTTACCTAGTCGGCTCGGGGATTAGAACCAGCGACCTTTCGGTTACTGGCACAATGCTCTTAACCACTAAGCTACCTGCCTACCCAGGCAGCACTGTGTAAATGTGAAATTACTCTCTTGCTCTTTCTTCTCTCTATCTCACACACACGTTATCATACACACCAGTAAGCCAGATAGGCAGCTGCTCTACTACCAAATGTATCAGTGTCTCTGAGCACCAACTGGCCTAGTTGTTACTGTCATAACAAAAGCAGAAAGAGGACTTTCATCTATTCTGTCATTGTTTTCATATCTAACATGATAAAATTGCGGGGTTTTTTCAAATCCTTTCCATTATTATATTTCAAATCAATTTACTCAAATAGCTCATTTTATTATTTACTTAGGCTATACAGGGAAACATTTTTAAAACCTAGATGTAAATATAGCCTATTTGAGTCCTTCTCAGTAGAACTGTTGATTTTCAGTGCTGCAAATGTCCAGTTCCAAATCATATGGCGGACACCAGTCCTGAAAATAAACCCGTCTGATCATCACCCAGAACTGCCCGAAGAGATAGCCTAAAGGCCACGCAGTTTATCACTGAATCACCTATCAGGGATTATGAGTAATTCTCGACTGCGTCAGTCTTGGCCATGTGGTGTCCAGAAAGCAGCCATGTCGCATGGTGGCCTAGAGCAATTTCCATTATGAATACTCAAATATGCGTGTCCTTTCGTGATGATTTCCATAGCTACTGACTGACCAAGTACTTCGCCATGGCGCATGATGTGAAAGACTCCCTTTGTAAAGGCTGACTGGCTGAATGTTGAGAGCATGCCGCAATGCACCTGTCCGCGCCATTCTTCAACAGATATGCAATTTCAATAGAATTAAATACATCTAGTTAATTGAAAATACAGTTTAGGATTAGACATAGACTCGTAATACATATGCCTGCCTCCGTTGGCATATGAATTACGACCACATTTGAGAACTTGTGCTCAGCCTAAAGATGTCGGGGAACGTGATTAATATTTTCCTTCAGCATGTTAAGTACCAATAATCTAATTTCACAAAACAACCCATTTGACAGTTGTCCCAGACAACATTATAAAAAGGGGCCCCTTTATATATCACAGAAACCATGCTGCCAGGCTAAGAGCGCCTTTGTCTGTCGCATGACCTAACTGCGAGACCGACAATGAAGAACGCCAATTCACACGATTATACTCTCAAACAATTAATTGCTAACAATTAACTGAAACAATTTTACAATTAATTCCCGCCTTCCGTATCCGAAACCGCGGAATAGGCAAGACTCATATTGCGCCTACTTACCTTGTAATGACGAGAAATGCTGTAGTCAGCTCAATGTTTTCACTATGTTGCGACGGTAAACAAAGCTGATGTCGTTGTGAATACCAAAACGATGACATGAAGGTCATAATTATAAATTGTAACACTGTTAAATGTATCACTCCAATAGTTACGCACGACTACGCTGCAGTAACACGCTTACGTAGAGCGTAACCTTTATTTTCCCCTGATTCACATCGAACCAAATACAACATAGCATATGGCTGGGATGCCCCTCCCCATAATTGGTAGAGTAGATCATAGCCAACTAGTTTTTTCGTCATTAGGAGGTGAGAATGGGAGGGCTGCATTGAACTGTTGTGTTCAACTTCCCACATAGGAGGTTGCCTAACTAAAGAAAGGATCATAAAAAAATTCCACAACAGCCAAAAATAACACTTGAGATCATTGGTACAAACAAAACAAGTAACAGTTTTAATACATAGAGTAAACATTTCCACTCAATTATTTTACATACATCTATAATCTAATTAATCCAAATATATGGTAATTGTGTACTCAATAATTAGGCAGTTGAGAGTCTATTGACGCAATCTAATTAACGTGATAATGAAATCCCCATCAAAATCGGTCAGTTTAAACTAGAGATATCTTTGGTGGAATGTGGCAGAGCTACAGGGCTGTTTGTCAGACCAATCGATGGTGTTCTCCGTTTTGCTCTACGACCCCTACAAATGTCACGGGACACGTCTGAAGGTAATCCATACAAATGAATGGAAGTATGGAGGTAGTTGTGCCAACAAAAAAATGGGGTTAAAATGTGTCCAAAAAACAAAAATTTCCTGAGTTTTCTTATATCTCATAGATATAGGACAGACACTTTAAAACCTTATGATTTATTTTTTTGATTTATTGTCTTTTTTTCCATTTATGAATGTGTTATTCAATGTGTTTCTATGGGCTATAGTAGTAAAGACCAAATTCAATATTCTATCAAATAATTTGTAGGTTGGTCGCGGCGGGGCCCTACGCGCAGCGCGTACTCTGTGTATAGGCACTGACTACAACCCCAAAATCTCTGACATTGTGTGCCTTTGTGAAAAGATAGAGTCGGAGACATCCCACTTTGGTTTCCTCATAAAGTTCCTCCACAGTGCTTGAATTGTTTACTTGAGAGTACCTCCACCTAATTTCTCTATGATAGTCCTCCAGTTGTGTGTTTTTCTTTGAAAGTCCATTTGGGAAAAACATTTCCTCTGCCATTACTTTGATTTCTTCAACAGTTTTCTTTTTGTCAACATAGAGGTGTCTTGTACCGCCACCGTTTACTGTCCTGACTTGCTTGTACTCTTGCCCCTTTTCATTGAAGTCCATCCAGCCTAGTTCAATTATTCTCTGTTTCTTCTTGGCATTCGTATTCCCCAACAATCCAGTTTTCAATCGTGTGGTTTGTTTGTCCCTAACAGACCCTAATCTGCCTCTCAAGCTCTCTGTTATGGCATCCATGTAATTCCCTTGGCTGCAAAATGTGGATAGTCCGTCTCCATACTCTGACAAATCACTGTCCGCCATAAATGGGATGACTGAAGTATCAATCTGCAAAAACATGGAGAACAATGATTTGTAACACAAGGTTTCAATTGTAAAATAACGTATTATTTTGGTTTTGACTGTAAATGTTGTGCTACTAAGTGAGAACTTAACATATCCATTTCACAAAACGAAATATGGTTACTCGCCTAACACTTACACTTTCATTGGTTTGCACTGGTACGCCCTCGTCTTTAATCCAGTCCTCCTCTTCAATCCAATCATCCGCATAATGTACAATTCTCCTTTTCCTTTTCTGTGAAAAGTCCAAATAATGATAATGAATTAAATAATCAAAGTTATCAGTTGTCAAAATAATATACAGTGCCTTCAGAATGTATTCATACCCCTTGACATATTCCACATTTTGTTGTGTTACAGCCTTAATTCAAAATGGATTAAATATTATTTTTTTTCACCGTTCTACACACAATACCACATAATGAAGTGAAAACATGTTTTTAGAAATTGTCGCACATTTTTTGAAACAGAAATACAGAAACATCTAATTTACACCCGAGTCAATACTTTGTAGAAGCACCTTTGGCAGCATTTACAACTGTGAGTCTTTCTGGGTAAGTCTCTAAGAGCTTTCCACACCTGGATTGTGCAACATTTGCCCCTTATTCTTTATAAAATTATTCAAGCTGTCAAATTGGATGTTGATCATTGCTAGAAAAACATTTCCAGGTCTTGCCATACATTTTCAAGTAGATTTCAGGCAAAACTGTAAATCGGCCACTGTCTTCTTGGTAAGCAACTCCAGTGTAGATATTTGGCCTTTTGTTTTAGGTTATTGTCCTGCTGAAAGGTGAATTAATCTCCTAGTGTCTAGTGGAAAGCAGACAACCAGGTTTTCCGCTAGGATTTTTTGCTCCATTCCGTTTCTTTTTTATCCTGAAAAACTCCCCAGTCCTTAACAGATTACAAGCATACCCACAACATGATGCAGCCACGACTATGCTTGAAAATATGGAGAGTGGTACTCAGTAATGTGTTGTATTGGATTTGCCCCAAACATAAGACTTCGTATTTAGGACAAAAGGTTAATTGCTTTGCCACATTTTTTACATTATTACTTTAAATCAAATCAAATCAAATTTTATTGGCCACATGCGCCGAATACAACAGGTGCAGACATTACAGTGAAATGCTTACTTACAGCCCTTAACCAACAGTGCATTTATTTTTAATAAAAAAGTAAAATAAAACAACAACAAAAAAGTGTTAAGAAAAAAAGAGCAGAAGTAAAATAAAATAACAGTAGGGAGGCTATATATACAGGGGGGTACCGGTGCAGAGTCAATGTGCGGGGGCACCGGCTAGTTGAGGTAGTTGAAGTAATATGTACATGTGGGTAGAGTAAAAGTGACTATGCATAAATAATTAACAGAGTGGCAGCAGCGTAAAAAGATGGGGTGGGGGGGCAGTGCAAATAGTCCGGGTAGCCATGATTAGCTGTTCAGGAGTCTTATGGCTTGGGGGTAGAAGCTGTTGAGAAGTCTTTTGGACCTAGACTTGGCACTCCGGTACCGCTTGCCGTGCGGTAGCAGAGAGAACAGTCTATGACTAGGGTGGCTGGAGTCTTTGACAATTTTGAGGGCCTTCCTCTGACACCGCCTGGTATAGAGGTCCTGGATGGCAGGAAGCTTGGCCCCAGTGATGTACTGGGCCGTACACACTACCCTCTGTAGTGCCTTGCGGTCGGAGGCCAAGCAGTTGCCATACCAGGCGGTGATGCAACCAGTCAGGATGCTCTCGATGGTGCAGCTGTATAATTTTTTGAGGATCTGAGGACCCATGCCGAATCTTTTCAGTCTCCTGAGGGGGAATAGGCTTTGTCGTGCCCTCTTCACGACTGTCTCGGTGTGCTTGGACCATGATAGTTCGTTGGTGATGTGGACACCAAGGAACTTGAAGCTCTCAACCTGTTCCACTACAGCCCCGTCGATGAGAATGGGGGCATGCTCAGTCCTCTTTTTTTTCCTGTAGTCCACAATCATCTCCTTTGTCTTGGTCACGTTGAGGGAGAGGTTGTTATCCTGGCACCACACGGCCAGGTCTCTGACCTCCTCCCTATTGGCTGTCTCATCGTTGTCGGTGATCAGGCCTACCACAGTTGTGTCGTCGGCAAACTTAATGATGGTGTTGGAGTCGTGCCTGGCCATGCAGTCATGGGTGAACAGGGGGTACAGGAGGGGACTGAGCACGCACCCCTGAGGGGCCCCCGTGTTGAGGATCAGTGTGGCAGATGTGTTGTTACCTACCCTTACCACCTGGGGGCGGCCCGTCAGGAAGTCCAGGATCCAGTTGCAGAGGGAGGTGTTTAGTCCCAGGATCCTTAGCTTAGTGATGAGCTTTGAGGGCACTATGGTGTTGAATGCTGAGCTGTAGTCAATGAATAGCATTCTCACGTAGGTGTTCCTCTTGTCCTGGTGGGAAAGGGCAGTGTGGAGTGCAATAGAGATTGCATCATTTGTGGATCTGTTGGAGCGGTATGCAAATTGGAGTGGGTCTAGGGTTTCTGGGATAATGGTGTTGATGTGAGCCATGACCAGCCTTTCAAAGCACTTCATGGCTACAGACGTCAGTGCTACGGGTTGGTAGTCATTTAGGCAGGTTATCTTAGTGTCCTTGGGCACGGGGACTATGGTGGTCTGCTTGAAACATGTTGGTATTACAGACTCAGTCAGGGACATGTTGAAAATGTCAGTGAAGACACTTGCCAGTTGGTCAGCACATGCTCGGAGTACACGTCCTGGTAATCCGTCTGGCCCTGCGGCCTTGTGAATGTTGACCTGCTTAAAAGTCTTACTCACATCGGCTACGGAGAGCGTGATCACATAGTCATCCAGAACAGCTGGTGCTCTCATGCATGCTTCAGTGTTGCTTGACTCAAAGCGAGCATAGAAGTGGTTTAGCTCGTCTGGTAGGCTTGTGTCACTGGGAAGCTCGTGGCTGTGCTTCCCTTTGTAGTCTGTAATAGTTTTCAAGCCCTGCCACATCCGACGAGCGTCAGAGCCGGTGTAGTACGATTCAATCTTAGTCCTGTATTGACTCTTTGCCTGTTTGATGGTTTGTCGGAGGGCATAGTGGGATTTCTTATTAGTGTCCGGGTTAGAGTCCCGCTCCTTGAAAGCGGCAGCTCTACCCTTTAGCTCAGTGCGGATGTTTCCTGTAATCCATGGCTTCTGGTTGGGGTATGTACGTACGGTCACTGTGGGGACGACATCATCAATGCACTTATTGATGAAGCCAGTGACTGATGTGGTGTACTCCTCAATGCTATCTGAAGAATCCCGGAACATGTTCCAGTCTGTGCTAGCAAAACAGTCCTGTAGCTTAGCATCTGCGTCATCTGACCACTTTTATATTAGTGCCTTGTTGCAAACAGGATGCTTGTTTTGGAATATTTTTTATTCTGTACAGGCTTCCTTCTTTTCACTCTGTCAGTTAGGTTAGTATTGTGGAGTAACTACAATGTTGTTGATCCATCCTCAGTTTTCTCCTATCATAGCCATTAAACGGTTTTAAAGTCACCATTGGCCTCATGGTGAAATCCCTGAGGGGTTTCCTTCCTGTTCAGCAACTGAGTTAGGAAGGAAGCCTGTATCTTTGTAGTGACTAGGTGTATTGATACACCATCCAAAGTGTAATTAATAATTTCACCAAAGGGATATTCAATGTCTGCTTTTTTATTTTATCCCATCTACCAATAGGTGCCCTTTGCGAGGCATTGGAAAAAGATCCCTGGTCTTTTGGTTGAAATTCACTGCTCTACTGAGGGACCTTACAGATAATTGTATGTGTGGGGTACAGAGATGAGGCTAGTAATTAAAAAACCATGTTAAACACTATTGCAACTTATTATGTGACTTAAGCAAATGTTTATTCCTGAACTTATTTAGGCTTACCATAACAAATGGGTTGAATGACTCAACAAAAAAAACACAGTTCCACTTTGACATTATGGGGAATTGTGTGTTGGCCAGTGACCAAAAAGCTCTACTTAAAGCTGCAATATGTAACTTTTTAGGCGACCCGACCAAATTAAAATAGAAATGTGAGTTCTAGATCTGTCATTCTCATTGAAAGCAATTCTAAGAAGCGGTATATGTTATATGTGCACTATTTCTATGCTTCCCATCTCCTTTTTGAGTATTTTACGGTTTTGTACACCAGCTTCAAACAGCTGAAAAGACAATATTTTTGGTTATTGAAAATATATCACAGTGGTTTAGATGGTACAATGATTCTCTACACTATATACAGTGCATTCGGAAAGTATTCAGAGCCCTTCACTCTTTCCACATTTTGTTACGTTACAGCCTTTTTTGAAAATTGATTAAATTGTTTGTTTTTCCTCAATCTACACACAACACCCCATAATAACAAAGCAAAAACAGGTTTCTAGAAATTTTAGCAAATACAAAACTGAAATATCACATTTACGTAAATATTCAGACCCTTTACTCAGTACTTTGTTGAAGCACCTTTGTCAGCGATTACATCCCCACAGCATGATGCTGCCACCACCATGCTTCACCGTAGGGATGGTGCCAGGTTTCCTCCATTTACATTTTTAGTCATTTAGCAGACGCTCTTATCCAGAGCGACTTACAGTTAGTGAGTGCATACATTTTCATACTGGCCCCCCGTGGGAATCGAACCCACAACCCTGGCGTTGCAAGCGCCATGCTCTACCAACTGAGCTACACGGGGCCTCCAGACGTGACGCTTGGCATTTAGCCCAAAGAGTTCAATCTTGGTTTCATCAGACCAGAGAATCTTGTTTCTCATAGTCTGAGAGTCCTTCAGGTGCCTTTTGGCAAACTCCAAGCGTGCTGTCATGTGCCTTTTACTGAGGAGTGGCTTCCGTCTGGCCACTCTACCATAAAGGCCTGATTGGTGGAGTGCTGCAGAGATGGTTGTCCTTCTGGAAGTTTCTCCCATCCCCACAGAGGAACTCTGGAGCTCTGTCAGAAGGACCATCGGGTTCTTGGTCACCTCCCTGACCAAGGCCCTTCTCCCCCGATTGCTCAGTTTGGGCAGGCGGCCAGCTCTAGGAAGAGTCTTGGTGGTTCCAAACTGCTTCCATTTAAGAATGATGGAAGCCACTGTGTTCTTGGGGACCTTCAATGCAGCAGAAATGTTTTGGTACCCTTCCCCAGATCTGTGCCTCGACACAATCCTGTCTCAGAGCTCTACGGACAATTCCTTCGACCTCATGGCTTGGTTTTTGCTGTGACATGCACTGTCAATTGTGGGACCTTTTATAGACAGGTGTGTGCCTTTCCAAATCATGTCCAATCAATTGAATTTACCACAGGTGGACTCCAATCAAGTTGTAGAAACATCTCAAGGATGATCAATGGAAACAGGATGCACCTGAGCTCAATTTCGAGTCTCATAGCAAAGGGTCTGAATACTTATGTAAATAAGGTATTTGCATATTTTTATATATATATACACACACATTAGCAAAAATTTCTAAAAACCTGTTTTTGCGTTGTCATTATGGAGTATTGTGTGTAGATTGAAAAATTAATGTAATCCATTTTAGAATAAGGTTATAACGTAACAAAATGTGGGAAAAGGGAAGGGGTCTGAATACTTTCCAAATGCACTGTATATATTGCTTGTTTTGTCACAGACTGAAATTAGAATTTTAGCAACCAGGAAATGGCAGAGCGATTTCTGCATATTGCACCTTTAATCCATTTAAAATTCAGGCTGTAACAACATTTGGAAAAAGTCAAGTAGTATATTATGCATTCAGTAATGACATAAGGATACAAGGATTGGTCTGTTTCATCACTGATATACAATGCATTAGTGGTTTAAATAAGCCTGGCATAATGAACTTTTAATGTATTTTCCGCTACAGTAAAATGTCCCTTTAGGTGACACAATGACGATTGCTTTATCAAAGACTTGAATGCATACCACATCCAGGGCTGTACTGCAGACAACAGGGGAAGCGTTCATTATCCATACAGTAATAACAATTACTCATTCAGTGCCTCCTGGTTGTACCTTTGTGAAAAAACATAACTTTTCAGTGTTTCTCTGCCAAAAGTACTGCATTGGATTTCAGCTCAAATGTATCTCACACACAAATGCACACATTTGAATAAACCATAATATTATATGGCACACAGGCTAAGGCACAATAAAAAATACATCCATTCACGCTACAGACGATTTGAAGATAGGTATTTTGCTTTATTTTCAACTCCAATGAAAAACAACATGTAACAAGTAGAAAACTTGTCATAAGCACTGAATTTATTAACCCTTGTTTGGTGTTCATGTTCTTGTTATTCACCCAATGTTCGCGGGTCTGATGGACCCACAACATTATTGGGTTTTTAAAACAATACAGCCATAACAATTTACGTAAAAATACTTAGATGTTGACATATCAATTACAAGCAATATAGACAGCATACATGGTTAATATTTGCCATTTACCTCTGCTAGATCACATTTATCAATAAAAGCGCTATTCGTAAAAATAAATAAATCATGTTTATCTTGAACAAATATAAATAAAACAAGGTTTTCATCACTATTGACGTTTATTGCTTTGAACTGAACAAATTGGAAGGACACATTTTACATACAGTATTTTATGGAAATGATGAGCCCCATTGAACACAAATTAAGGCCGGTCTACACACCACATGAGGGACATAGATTTACTGTATGTGTGTTGCAAATGTATTTCTTGCACTTGATGCATGTGTACTGTGTCTTCCTGTCCTTCTTGGGTCCACACACATCACAGCGCTTCTTCTTGTTGCTACTGGCTGCAATCTAGAATGATGAAAACACTTAGTTCAGGAATTTTACTAACATCTCACTCGCTCACATATATAGTTACAGCAGGCCAAGGTAGGAGAGCCAGACACACACATGCAACAACATCACTCACACTTACTTCCAGTATTGGAGTTGTTGGTTCTGTGGATGGGGCACCAGCATCCTCCTCCTGAATCCTCCTCACGATGGCTGCAGAAGCTGGGGTCCTTGGGATATGTTGCCGCCTCTGGATTTGAGGTCTTACACATGCCTTGCCCAGCTCCTTGAGAAAGAGCCCTCTCCTCTGGAGCTTCCCTCTGTTCAACGCCATCCAGATGACAAACGGCGTTGTATGCCGAGATGTCAAAGAATATCACGTGGCCAGCATAGGGTTCTTCTTTTGCAGCTGTAGCCAATCACCAGCTTGTCTAAATTGTCCACCCCTCCTTTTGTGGCATTGTAATCCATTATGATTTCTGGTTTTTGATGTTCCTGGCCACAGATTCTCCCATCCCTATGCAGCGTACTCATGAGGACCACATTTTTGCCTTTCTTTGGCACGTAGGACACTAGGGACGTGTCGGCCGTGAACACAAACTTAGAGGAATTGATAGGCCTGTTCCGTGTATTCAACAGCTGAGGTGGGAGCTCTGGCTTGTTTTTTTCGTACTGTTTCTACCATCGTCAGCTTCCTCTTGAGGAGCTCCTGTCCCAGCTTGTGCGAAGTAAAAAAGTTATCGTATGTGATGTTGTGGCCACGATGTCCCTGTGTCACGTCCAGTACAACCCGTCTCCCTTGGTTCTTCTCAGGGGCAGCATCACAAGCAGCCCAGATCTTGATTCCATAGTTTGCGGGTTTAGACTGTTTGTACTGCCTGAAGGGGCAGCGGCCCCTAAATGGCATAAGCTGCTCATCAACAGTAACGTTGGGCCCAGAGTTGTAAAACAGGGGAAGGCGGTCCACCCACTTGTCCCACACTGACCTGATTGCAGCTAGCTTGTCTCTCTGCCGCCGAGCTGGTCTGGTGTCTCGGTTATCGAAGCAGATAATCCTGGAAATAATGTGGATGTTTTCCAGAGACATTGTTGCACGGAAATGTTCTCTGGCAGTTTCTGCATCCCACAGGGATTCTGTAGATTCCCCATTGGATCTGAAAACACCAGCAAGGATAAGAAGCCCAAAGTATGCATGTAAATGAGTTTGGTCCATCTCCTTCCATCTCAATCAAAAAACACACCTTCCCTCCAAATTAGTGCAGTCCAGAATGATTTTCTGGATGGTGTCTGGGATGAACAGTTCAAAAGAAGACTTGATATCCTGCATATATGAGTAACCGCCATCCGCGTCAGCCCTGGTTGCATCCTTATCACATTGGCAGCCATGCGGGGTGGCTCATTCCTTGGGCAAGAAGACCATTCAATTTCACCATTTGCAAAACATAATCTGACTCTTCACTGTTCCACAAATCCAGGAAATGGCTGATAAGAGACACTTGCTCTAAAAGAGACCCTCCGAGCAACCCCGCCAAGCAACTCGCCAGGGCAGGAGGAGGACAGCGATGGCCAGGACGCTGCCCTTAGTTTGAGGAAGTTCACAGAAGCTTTGGATGGGCTCAAGAGACATATATGATCAACTTGACACGAAAATTGACACTCTCCACAACTCTCCGCTCAGAAATGTCCTTAATTAAGGAAGAACTGAAATCATCTGTAGCTGCTCTACAGGCAACAGTGACTACACATGGCACTATCATACTTGAACTAGAACGCTCTGCTGTGTCTTACAGTGATGACCTAACCATCCTTCAGGCCACAGTGAATTCGCTCTCATCTGATGTTAAAGCGCTTAAAGAAACATGTGAGGACCTAGAAGGACGTCAACACCACCACAACATACGCCTGGTGGGCATTACTGAAGGTCTGAAGGGGCCCCGCCCTACATACTTAGTTTCCCAACTATTGCAGGACATGCTTAACCTTGAAGAAAAACCCCTCTTAGACCGTGCCCATAGGTCACTGCGAGCTAGACCCAGAGAGGGTGACCCCCCACGGCCCTTCGTCATTAGAGTGCATTACTACCATGTCCGGGACCAGATCCTGCGCCGAGCTGGAGAACCATCACCATTACTGTACAGAGGCAAAAGACTGTCAATTTTCCCAGACTTCACTGCCTCCGTGGCCAAGAAACGAGTGGCGCTCGGTAACGCAAAGCGGCTTCTGCACACCTGTCCGGGAGTCAAGTTTGGCCTCTTCCCAGCCAAGCTCAGGGTCACACTACCAAGCGGAGCTCTTCACAAGTTCAACGACCCGACCGCTGCAATTTACTTTATCAACAAGAACTTGAAGGAAACTGCTCCCCCAGACTGACCGGAGCAACGAGATGGATATTTAGCCTATCTACAGTGCAGTGTTTGATAGGTAAGGCCCAACACATGTAGCCTACTACAGTGCCTCCAGTTTATTTTTTTGCATTATATGTACATTTTCCTCATTGTTGGCTGAAATAGTAAGCCTCTATTCATATAATATATATATATATATATATATATATATATATATATATATATATATATATATATCATTTTTTGTTATTTTGTCATTGTTTTCTATGTAGGCTTGTGGAACAGGTTCCCTTTTATTTTATTGGGGCCATAAACTGTCATGCTGCCTATGTTATTTGATTTAACACCCTGTTGTCACTTTACTTGGCACTATTGGGGGGGGGGGGGGGGATGCGCGCGTCTTGTTTGGGAAGACACTTCAGCGGGTGGGAAGAAGTTCAACACTTTGTTTAATTTTTTCTCATATGTCAGGTTCAGTCTTCCAGTTACATTTAAAAGGCTACACTCATTTCCAATTTTTCCGAAGAATGACTCAACAACCTAATTTAATAGGGCAGTCGACTGGGAGTATACATACATTTTCTAGTTGGAACTGTAATGGTTTGAACCAGCCAGTCAAATGTAGTAGAGTACGTCATCATCTTCAACATCTGGGAACACAGACCCATCTGAGAGTTTCAGATCACTTTCAGATTGCGAAAAGGCTGGGTAGGCCAAATGTATCACTCCACTTTTCAAATCGAGGGGAGCTGCAATTCTGATACACAAATCGGTGCCCTTTGTTTCTTCCAATGTTATTTCAGATGCCAATGGTAGATATATTATTGTCACTGGCAGAATCTATAATACTCCATTGATCCTTGCCAATGTGGCAAATTGGGATGAGCATTTTTTTCTTGGCTAAACTATTAGCTATGCGTTTGGAGTCGGTCTTACCATCTGTTATTTCCTCTGACCAGACAGACATTCTTTCTCAAATATCAGACGACTCTTTAATGTTATGTATAATCCTTCTATCGCAAAGCTCCCAGAGATTCTAATCTCACTAGATGCTGAGAAGGCTTTTGATAGAGTGGATTGGGGCTACCTTTTTCATGGCAAAAAATGAATTGCTTGGATCAAGTTACTATACACTTCTCCACTTGCATCTGTCAGAATGAATAACACCTACTCAGACTATTTCCCTCTCTTCAGAGGCACTAGACAGGGGTGTCCAATGTCTCCCTTGATTCTTGCCATCGCCATCGAGCCCCTCGCAATTGCGTTTAGATCCAACCCACATATACGGGGAGGGTCTCACTTTATGCTGATGACTTGCTTCTCTACATCTCAAACCCCGATGTATCCTTACCCATTGTGCTATCTGTTCTTAATGAATTTGGCCTAGTCTCTGGTCCCCTGTAGCTCAGTTGGTAGAGCATGGCACTTGCAACGCCAGGGTTGTGGTTTCGTTTCCCACAGGGGGCCAGTATGAAAAATGTATGCACTCACTAACTGTAAGTCGCTCTGGATAAGAGCGTCTGCTAAATGACTAAAAATGTCAAAAATGTCCCAAAAAAAGTTACATCTGAATAAGAGCGAGCTTTTCCCTTTAAATGCTGCAGCTCGTAACTACCCATTACACACATTGACTTTCAGAGTAGTTCTCAACAAATGTACATACTTGGGGGTACATGTCACGGACAAATTTGATAACCTTTAAGGCACATTTTACTCCTCTCCTTAATCTAGTGGAGAAAGATTTTGAACGATGGTCACTACTCCCCCTATCATTAGCTGGTCTAATTAATTCGGTTAAAATGAATACCCTCTTCAATGTATACCTATTTTTATTCCCAAATATTTTTTCCGCAAACTCAATGGGATTATCTCACACTTCATCTGGGATTTTAAAAAATCCAAGGATCCGCAAGGTGTTCCTGCAAAGGCCTAAACCCTTAGGGGGAATGGCCATACCTAATTTCCAGTTCTATTATTGGGCTGCCAACTTCTGTGTAATTCAGTACTGGATCCGTGCAGATACCACACATATCATTCTAGCATGGTTGAAGATAGAATCTTCCTCATGTATGCCATCCTCACATTCCCCTATTCATTCTGCTACTTCAGGTTATACCAAAAACATTTTAGTAAAAATCACTCAAGATCTGGAACCAGTTTAGACCTCACTTTGGTTTGCAAACCTATTCATTAAAGGCCCCTCTACTCAGAAATCACATTTTCCATCCATCCCTAGTAGATGAAGCCTTCTCCATGTGGTTCAGCCTTGGCATCAAATCATTCAATGACTTGTATATTGACGGCACGTTTGCATTGTTCCAACAATTCTCAGCTAAATTTCAACTTCCGAATAGTCATTTCTTTAGATATCTACAAGGGCACAGCTTTGTCCGTGACATGACCTCTCAATTTCCCACTCTTCCTGTGTGCCCTCCCACTGAAGCATTTTTCACACCATCCCCAACAGTAAAAGGTATTATTTCTTATAGCTATGATCAAATGTACTCTCTTCCCAATCCTTCAGTCGCAGCTATTAAAACTTTATGGAAACAGGATCTAGGTGATGAGTTTACTGATGACACATAGGAAAATATTCTGTACCGTGTCCACTCCTCTTCTATTTGTGCCAAACATGGTTTGATCCAGTGCAAAATCCAACACCGCACTCACTGGACTAAACTCAGGCTAAGATCTATCCTGATGTCGATCCTGTTTGTGATAGGTGTAGGCAAGCTCCTGCTTCATTAATACATATGTTTTGGTCCTGCTCTTCTCTACATAACTATTGGTCTGCCATCTTTGACACCACATCTAAAGTATTACAAGTGCCCTTTGCTCCTACTGCCATAACATCATTATTTGGTGTAATACCTGATACTATAACACTACCAAAATACACATCTGACTTTGTAGCCTTTGTGAGTTTGTTGGCAAGAAGGTTGATTTTACTTCTGTGGAAGTCACCCTCTCCTCCCTTTCATTTTGTGTGGATTAAAGATGTCTTACACTTTAGTAAATTGGAGAAGATAAAAATGTACCCTACGGGGTTCTTCTGACAATTTCTACCGAATGTGGCAACCTTTCTTTACCTATGTAGAGACACTGCAATTTCCCTCTACTCTACAGTAAACTGCCTACCTAACATTTGTATTTAATTGATCTACCTTTGTGAGTGTTTAATATTAGCCTGTCTTATTATTATTATTATTATATAATTTTTCTATTCATTTTGAACACTAGCCTCAATCTTGGGGGATAGCTTGACCAGTTTGTCTACAACGTCGCGGGTAGCATTGGACAGAGGGATTCCGAAAGTCTCTGAGACAGTTTTATAGGAGGTCCCGTAGGCCAACCAGTAAATAAAGACAAGGATCTTGAACGTTGCCGTCTATCTGTAGTGACCAGTCAGTGACAAGGAGAACAGATAATTCAGAGATTCCCTCTTAAGTCGGTAGTCAGGATACGTGTCTCATTCAGGATCACAGAAGACTGAGGATGGGAGTGGATGGATTCAGCTTACTGCACTGAAGTGGACCTCTATTCTGTAAGAAGATGACGAATTGTATGTAAATAAACACGTAAAGAGACTTGGTAGCCTGCCTGGTAGTCTGATGCCCATGTTGATACAAAGGGCTATATCTGTCCATTCAATAAGCTTCAAGAGTTTATTTATTTATTATTGTTCTCTGTTGTCTTTTGAGGGGATTGAGTTTGTTGTTCATTTCCAGATGCTGCAGGACCTTGGGAGACGCAAAGCACTTGAAGAGCTGGGACAAGTTTACTTCTTGAAGAACGTTTGCATTGTTTGGTTTGACTGTGGTGTTTTACTTCCATTTCCTTCCACATCCTTCGTAATGTCTCTGATTCGTTTTATTTTATGACCACAACATGGCTCAATAGAATCAATCATGGAATGAAGCACTGTGCGAGTTCCTTGGTGTGTGTATAGGTCACAATCAACCTGATAATCGCAACCATGTCAACATCATGTGTGTTTGTATGACATAGTCCTTCATTCAGATAAAAACCTCTGAGAGGAAGGGGACTGACCTGATGCTGGGTCATTGATGGTCCTGGAGTTTCTTTCTCCTCTGTTCTGTCCTTATTGTCTCCTTTTTCTTTTCCGTCTCGCCACAGGCTTTGGCTCCACTCCTTGCCATACACCATGTCCACTTTGGGACACAGCTGCTCACCTGCAAACAGAGACCGGTGCCATTATAGTAAATACAACTTTCTCTTCAAATTAGCTTATTATGTGTCTGGGAAAAAAGGTTATCCACTATTCTCAAACAGAGTTGTGATGTATCCATATTTCCAATACATATAGGGCAATGATGAGTTACAGTCGCACTCACCTGTCATTGGAGATGGTGTGTCATGTTCTGTGCCTTCATTTATTTCCTTCTTGATGGGAAGTACTTTTATTCCATCCTTCTCCATGGCAACAACTTTTAGGCCTTCCCCTTCCTTGAAAGCTGTAGCCTGCATCAAACACAATGAAGTCCCACATGATTTCCACTAGGAAACGACTGCACATAACATAGTACATGCACTGAACACCTCATCTGAATATACAGGTTAGTATATAATTATAGGCAATTCCACGATAACAGTGAGACAGGCGCAGATATTTCACTTTAAAATGTGTAAAACTTCAAACAAATTATTGCAGAGTTAAACAAAGCATACAACTCTATGCACAAGAATAACAATGCAGATGCAAAGTTTTGTAACAGAATGATGACAAACAGCACAAACCATAATTCTGTTAGCAAACTTTGCATCTGCACTGTTCTTCAAGTAAATGTATTTTGTAACATTCAGTACATTTTAAAAGTGGTACTTGTGCATCGAGTTATGGTTTGTTTAACTTTTAAAGTGAAAAATCTGAGTCTCAGTAACCAGGTTGCCATCCAACATTTTTATGTGAGTAATGTCGGATAAAAAATGTCATGACAGGCCTGATGGAAACAGCTAATTTGTCAGTTAACTTTCTAAACGTCGACAAAAGTAAATAGGCTAAACAAGGTGGGATCTTTTTGTGTCTGTAAAATTAATTACGTGAGAAATGGTGGTTGAGATTCCTTTATGCGCAAATATTGATATAATAACCATATCGAAGTAAACTTGGAGTCACAATATGTTGTGTTGTCCTCCCACTACGACTCGGGAAAGCATGTTGTTTATTAGGCTACAGATGACATAAGTTATGATGAACTCCACAGGGTGATGAAAGTGCACAGTGATGAGCTGCATTCCAATAAATAGAGGGTCTTATTCTGGTGACATGACGATCGATGTTTGGCTGCCGTTTGACAAAAAAATAATCCATAACAATCTCATCATGTAGTAGGCTATACCCGCAGTGTATCTGGGAGCTGTTGACTAGAGCGCAGGTACCAAGACCAGAGTGCGCACATTCGCTATATATACACACACGCGCGGGAATTTAACCGCAAGTTATTTTTATGTGCACTATGTCATCACGCACAGCCTTTTATACGCAACAAGTCAATTTGATGGAAACATCTCGTGGGAAATACAAAAAATGTTTTTATGCAGATTTTAGAATATTTGCATGAAAATATGTCCCCAATAGAGCTCACCAGCTTGTAGTCCTAAAAAACGGAAATGAGTTACATCTGGTTCGTTCAGACATTCCTATGGGGGAAAGAATATGGTTTTGGGATAAATGCCGAAAATAAGGACAGAGGTTAACATAGGCTTAGGAGATCTTACACGTTTTGTTCCATGAGATAATATCAGTCAGTTAACATGACCTTTATGAATGATGAAGCCTTCGCTTTTTTTTTTTTATTACATAAACGCTTCAAAATTAGCTGATCTCATATAACAAAAAGTTATAAAATCTCCTAAGCGTGTTTAACACAGATCTTATTTTCAGCGTTTATCCAAAAACTTAATTTCCCCATAGGCTTTGGCCAACGAGCCACGGCGGAGTTCGTGCCTACAAAAAGACGCCATTACTATGGCTCTCTATCGGATGGAAACCTAGCTAGGGTTAGTGCTATCAGGGATCCTTGCGATGTCCCTTCCATTTTAAAATGTAAACTTCGATGGTATGGGACCTTCCCAAGGATCAGTCAGATACCATGGAACTGCCCTTATACCAAATAATTTTATAACTAACCCAAGATAGACCACAGCCTGTCATTTCCAATGGGAACAAATTAGGAGGGCAGAGCCAAGCTCGAGCTAGCGAGATCTTATTGGCGCGTTCTAGTAGGGAACGCCTCTATCGCCCTTGCAATACTAAACGGTTTACATTTTTACTTTGGCAAAGGGTAAGATCTACAAAACTTAGTCCACTCTGTTCATAACATATTTTAGTTTTGGGAAAAGAAAACTATTGGGATCAAATGTTTAATTGATTAGAATATAAGCATAATATCGGCCAAAACCCATCCCGCTCCATCTGTAGCTCAATTGGTAGAGCATGGCGCTTGTAACGCCAGGGTAGTGGGTTCGATCCCCGGGACCACCCATATGTAAAAATGTATGCACACATGACTGTAAGTCGCTTTGGATAAAAGCGTCTGCTAAATGGCATATTATTATTATTATTATTATTATCTTCTTCCACTGCCGGCCACTGGGCTTCCTCTCGTCAGCATATGTGGTATTCAGTATACATCCGGTGAAATATCTGGCTCATTGTTCCATCTGTGTTTATACGATATTACTAACCTGGGATTGGCCTGCTGACTCCAGAGATTGCAGCCCTGCGCCGGTCTTCTCTGCACAAGCCTTAACATCCTTTGTGTGGACAAATTCATCTATATAATTACCATAAACAGAAGAAACCATAACACATGTTTATTTGCCCAGAAAGAAATCGTGTAACGTTAAAAAAAGAAATACAATAACTCGAATCTTTCAACTATCCACACACACTACCTTTATCGCCACCAGCTTCGGCTACATGACAACCGACGGAACGCTGCTCCGCCGCTAGCTTTGCTTCCAAATGTTTGAGTTTATTTTTATTCGAATCATTCTCGGCTTTCAGTGCTTCGTTCTCCCGTTTACTCTTGTACAACTCTTCGCGAAGGACCACGGCGCTGCCCTCTACAAGTCTGACTATTTCCACGACCGCTGCCCTCATTACAGCGTTCATGAGAGAGGTTAGCTGACTTTGAAGGTGGGCAGCATTCTCCATTGTCATTTGCTAGTAAATCTTTAACTTTGTTTAGAAAACAAGAATGTTTGGACTATCAAAATCTACTCGAATCCTACACGTTTGCCTTTTCTCTGGCAAAACAAATGGTTGAACAATGGTAGTGCATGACTGCCTATTTGGGGCGGAGATATTGACGAGTTCTGTCACGAGGTCACGCAATAATGGTGTGGTGCAAATACCAAAATTAATTTCGAATTGAATTAATTGAATTTGAGATTGATTTGAAATGTAATTGCCATCAATTCAACTATACGACAAGCAACTGATGTCACTAGTCAAAATATTACGTTTACTTAATGGGCTACAAATGTCTCTCAAATGATGTCTTTCATTCTATTTCTATGCTCTTTCTATCTCAAAATGTGCCTCCACTGTAATCTCAATATTAATCAACTGTTTCTAATACTAGTAGAAATGGGGGGGAAACATTTAAAACATGACAATAAGTTTATTCATGTATGAATACCACCACACAAACCTCGATATGAGTCAGAAACATTTATTCTAGTGTCAAAATTGACTACAAAGTGTAGATAGGATAATTTGGGTCATAAAGTCAGTCTCGTCCAAAACCGTGATTTGCGAGATAATTTGGGGGGGGAAATTGTATGTCACAGAATGAAGGGTACCATAACAGTTTTCCTTGGGTTAATTTCAATCCTACCTACAGCTGGCAGCACCCAAGTAAATCATACATTCGGAGCAATGCTGAGACGCGATAATCCGGCATCCCATTGTGACATAGCTACACTGCTCTGAAACCCCGAACGCCACCTCCCCACACTTCCCAACCAACACTGCTCCGGTATGGGTCCTCTATTCATTTGAATGTGTTGACATTTAGAGAAACTGTTAGAGCTGTGCTGAGAATTCAAAAAGTATGAAAGCCAACGGGTCCATTATTCTAGAACCCTGCAATGTGTACGCCGCATACACGTTTTGGACTATGATAGACGCGTAATGCCCATTGTCAGTTTGTTTTGGCATTTGATATCCCCCATGGGGCTAGTTAACCTCTTAAGGATCTGACCCTTTTTTTTTCAATTTTCGCCTAAAATGACATACCCAAATCTAACTGCCTGTAGCTCAGGACCTGAAGCAAGGATATGCATATTCTTGATACCATTTGAAAGGAAACACTTAAGTTTGTGGAAATGTGAAATTAATGTAAGAGAATATAACACATTAGATCTGATAAAAGATAATACAAACAAAAAAAATATTTATTTTTCATAATCTTTGAAACGCAAGAGAAAGGCCACAATATAATATTGCAGTTTAGGTGCAGTTTAGATGGCAGCAGTGTGTGTGCAAAGTTTCAGATTGATCCAGTGAAGCATCGCAATACTGGACTATTTTGTATCAAGTCTGCCCAAATGTGCCGAATTGGTCAATTGATACATTTCCAAGTACATAACTATAGAGAACATACCAAAATGATATGGTAATACAAAATGTACGTTTACACACTCCACCAAACTGTAAGTCTTCCTACTAGCTTGGAAAGAAAGTACAGAGCAATATCAAAGAGCCCTCACTGCTGCTCGATAATCCTATTTTTCCAACTTAATTGAGGAGAATAAGAACAATCCAAAATGTATATTTGATACTGTCGCAAAGCTAACTAAAAAGCAGCATTCCCCAAGAGAGGATGCCTTTCACTTCAGCAGTGATGAATTCATTAACTTCTTCGATGAAAAGATCATGATCATCAGAAAGCAAATTACGGACTCCTCTTTGAATCTACGTATTTCTCCAAAGCTCAGCTGTCCTGAGTTTGCACAAAACTGCCAGGACCTAGGATCAATGGAGACACTCAAGTTTGTTAATCCTATATCTCTTGACACATTCATGAAAATAGTCATGGCATCTAAACCTTCAAGCTGCATACTGGACCCTATTCCAACTAAACTACTGAAATAGCTACTTCCTGTGCTTGGCCCTCCTATGTTGAACCAAATAAATGGCTCCCTATCCACTGGATGTGTACCAAACTCACTAAAAGTGGCAGTAATAAAGCCTCTTGAAAAAGCCAAACCTTGACCCAGAAAATGTAAAAAACTAAAAATCGTCCTATATCGAATCTCCCATTCCTCTCAAACATTTTAGAAAAAGCTGTTGTGCAGCAACTCACTGCCTTCCTGAAGACAAAACATTTATACGAAACGCTTCAGTCTGAGTTTAGACCCCATCATAGCACTGAGAGCACACTCGTGAAGGTGGTAAATGACCTTTTAATGGCGTTAGACCAAGGCTCTGCATCTGTCCTCGTGCTCCTAGACCTTAGTGCTGCTTTTGACACCATCAATCACCACATTCTTTTGGAGAGATTGGAAACCTTAAATTGGTCTACATGGACAAGTTCTTGCCTGGTTTAGATCTTATCTGTCGTAAAGATATCAGTTCGTCTCTGTGGATGGTTTGTCCTCTGAAAAATCAATTGTAAGTTTGTGTTCCTCAAGGTTCCGTTTTAGGACCACTATTGTTTTCACTATATATTTTACTTCTTGGTGATGTCATTCGGAAACACAATGTTAACTTTCATTGCTATGTGGACGACACACAGCTCTACATTTCGATGAAACATGGTGAAGGCCCAAAATTGCCTACCCTGGAAGCATGTGTTTCAGACATAAGGAAGTGGATGGCGGCAAATGTTTTACTTTTAAACTCGGACAAAACAGAGATGCTAGTTCTAGGTCCCAAGAAACAAAGAGATCTTCTGTTGGATCTGACAATTAATCTTGATGGTTGTACAGTCTTCTAAAATAAAACTGAAGGACCTCGGCGTTACTCTGGACCCTGATCTCTTTTTTGACGAACATATCGAGAATATTTCAAGGACAGCTTTTTTCCATCTTCGTAACATTGCAAAAATCAGAAACTTTTTGTCCAAAAATGATGCAGAAAAGCTAAACCATGCTTTTGTCACTTCTAGATTAGACTACTGCAATGCTCTACTCTCCAGCTACCCGGATAACGCACTAAATGAACTTCAGTTAGTGCTAAACACGGCTGCTAGAATCTTGACTAGAACCAAATAATTTGATCATATTACTCCAGTGCCTTCCTTTTAAGGCTAGGGCTGATTTCAAGGTTTTACTGCTAACCTACAAAATTACATGGGCTTGCTCCTAACTATCTCTCCGATTTGGTCCTGCCGTACATACCTACACATACGCTACGGTCACAAGACGTAGGCCTCCTTATTGTCCCTAGATTTTCTAAGCAAACAGCTGGAAGCAGGGCTTTCTCCTATAGAGCTAAATTTTTATGGATTGGTCTGCCTATCCACGTGAGAGACGCAGACTCGTTCTCAACCTTTAAGACTTTACTGAAGACTCATCTCTTCAGTAGGTCCTATGATTGAGTGTAGTCTGGCCCAGGGGTGCGAAGGTGAACGAAAAGGCACTGGAGCAACAAACCGCCCTTGTTGTCTCTGCCTGGCTGGTTTCTGTCTCTCCATTGGGATTTCTCTGCCTCTGACCCTATTACGGGGGCTGAGTCACTGGCTTACTGGTGCTTTCCATGCCTTCCCTAGGAGGGGTGCATCACTTGTGTGGGTTGAGTCACTGATGTGATCTTCCTGTCCGGTTTGTCGCTCCCTTGGGTTCGTGCAGTGGATGTTCGTGGGCTATACTCAGCCTTGTTTCAGGGTAGTAGGTTGGTGGTCTGTTGATATCCCTCTGGTGGTGTGGGGGCTGTGCTTTGGCAAAGTGGGTGGGGCTATATCCTGCCTGGTTGGCCCTGTCCAGGGGTATCGTCGGACGGGGCCACAGTGTCTCCCGACCCCCCCGTCTCAGCCTCCAGTATCTATGCTGCAATAGTCTATGTGCCGGGGGGCTAGAGTCAGTCTGTTATATCTGGTGTTATTCTCCTGTCTTATCCGGTGTCCTGTGTGAATTTAAGTATGCTCCCTCTTATTCTCTCTCTCCCTCCCATCCCGGAGGACCTGAGCCCTAGGACCATGCCTCAGGACTACCTGGCCTGATGACTCCTTGCTGTCCCCAGTCCACCTGGTCATGCTGCTGCTCCGGTTTCCACTTTTCTGCATGCGGCTATGGAACCCTGACCTGTTCACCGGACGCGCTACCTTGTCCCAGACCTGCTGATTTCAACTCTCTCTCTCTCTACCGCACTTGATATTTCAACCTCAAAATGCCTGGCTATGAAAAGCCAAGTGCCATTTACTCCTGATGTACTGACCTGTTGCAATCTCTACAACCACTGTGATTATTATTTGACCCTTCTGGTCATCTATGAACGTTTGAAAATCTTGAGAGAAAAATCTGGCCTTAATGGCCATGTACTGTTATAAACTCCACCCGCCACAGCCAGAAGGGGACTGGCCACCACTCAGAGCCTGGTTCCTCTCTAGGGTTCTGCCTTTCTAGGGAGTTTTTCCTAGCCACCGTGCTTCTACATCTGCATTGCTTGCGGTTTGGGGTTTTAGGCTGGGTTTATGTATAGCACTTTGTGACATCTGCTGATGTAAAAAGGGCTTTATAAATAAAATTTGATTTATTGATTGATTATACATGATGGATCATTAGCTTATACACTAACTTTCACACATCTAGATGGCCGGGAGGGGTGGGTGTGGAGCCAGTGACAGCAGGGGTTCAAACTGTAGAACCCAGTTCCTACATTTGAATATAAAAATGGATTTAATCAAACAAAAAACAATGCTACATTTTAACTCTGGGACCCTTAGGATGACAAATCAGAGCAAGATTACTGAATGTAAGTACATATTTTACCTTCAGAGGTGAATGTATCAAACCAGTTGCCGTGATACGTTTTTTGTTGTTGTGCACCCTCCTCAAACAATAGCATGGTATTTTTTCACTGTAATAGCTACTGTAAATTGGACAGTGCAGTTAGATTAATAAGAATTTAAGCTTTCTGCCCATATAAGACATGTCTATGTCCTGGAAAGTTTGCTGTTACTGACAACAGTCATGCTAATCACATTAGCGCACATTAGCTCAACCATCCCGTATACGGGACACCGATCCGGTAGAGGTTAAGGACCATCAGCAAATTACACAATGTACATGGGACAATATTGTAAAATGTCAATAGCTCCAAATTTCAGTGACTTAACTTCAAACCAACTATAAATTGTACAAATTCATATATACAAATATTGAATGCATTTAAATGAGACAACCAATTTGATCATATTACTCCAGGGCGGCAGGTAGCTTAGTGGTTAAGAGCGTTGTGCCAGTAACCGAAAGGTCGCTGGTTCTAATCCCTGAGCCGACTAGGTGAAAAATCTGTCGATGTGCCCTTGAGCAAGGCACTTAACCCCAATTGCTCCTGTAAGTCGCTCTGGATAAGAGCGTCTGCTAAATGAATAAAACTAAAAGTTGCGTAACATTAACATATTGTTCCATTTACATTGTGTAATTTATTGACGGTCCCTAACTAGCCCATGGGTTAAAGCAAAAAAAAATCCCATGACTAAAACTTAAGACGATCCTATATCGATTGTCTGGGGTCAAGTTAATCTTAAAAAGACTAGTAAGAAGCTATTTGAGAAGTTCGTAAGAAAATCATTAAATCTTAAGATATTGTTGAGGAATTGCACTTAGGAACTTATTATTTTTTTCCTTAAGAAGCTTCTTAAGTTTTTGTGTAAGAAGTGTTTTGTGAATCCAGCCCAAGGGGTCTGAATACTTTCCGAATGCACTGTATATTATCAGATGTGCTATTAGCAATAAGCATTATCACCTGTAGCCCAACTGATGAAACATTGTGGCTATCAAATGTACATAGACTGAAGCATGTCCATCTGCATTTACCCCACTGGACACATTCAGATTTTTATTATTATTAATACAATTTGTATTATAAATATATAAATAATTTATTAAGTATGCAAAAAAATTGATTTTTTTGTTTCTATTACAAAGTATGTCATTGCCCTTTTAAGAAATTCCCCCGTTACGCAGCTGAGCCTAAACTATGCTTGAAACTCTGGTTGTAAAACGATGCCATACACGCAATTGAAGGAGTAGAGAAATAAAAAAAACAGGGATCTCCCTCTTTCAAAATACATTTGCCAAAACTGCTTTCAACAGTGTTTTCCCGCAATTGCATTAAGAACATTTCTGCATTGACTTGTCAGAATACGTTTCCCTCCTATGGCTCTAGCAACTTGAATGCACCTCGAGAGCACAGGAGGCTGCTAAGGGGAAGACGGCTCATAATAATGGCTGGAACGGCGCAAATGGAATGGCATCAAACACATGTAAACCATATGTTTGATGTATTTGATACCATTCCACCAATTCCGCTCCAGCCATTACCACAAGCCCATCCTCCCCAATTAAGGTGCCACCAACCTCCTGTGCTCGAGAGGAATATTTATCTTGCATAGAACACAAAAGCCGACTAGGTAAATAGGTAAACTATTCTACTATGGGGTTGTCTGATTTAGTTTTAATAACAACATTACATGGCAAAAATAGAAGCACTGGAAAGTTCCATCCTGAGTGATAAAGTATAGGCTTTGAATTACTTTGTCAGCAGCTACAGCAGGCTACACACCATTGAGTTGAGCGCTGCTGTGTCATCAACAATCATGCATGTCAGTTCAGTGCACACAGCGTAACAAATAAAATATTTGTGAATATATTTTGTAGAAGAGACATGCTTCTGTCTGTATTAGGCTATGTCATCTCCAAACCAGCAGTGACTGAGAACTTTAAGTCCTAGGCTATCCAGTCAAACCAACTGCCCCGGTCGCACACTGCCGGCTGAAGCTAACTGGCGAAAGAAGTTGGCAAGCTTGGTAGCTAGTCTAGGCTACTTCAAGACACAACACCTGGTTACGCTGTTTCACGTTATCTAGAAAGGTGAGTGACTGTGTACTGTTTTGGCAGAGTGAAAGTACAAACGCTTCCCACGTTCAACACACACACACACATCAAAGCACGCCTCCAAAACCCAAATCTCGTTCTCAGTCGCATTTCCTAAAGAGGAGAATTTAAACCGAGGCTAAATCAGGAAGTTCAACCTCCCTTTAAAAGAACAGAAAGAATAGAACCAAAATAAATCTGACCGTCCACTCTGAACACTATGTTGGGATAATTGATACAGTATTACACATCTATGGTTGCAACTTGGTTTATGAGCTTAGCGATTTGAGTTCAGCCCCTAACAAAGCTGCTATACTGGGGGCGTAGCGTTGGTTTAACGAAAGCAGACCGTCATTGTAGGCATTTAGCTACTACAGAATGTATACTGGAGAAAGCTTGAGCCCTTTTATCAAATGCTCTCACGGTACCTTTTAATTAAAGACGATGTGGTCGATGAAACTACGGAAAGCCATTCATTTTCAGTGGAAGAGAAGCGAAGTGGGCAGGGAGCGTGAACAGAGCGGGACCTAAATTGGGGAAAGCTGAACTTTATGCAAATACTCTGCGATAACGCAGCGCGATTGACCAATTGAAGCACACTATAGCTTCCAGACCCTAATGGATTGGCTGTTGATACCTAGCATGCTAGCTATCACCCACGAGGGCGAAGCAAGGGCTAGTTAATCCCTCCGTCAGGCGTGAGCTGCACATCAATTTTATTGAACATGCTGCTCACGCGTCCAGTGTAGCAGCTCTGTAAGAACCGCTTCTTGCCGTAATGTTCTTGGTTTTTATCTCCATCCTCAGGTCTACAAGGGCATCTTCCCATGTGCCTCCGCACATCTTGCCAAATGAACATACCTTTACAGTAAAGACAAGGTTCAAATCTTTTCGCGCCACTATTAGGTTTGGGTTTCCTTTTTACTTTGAGACACCCGGATCCCTTATTTACGACGTTAGTGTTGTGTTGGAAATTTCCCTTGTTCCTCAGTTTCTCCAGCAACACTTTCCGCTGTCTTGAAGCTATGTCAAGACTTAAGGCATAAGCAATTTCAGCATTTTCCTTCTCATGCTGTTTCAAGTGGCGGGAGATCTTCGATTGGGGCTCTCCACATACAAAACAGTAATTGACATTGCCTTTACAAGGGCCAGTTTTTCTACCTCTCTTCTTTCTTCCGGAGTTGTTCATGTTGTCAAAGTCCATGGACTTGTCTAATTGGGTGTCCATGACAGCTGCTGCACCTGGTAGCTTCACACATTTCGGGACCAAGATGTTGACTGGTGAAGTCAAGAAGCGGTTTTCTTCAAAGTTCAAATAACTTTCTGGTTCAAAACTTTTCTCCACATCACGGGATTCAGTGGTGTTCTGGTGCTGAGGAGAAAGACCAAGAGGAACGTTTGTCACACTGTCTACACATTAATTTCATACAACTCAATATACTGAAGTTGTACCTGACACAACGCATTTGAGCCGAACACTGCACCTTGCCATTAATTACCTCTTATTCTAATAACTGGACTATACTGCATTTGCACTATGTACACAACACTGTATATGCACTGAATATATTTGTCACGGCAGCATCCCTTCCTCTGCATACAAAGATATTACCCCTTATATTGTATATCATGTATGTTGACTTTGTTGACTGTGTCTGTACTCTGTTTGTACATTGTCCATTGCTTGCAGCACCTATTCACTAAGTCAAATTCCTGGTATATGTAAATGTCTTTGATTCTGATTGAGTAATCAGCCTCACTCTCAGGGCTTGACAGATCAGAAGCATCATCTTTCCTCTCACGTTCTTAAACTCAAGTCAGTGCAACAAGCAGCTTTCTTAATTTCACTTCCCTTTTTCCCCCCCTCCTATTTTTACCACAAATAATGATGGAAAGAGGCCTATTTAGATGTACCTGTATACCAGCATCTGATGAGTCAGCAGGTTCATCTTCTATGACCGACTTCTTTACACAAACACGCCACCTTTTCTGAGCCGAAACAGTCTTGACCTGTGTGTTTGAGATATTACATGTTACAGCTTTCATTTGTTTCTTTTTTCATGGCACATGCCGATGCTTCTCTGTAGTGCCAGCACAATCACATAAACACATTCACACACACGCTAAGGTACTAAAGAAATCAAACATAAGAAAGAGGCACTAAGGATTTTGAGGTGCATATATTTATTTTCAGAAACTTCTAATACAGTTGATTTAATTTAACCTATATATAAGCAGGGAGTCATGCTGATACCATGGTCTCTTTCGAAGGTGAGCCCTGCATGAACACAGCAATTACACTATACACACACACACACACACACATCAATTACACAATACATATCTATATACACACATCAATATACACAATACATAAAAAGCAAACAAACCCGTATGTGGTTACCTCATACAACACATCAGCCAAGTTACATACAATTGTTATAACACCAAACCCATCCATCCCCTTACAAAATATATGAAAAAGCATTGATCTGAATAGTTTGCTTCAAAAAGTTTGAAAATTCATAAGTGTAAACACTAAAGATATCAAAGATATGAACTGCCAACACCAACTTCAGAGAACACAGCACAATGGCATCAGGTTACATGCTGCATGCAGATTCTCCTAACCACACCATCACACTGGAAACCAGTCAACATGGAATGTTACATGTCTTCCTTAACTTCAACACACAAACATGAAGAATTCTCATTAATGTAAAAACACTGTCCTAACAGTAAAGGACTCCTGCAATCTCTTCACTACCTCTTTGACGTGATTCTATTTCCTGCCAACCGCCGGAGCCAACAGCGAGCCCAATTTGTGCTGATTAGGATATGACCGCCATTCTCTGCCAGCATCTCCGGGTTTCTGCGCATCACAATGTCTCGCGTGGCTACCATCAGCATGGAAGGGCTAACCTGACCTCCGGCTCTTCTCCTCACCATTACGAAGCGAGTAATCTCCTCATCAAACATGTCTGTTCTGAATGGCCTCAAATGGGGTAGGTCTTCCACTTTCTGGACGCCCATGCTTTCAACCGTCTGTTCGTAGCTGATCCTCATGGACCTCACAGTGTTGGGGCTGATGCGTCTTCCCAATTCCTCAGACATCATGGCAGCGGCCATCTGTGCACCCACCTCCATGCACATCCGCGCAATCTTGGCTCTTTGCTCGGGGGTGTACCTGAGGTAGGTCCCTCTCCTTTGCGGATGTGGTTGAGTTCTTACTCTTCGGCGCCTGCGCAGATTTCGTAAGTCCACAGAGCTTGACTGCCCAGATGTAAGCCACTGTGGAGAGAGAGCTATGTTTTTCAATCAGCGTGTTGGAAATAAAGAAAATAAAAAGTGTGTTTATGTGTGTGCGTGTCAACGGTGTGTGTAGGTACCTGAGTTGAGCCATAGATCCGTGCTATCCGGGATCCTTGGGACATCCCTACCCCATTGAAGTTGAACTTTTAAATGGTTACGGTTAGGTAAGGGTTATGGTTAATGTGCACCAATCCGGTTTTAGACCTGGACATAGCACCGTTTCAGCTGCTACGCTTGTTTTAGATGTGTTAAATTGCTTAGATCATAAAAATCATTGTGCTACCTTATTTTTAGACCTTTCTAAGGCCTTTGACGCTGTTGACCATCACAATTTCATTCAAAGGTTGACTGAAATAGGCCTGTATCAGGCTTCTTAGAAGTGGTTTGAGAATTCTCTGTCAGACAGAACAATGTGTGATTTCTGATGGTGTTAAGTCTAAATTCCTGGATATTAAGAAAGGTGTACTACAGGGGTTGGTTTGGAACATGTTCTCTTTACTATTTATATAAATAATATTGGTCTATTTGTTAAAACTTGTAATATTCATCTGTATGCAGACTATACTGTTATGCATGTCATTGCCCCAACTAAAGACCAGCCATTGTTAGAGCTGCAATCTGACTTTGTTGCCTTACAAAATGCCCTGGTTGGTTTAAAACTTGTACTTAAATGTGACCAAGACTAAATATATGTTGTTCTCTAATTCTCGCAAAAAAATTGAGATGGACTACATACACTGAGTGTACAAAACATAGGAACATTGAGTTGCACCTCCTTTTGCCATCAGAACAGCCTCAATTCGTCGGGGCATGGACTCTACAAGGTCTTGAAAGCATTCCACAGGGATGCTGGCCCACGTTGACTCAAATGCTTCCCATAGTTGTGTCAAGTTGGCTGAATCTCCTTTGGGTGGTGGACCATTCTTGATACACACGGGAAACTGTTGAGCGTGAAAACCCAGCAGCGTTTGCAGTTCTTGACACACTCAAACTGGTGCGCCTGGCACCTACTACCATACCCCGTTCAAAGGCACTTAAATATTTTGTTTTGCCCATTCATCCTCTGAATGGCACACATACACAATGCATGTCTCAATTGTCTGAAGGCTTAAAAATCCTTATTTAACCTGTCTCCTCCCCTTTATCTACACTGATTGAAGTGGATTTAACAGGTGACATCAATAAAGGATCATAGCTTTCACCTGCTCAGTCTGTCAGGGAAAGAGTAGGTGTTCCTAATGTTTTGTACACTCAGTGTATTTATTAATTGAATGGTTCTCCCATTGATCGGGTTGCCACCTATAAATATCTGGGATTTTGGATTGACTAGGATTTAAAGTTTAAAAACATACTGATGAGCTAGTTAAAAAGATAAGATTTAAAGTGGGCTTCTTTTTTAGAAATAGATCTTGCCTTTCCCTAAACAGCAGGAAGCAGATTGTACAGTTAACTTTTTATTAAAGAATAATAAGAAAGTGAGGGTAGGGACATCAAGGAACCCGGATAGCACTGACCCTGAGCCATAGAGCAGACAGATTCTACCATCCCACTAGCAGATTAGGGGTGGGGGCAATTTATGCTTTTTGTCCCCCACTTTTTATCTGAAATCACCATCACCCACTGATTAACTTCTCATATTTACAGATAAAAAAATATTGTGAGCTAGTCCTATGACAATATTTATCTTTAGAAATTAGCACGGCATTTAGCCAATTAATATAACGAAGCTTTGGATTTTACCCCGTCTCAAAAGTGAATGGTTAGACCGTTTGGAATTTTACGCTTTGACCAATGAATGCGACCATGCGCAGCTCCAAAAAATGTTGCCGTCTTACCCTGTTCATGCAAAAAGGACTGTTTAAAGAAAAACTACCAATACTATTTATGATGGTGAACCTGAGCATTCCAAATAAAATCTGAATGACTGAAACCCCCAATCTGCAGTTGGATGTGAGTTGCGTCCACTCCAATAGGCTACACAACTCCGGTAAAACACAATTTTCTACAGTGCATTTGGTAACAATTAGTTGAGTTACAATTAGTTGAGTGACAAGCAAATGACATTGCTTGTCACTCAACTAATAAAGCCTATGATTTGACATTGTGAAAGACATTTTATAAGCATCTGAATGCTGAAGATGCCGTGAAGATGTACAAATAGCCTATTGGAACAGGGATAGGCCTACCTCTCGTTGGCTCGAGCAGCTGTCTCCCCAACTGTGCGCACAGTTGTTATCTGACAGTCACACAGTTACGTGCATAAAAGTTCAATAGGGCTACTGAACTGAAGGAGAGGACGCATCAATTCAGTCACAACAGATAAGAGGTATTTTCAGAATAAAACAATGAGTAAAAAAACATTAGTGAACCTGTGATTCGCAATGTTTGAATCGGTTTGGCTCCTCCTAAACATTTGAACCGGGGACCAGTACATATATACGTGAATAATTTCATCCCTGCTGTTCTTGCCATCATATTCCTCCAAGTTCACTTCTGTCAACTCTTGAGTTTGCGTTACGTCCTTTACTTTTATTTCCCATTCATTGTCAAAGGCTCTGAGTCTGTTGGGATTTGAATGTGAACTCAGTAAAGTGAAGTAGAAGAGGAGGTATGAGACATTTACTTAAAGGGATATTTTACTCACAAAAAAAACAGTGTAGTATTTGTTCATTAGTCCACTGTTGAAATTATCCCCACATAAAGTTAATATACAACACATTCAATAAAAAAATCTAAAAGTGTTAGCATATGATGCCCCTGCATCATCATCACACTTTGTACTGAAGATGTCGAGAAAAATGTTATGTTCTAATTCTGTGGCTGTAGGTCTCAATCTGACACTCCCAACCCTGTCAACAGCTTGTGTATGTAAAGCCTACAGGCCTTTATTCAGATAAGAACCTCTGTCTTCGAGAAAGAGAACTGACCTGTCGATGGGTCACCGATGGTCCTGCAGAGTCCTCCTTGACAGCATCTCCGTCTCGCCACAGGTTTTGGCTCCACTCCTTGCCATACACCATGTCCACTTTGGGACACAGCTGCTCACCTGCAAACAGATACACAAGCTTTGTAAATATGAGGTGTAGGACTCATGAGGTGTAGTACAGTTTGAAGTACATTATTTCAAACCATTGACAATAGGACCTGATGTAACAATACTTTCTACATTTGAGACAATTATGAATTGTTACCTTCTGTTGAAATTCCAGCCTGTGTGTCTTTCTTCCGTTGTGTGCCTTCATGTCCCGCTTCGTTCTTAATGACAACGATTTGAATCCCATCCCTCTCCATGGCTGTAGTCTGAATCAAGTACAGTAGAATTAAGTCCCACATGTTTGCATACAGACCATGAAAGAAAATGCACATGGAAATGATGCATCCATCTAGCCCAAGATGTACTCTTAAGGAGCCTACCTGATCCTTAAGGTCCAAGGACCTTAGGCCTGTTTTTTCAGATGTAGACTGGCTATGGCAGCCAAAACACCCAAATACTCCATATAAACGTGAATCGTTTCATTTTACTTTCATTTCACATTTAAAATAATTTCACAGATGCAAAATATACACTGTTTTAACCGGCTTTATCACAGTTGTAGTTGACAGTATGATTCAGCGACAACACGTATCTGGCAGCCTTCTTCCGTTACACACAGGTGTTAAGTGAATGATAGATAACTAATAACAGAGGTGGTCGCTCTGTCTTCCATAAACACACACTTTCATATAATATGTAGATAACCCTATAAAAAGGTGTGTATCAATTTAACCTTTTGTTTCTTGGAAGTTATTTCTAGCTGATATGAATGCTAAGGTCCTTATGCTTCCAAAACCGTACAACAACGCAAGCAATGCCTGTTATTGTTCAGATTGAGCGTCGGGGCTCTTAACAAAACTGTACAGAACACGCCTTCGTCCAATGACAACGTTATATGTAATGGAACAGAGAATGATCAAGGGCTACCATCTAGCTAGCTAACTAAACATATTAGGTAATAGACTGCTATTATGACATTAGCTAGGTAGCACTCTAGGTTAGTTAGCTACCTCTTCCATTGTATGAGCAGATTGTTGCAGCCATGATGATGCATCGTCCTCCTCTGAAGAATTAGGAGGACCAGCAGCATCTTGATCTCTTTTGGGACTGACGTATCCACCTGGGCCACACACAGAAGAAACACCATTAACAAGCTACCGTTAACTAGCTAGATACTGTATCTTGCTTATCCATTCACTGTCCAGTTTGCAACGCCCCCACCATTGCAAGCAATTAAACTAACGTAAGCTAGTTTGGCTAACTATGTTAGCCAGTTTACCTACCTTTACCGCGACCTGGAATTCCAACACAACGATTACAAATGGAACATGGTCGATTCCCCGCTGTCCACAGTTCTGCTTCCAAACGCTGTAACTTATTTTTGTTAGATTCGTTCTCATTTTTCAGTGCTTCGTTCTCAAATTTACTCTTGGACACCTCCAGACGAAGTTCAACAGCGCTATCCTCTACAATTCTCAGTAGTTCTACGACCGCAATTTTCACAAGCGAGTTCAAGACTGATGTTAGCTGAGTTTGTAAATAGTCACAGTTCGCCATGGTCGTCTCTTTCTTTATACAATGACAAGCATGTGAACGTGCGAAGTACTTTGAAGGTGATAGTGCTAGCTTTCACCTATGTGAAGCTAGCCACAATAGGGGAATTTGTGATTGACCTTCAAAATAAAAGTCCTTAATTGAAAGCGATGCAAATGGATACAAATCGTGGAATCATGCCATATTTGTACTAGATAATGCTAAACAAGGTTGGAATGTTGTTATATGAATTAAACAAACAAAAGACAGTAATTAGTTTTTATTTTATTTGTTGAAATTGCACTGTTGATCTCCTCAGTAGCTGTTAGAGTTAGTGTATTAAGCAGACACCGACCAGAATAATTATTTTATGTGGGGTCCTCTAATCCCACATTGCTTGGTCTGCTGCTGTATCGTTTTGGACATATGACAGGTATTGCTTGCATGCATGATACAGAGGCTGAAGCAAAAAAAAAAAAGAAATAGCTAAATAAGCTATTTTGCTTACTGTTGAAGAATGATAAATAGCCAGAATAGTGGTGTTTCACTGTGACGCTGATATTGCTGCTGGTGTTTTATTTCTAATGGCTTGTATTGAGACAAATTCATACAACTGTAACACCCATGCATATTATTCAATGACACTGATGTTCAAGATAGCTTGCTTATATATTCACCTTATGCATTGATAACTAATATTAGCAGCGATATATGATGCAATATAACTAGATTAGAAGGAATAGCTACTTCATCCTAATGTAAGCTAAATGCATTGGATACAAAACACTCACTGGCATATTATGAAGGAGAACATGTCCTGTCCAATTTAACTACACTGAGTGTACATATCATTAAGAACACCTGCTCTTTCCGTGACATAGACTGACCAGGTGAAAGCTATGATCTCTTATTAATGTGACTTAAATCCACTTCAATCAGTATAAATAAAGGGGAGGAGACAGGTTAAAGAAGGATTTTTAAGCCTTGAGACAATTGAGCGGGATTGTGTATGTGTGTCATTCAGAGGATGAATGGGCAAGACAAAATATTTAAGTGCCTTTGAATGGCTTATGGTAGTAGGTGCCAAGCGCACCGGTTTGTGTCAAGAACTACAACGCTGCTGGATTTTTCACACTCAACAGTTTCCCGTGTGTATCAAGAATGGTCCACCACCCAAAGGACATCCAGCCAACTTGACACAATTGTGGGAATCATTGGAGTCAACATGGGCCAGCATCCCTGTGGAACGCTTTCGACACCTTGTAGTGTCCATGCCCTAACAAATTGAGGCTGTTCTGAGGGCGGGTGTGCAATTCCATATTAGGAAGGTTTTCTTAGTGTTTTGTACACTCAGTGTATATGCATGCATATCAAACAGGAATATATACTGAACAACAATATAAACGCAACATGTAAAGTGTTGGTCCCATGTTTCACGAGCTGAAATAAAAGATCCCTGAAAAATTACATATGCACAAAGAGCTTATTTCTCTAAAATGTTGTGCACAAATTTGTTTACATCCCTGTTTAGTGAGCGTTTCTCCTTTGCCAAGATAATCCATCCACCTGACAGGTGTGGCATATCAAGAAGCTGATTATTTTTACATTTTATTCATTTAGCAGACACTCTTATCCAGAGCGACTTACAGGAGCAATTAGGGTTAAGTGCCTTGCTCAAGGGCACATCGACAGATTTTTCACCTAGTCGGCTCGGGGATTAGAACCAGCGACCTTTCGGTTACTGGCACAACGCTCTTAACCACTAAGCTACCTGCCGCCAGCATAATCATTACACAGGTGCACCTTGTGCTGGGGAAAATAAAAGGCCACTCTAAAATGTGCAGTTTTGTCACACATCACAATGCCACAGGTGTCTCAAGTTTTGAGGGAGCATGCATTTGGCATGTTGACTGCAGGAATGTTCAACAGAGCTGTTGCCCGAGAATTGAATGTTAATTTCTCTACCATAAGCATGACTAAATTTGCCCTCATGTACTAAACAAGATTTTGAATGTTGGAGGTTCATCTGCTCCATATGTCCCCCACTTGGGGATGACTTATTTTGTACAATGGACTGTGTTCTAAGGATTCATGCACAGATACAGGAAAACCAATAAGTGTTCATATTTATAAAAAATGACAAGTGTTGATGTCTCCCCATTCCCCACGGTTCTGGTTTTGAAGCTTGGGCATCTGGGGGCTGCAGTTCATCTGTCTAATTCCCTGCAAGGAGAAAAAGGCATGAATAATATTACAATGGTGTATTCATTTAATTCATTACAGTGAGGGAAAAAAGTATTTGATCCCCTGCTGATTTTGCCCACTGACAAAGAAATGATCAGTCTATAATTTCAATGGTAGGTTTATTTGAACAGTGAGAGACAGAATAACAACAAAAAAATCCTGAAAAACGCATGTCAAAAATGTTATAAATTGATTTGCATTTTAATGAGGGAAATAGGTATTTGACCCCCTCTCAATCAGAAAGATTTCTGGCTCCCAGGTGTCTTTTATACAGGTAACGAGCTGAGATTAGGAGCACACTCTTTAAGGGAGTGCTCCTAATCTCAGTTTGTTACCTGTATAAAAGACACCTGCCCACAGAAGCAATCAATCAGATTCCAAACTCTCCACCATGGCCAAGACCAAAGAGCTCTCCAAGGATGTCAGGGACAAGATTGTAGACCTACACAAGGCTGGAATGGGCTACAAGACCATCGCCAAGCAGCTTGGTGAGAAGGTGACAACAGTTGATGCGATTATTTGCAAATGGAAGAAACACAAAATAACTGTCAATCTCCCTTGGCCTGGGGCTCCATGCAAGATCTCACCTCATGGAGTTGCAATGATCATGAGAACGGTGAGGAATCAGCCCAGAACTACACGGGAGGATCTTGTCAATGATCTCAAGTCAGCTGGGACCATAGTCACCAAGAAAACATTTACGTCATTTAGCAGAAGCTCTTATCCAGAGCGACTTACAAATTGGCGCATTCACCTTATAGCCAGTGGGATAACCACTTTACAATATGTTTTTGGTTTTGTTTTACCAAACAATTGGTAACACACTACGCAGTGAAGGACTGAAATCCTGCAGCGCCCGCAAGGTCCCCCTGCTCAAGAAAGCACATATACTGGCCCTTCTGAAGTTTGCCAGTGAACATCTGAATGATTCAGAGGAGAACTGGGTGAAAGTGTTGTGGTCAGATGAGACCAAAATCGAGCTCTTTGGCATCAACTCAACTCGCCGTGTTTGGAGGAGGAGGAATGCTGCCTATGACCCCAAGAACACCATCCCCACCATCAAACATGGAGGTGGAAACATTATGCTTTGGGGGTGTTTTTCTGCTAAGAGGACAGGACAACTTCACCGCATCAAAGGGACGATGGACGGGGCCATGTACCGTCAAATCTTGGGTGAGAACCTCCTTACCTCAGCCAGGGCATTGAAAATGGGTCGTGGATGGGTATTCCAGCATGACAATGACCCAAAACACATGGCCAAGGCAACAAAGGAGTGGCTCAATAAGAAGCACATTAAGGTCCTGGAGTGGCCTAGCCAGTCTCCGAACCTTAATCCCATAGAAAATCTGTGGAGGGAGCTGAAGGTTCAAGTTGCCAAACGTCAGCCTCGAAACCTTAATGACTTGGAGAAGATCTGCAAAGAGGAGTGGAACAAAATCCCTCCTGAGATGTGTGCAAACCTGGTGGCCAACTACAAGAAACGTCTGACCTCTGTGATTGCCAACAAGGGTTTTGCCACCAAGTACTAAGTCATGTTTTGCAAATACTTATTTCTCTCATTAAAATGCAAATCAATTTATAACATTTTAGACATGCGTTTTTCTGGATTTCTTTGTTGTTATTCTGTCTCTCACTGTTCAAATAAACCTACCATTAAAATTATAGACTGATCATGTCTTTGTCAGTGGGCAAACGTACAAAATCAGCAGGGGATCAAATACTTTTTTCCCTCACTGTATATATTCTTGTTTGATATGCATATCATTCAATTGGACATGTTCTCCTTTATAATATGCCAGTGATTGTTTTGTATCCAATGCATTTTGTTTACATTAGGATGAAGTAGCCAAGGCCTTCTAATTTAGTTATATTGCATCATATCGCCTGCTAATATTAGTTATCAATGCATAAGCTGAATATAAAACCAAGCTATCTTGAACATCAGTGTAATTTAATATGCATGGGTGTTACAGTTGTATGAATTTATAACAATGCAAGCCTGATCATTAGAAATAAAACACCAGCATTCCTAACGCAATGCAATATTAGCTTCACAGTAAATCACCACTATTCTGGCTATTTATCATTCTTCAACAGTAAGCAAAATAGCTTATTTATCTATTTAAAAAATGTTTAGCTTCAGCCTAGCTATGTACTATGCATGCAACTGCAAGCAATACCTGTCATACGTTCACAACGATGTAGCATGAGGCCAAGCAATATGCGAGAGGAGGACCCCACATAAAATAGTTATTCTGGTCGGTGTCGGCTTAATACACTAACAGGTACTGAGGAGATCGATTCTGTTACTTGTTTACTTGTTATTTGTGTTTAATATTTCCATTCTGGGATAGTTGTTCACTGAATTGCTAGCTGCTACATTGGCTACAATGTAAACAAACAAACAAGCAAGCTAGCAATATTGACGCCGGCTGCGCGAAGATGCGGTTTCCTGTTTAGGTTATAGAGGTCACGTCGAAGTACAATTCAAATTTAAAGGATTTTAATAAGCGCTCTGCGTTCTCCCATACTTGACAGTATGCTCTTTGGTGTTTTTAGAAGAACACCCTTGAAAGAATGCAAGTGTGCATTATGAAACAGACTTAATTTCGCATATGGGGGCTAAGAAAGTTGTAAAAGTAATCAACAACTACTGTGTGTGGGTCGGAGTCACGAACAAGTCAAACAACAGGGACTTGCAGTAGCAGTGCGTGGGAAAGTCAATAGGGAAGCCAAGCCCGGGAAAATAAAGCCATATTACAACCTATGTGTTGTGATAATTGCGTTGTTTGCTTTATAACCTGTTGGTTCATATGCCTTGCCACCGTGATAGGCCTAAGGCCAAGCAAATAAGAAGACACAGTGAAGAATAAATTCAACCACATCTTTGTTTCATCACAAAACCGGAGAGCAATGTCTGTCATGTGAAGTCCACAAAGCATATTGCATGTAACAAACAGTTACATGACCTACAGCATGGTCAAGCAAGTTAAAACCAGTTAAATGTAACTACATGTAATCTATGTAATCTCCAAAAGTAATTATTTATCATGAGAGGGCCATAAACAATAATATTTTATATGTATTTCCTATTGAACAAAACTGTATGAATAAGGCTTGAAATTACTTATATGCTTTCGAAATATAGTATAATCAAATTATAAAACAACTAACTATAAGATTTCACCTTCCTTATAACTGTAAAATACATATTTGTATGTTTAGTGTTAGAGACAATATGCATATTTTCTAACGGTCTCTCTTGATCAAAATGTCTGCCCACATCGCTGTGAATGTCTCACAGAGCTCTAGCTTGGCTTCCTGAACTCGTTAGGAACTCGCCTTTCATCTCATATTAATCTTGTCCATCTATGACAAACAGAAAGTGTTTTTTTGTTTCAAATCTATGATTTATTTTAGATTAATGACTATAAATCGATCTCTGAATGTGCTACCATAATGAAACCACTCTCTCCTGCTGCGCTACAATGTAACGATTGCAGGCAAGTGCTTTGACAGTGGCTGTGATGTAGGGTTCAGCCAGGAGTTGATGGACAGCCGGATGAGCGAATGAAATGGTAAGAGGGACATCCCAGCTTCAAGTGGTTTCAGATTTCACTTCCTATGTCACACAGGCTCAGAAAATATACTCTGTGTCTGTGGGAACCAGGCTGTCGCTCAATGCAAGCCATTTAGATCTACAGTGACACAGATCGATTTATAAGCGAAAATGTCGGTTGGAACCAGTACCAGAACCACGCAGGTCCCCTAAACTGGGGACTTTACATCCAAGAGATAATTATTATTGTTTGATTAACCATTGATTTAGATCCACGGAGCGTTACCGCAACTAGCAATGAAAACAGGAGCTGCCTCCACTATTCCAGCACCATTTCAACTTCAACATCATCAAATCACCTATGCTTAGACTAATACAGTGACAACTAAAAGATACCAAAAACGATTTAGTCTAATCAACGTACGCTAAATATGATGTGGCTGTCCATAGTATTGATTATGTGTGCAAATAGAAAAAACATTGACTCACCCTACTTGTAGAGAAACGCATGCACAAACGGCAATGCCATCCTCCTCTCTTTCATGTTGATGAAACGTCTGAGGCTACCTGGCTAAAACTGCTTGCTCGCTAGCCTAACTTCCTTTAATGGGCAACGATGAGCTAGCTAGTTAACATTAGCCTACTAGCTACATCTAGTTACATATTGAACTTCCATCCTCTCAGGCCAGGGGTACAATGTATGAATTTATGGTTGGATCAGAATCGCCATTATAAGTCCAAATCCCTATCTCCATCCATGGCTAATTTAGGAAAGGGTCAATTTTTGCTAGCTAACCACCAGAGGACAACGACACAACTAGATGCAACAATTCAAGTTTTTTCAATCAATTATGTTTGGCTTGTGATGTGATGTGATGTGATTGGTGTGAAAGCCAAATCCAAAAAAATGTTTTAATGCAGCAGGACCATTCACAGTTGAGCTCGCTCAGTTTAGCTCAACACTGATTGTCTATTATTTTATCATTTTTTTATTAAGGGAGGCCAAATGCTAACTGGCTTCCCTTGCATTCAATGCTACGGGCGGCAACAATGTCATACTCCTTTTGACCAGACAGCATCAGATAGATGGGCAACACATCCTGAGACAGAGGGGCGCTGTTTCGATCGCTCGGATGCTTTCTCCGGTGAGATACATTCAGCCTCTTGCGAATTGAAGAACAATTATGAAACAGAGAGACGAAAGATACATTATGTAGTTTTTTTTCTTTGTAAATTTTTAAGCCTGGCTTCCCTTGGAACCATGAATACACGCCACTGGGTTCTTGAACAAGCGATCGACAACAGCAGTCGACAATGGGACAGGTCATGAAGCTAGCGCATGAAACGAAGCAATAGCAAACATTATCAACCTGTGCACAATAGCAAATTACATCAGCCTGTGCATGGTGTGGCGTACCGCAGACAAGCCGGACAGAGTCTACATCACGCGGAGGTGGCTCCCTCTGCTGGATGAGCCTTGTTTCGATGGCTCCTCCGGCCAGGACTAATTGAGTCTGATTGAGGCTGGTGAGTAATCAAGGGGCTGATTGTTCACCAGCCATACGGAGCCCATAAAGCTGCCAGGAGGGAAGCGGTTGGAGGTAGTGAGAGGTTGCTACCGGATAGACGTCCTCACGGTCTGCTAGAACCGAGGGGCTCGGTGTTCTACCCCAGAGGAGACCGCATTCCCTGAAGCCCAGAAGACGGTAACCCGGAAGAGGTCTCCTGGAGGAGACCTGTTTTCTTCTCTTTTTCTTTATTGTTTGAAATAAACACCCTTGAAACTGAGGTATCACACGTGTCTGATCGGTGTAAACATTTAGATCAGGGCTGCCCAACCCTCTTCCTGGAGATCTACTGTCCTGTAGGTTTTCAGTCCAACCCTAATTTAGCGTATCTGATTCAGTTAGTTAAGGTCTTGTTGAGCAGCTAATAAGTAGAACCAGGTGTGTTAAATTAGGGTTGGACTGAAAACCCACAGGACTGTAGATCGCCAGGAAGAGGGTTGGGCAGCCCTGCATTAGATCAAACCCCCTGGTCTGCAACAATGGTTAATAGCAAACGACAAAACAATAGACATCAGCAAATTCAGTATACAATATAGTATTGGAACATATAGAACAACCTAGATTAACCCAATGATAATGAGCCAGCTGTGCCTTTTACACATTTAAATCAGCCGAAGGCCAGTCGTGACAAAAAATGCATCAGGTCAATCTCTTGGCCTGACAAATAAAATATTTTTGAGGCAGTATCTTAGTAAAATCATGTTGCTATAGGTTTATATTACCCCAAGTATGCATTACCTTCCAACGATTTTCTTAAACCCACCTTGGTCGCAATCAATCAAAAGGTTTGTCTCTTGAACTTGGGTTCTGGACTGAATCATGGCCCATATAGCCCATCTCTCCAAATTGTCATTTGTGAGAAAATACAAACGATTACTACGTGGTCTTTGTCTTATTAGAAGTCCTACTCTGACACCCAGAGAAAACAATTCTGAATAATGACAAATTGCAACAGAAATAATGTTATAATCCGTATTTATTTAAATAAACAATTTGTGTAATCTCTTCACAGTTGTGTTCTGTGGTTGTCACTGAGTAGACTGATAGCCCATTTCATTTATCCACAATCAATAGGTAAGGCTGTAAAATGCAACGTCAATGTCAATACGCACAATAGGCTAAATGGGGAGGTGATTTCCCACAGTCAAAGTCCTGCAATATGAGCTACGACGCTAATATTTGTATAACCTTTTCATTGTTATGTTCTGTTGGTGTCACTGAGTAGACTGATACCCCATTTCATTGATCCACAATCCACAGGTAAGGCTGTACAGTGAAATTTAAGTATGTCCCCAATTCTGAAGTCTAATACATCCACAGTGCGATTTCAACTGATGTAACTTTTTTTGGTCAAATTAACTCATTATTGTCTTTTGTTGATTTTATATAACAACATCCCAACATTGTCTAGTCCAAATATAGCATGATTCCACTATTTATATCCATTTACATCACATTAAATTACACTTTTATTTTGAAAGGGAACCACAAATTCCATTATTGTGGCTAGCTTCACATAGGTCTAGCTAGCTACTGTCCTTCGGTTGTCGATAGTTACCACAGTCACAAAGTGGCCTTATCGTAAAAATTAATGAAAACAAAAAATAGCTTTTGGTCTTCATTTAAGGTTAGAGTTATGCATAAGGTTATGCATAAGGTTAGAGTTATGCATAAGGTTAGCAGTGTGGTTAGGGGTAGGTTTAAAATCAGATTTTAGGAAGATACATTAGCGGGGTTTAGCCATAATTAAATAAAGGTTAAATAAATAAAAATATTTAAAAAATATGACTTTGTGGCTGCGGTAACTAGTGACGACCCCGTCAAAGACAGTACAGTGAAGATAGGCTAAAACTGCTTCTCCAATAGAAATCCCTGATCACACTTGTAGGCGATTTCATGACGACGTTGGCGAGCATTGCCCATGCGTAGAAACAAGTCATCAGGTCTAACGGTCGTCTCGCGCTGAACTGCGCATGTGCTGGCCGACAAATCAAAGGCACTCCTATATAAGGTTGTTTTTGATGAAAATTAAAACGTGTCAGTTTGTCACTTTCACGAGGTTGGAGTAATAACATCTTCAACTACTTGAGACATTGGTTCGAATCTAGATTGTGCCTTTAGATTTCGAGAAAATCAACAAGAATTTTACACTTCTTTCATTGACTTCTCAAACACCGGCCTGGTCGGAAGCGTTCCTGAAAGTCTTGCAATATAACGCCTCTGGGTTTAGAAACTCTGTGATCCTGTCTTCCTCCTCCTTCGCCTTCTTCGCCTTCTTCTTCTTCTTCTTCTTCGGTGGGGTTTTACAACGCACTATATCTTATTATGGTGTATTGCCGCCACCTACTGGGTGGGGTGAAAACGGAGAAACTTTAACGCAAAAAGGGAAATTGCTAAATAGGGTGAAGGGTGAAAAACAGTCATAATATTCACCCCAAAAAACGTAAACAAAAAACAATAACGAGGCTCAGAACGCCTCCATGCTGCAGGTGGGCCTGAAGATCCGAGCGGTGATGGGGAGAATGACAGCTCTACAACTCAACATGTGTGATTCTATGTTCCATAATGAAGAGCTTATGGACATACTGAGACAGTGGAAGTTTAACGCACTCCTTTCTGATCCAATGATGCCTTGCAGTGACTTAATGGCAGATGCTCTTAACATACCTCTCATTATCTCGTTAAGGTTTACATTTGGCATGGCTTTCGAGAGGCATCGTTGCCAGTTACCAGCAACCCCCTCTTTCGTTCCTACAATTTTGTTATGTATATGATGCAGTCTAGTCTTTTCTGTATACACTGCCTAGTGACCCTGCATAATTACTACAGTGAGATCAAGGGTAAGTTGATCATAATTTGTCAAAAGTTTGAAGGGTCCTTGCATCAGAAGCTCAATCTTATCTCTGGTATTTGAATATCTGCAAATAGAACATAATGTCATAACTTGGTTTATTCTTGTCTTTTTTTTTTTTTTCACCTTTATTTAACCAGGTAAGCCAGTTGAGAACAAGTTCTCATTTACAACTGTGACCTGGCTAAGATAAAGCAAAGCAGTGCGATTAAAAACAACAACACAGAGTTACATATGGGGTAAAACAAAACATAAAGTCAAAAAATACAACAGAAAATATATATACAGTGTGTGCAAATGTAGCAAGTTATGGAGGTAAGGCAATAAGTAGGCTATAGTGCAAAATAATTACAATTAGTATTAACACTGGAATGATAGATGTGCAAGAGATTATGTGCAAATAGAGATACTGGGGTGCAAATTAGCAAAATAAATAACAATATAGGGATGAGGTAGTTGGGTGGGCTAATTTCAGATGGGCTGTGTACAGGTGCAGTGATCGGTAAGGTGCTCTGACAACTGATGCTTAAAGTTAGTGAGGGAGATAAGAGTCTCCAGCTTCAGAGATTTTTGCAATTTGTTCCAGTCATTGGCAGCAGAGAACTGGAAGGAATGGCGGCCAAAGGAGGTGTTGGCTTTGGGGATGACCAGTGAGATATACCTGCTGGAGCGCATACTACGGGTGGGTGTTGCTATGGTGACCAATGATCTAAGATAAGGCGGGGATTTGCCTAGCAGTGATTTATAGGCCTGGAGCCAGTGGGTTTGACGACGAACATGTAATGAGGACCAGCCAACAAGAGCGTACAAGTCACAGTGGTGGGTAGTGTATGGGGCTTTGGAGACAAAACGGATGGCACTGTGATAGACTACATCCAATTTGCTGAGTAGAGTGTTGGAGGCTATTTTGTAAATGACATCGCCGAAGTCAAGGATCGGTAGGATAGTCAGTTTTACGAGGGCATGTTTGGCAGCATGAGTGAAGGAGGCTTTGTTGCGAAATAGGAAGCCGATTCTGGATTTAACTTTGGATTGGAGATTCTTAATGTGAGTCTAGAAGGAGAGTTTACAGTCTAACCAGACACCTAGGTATTTGTAGTTGTCCACATACTCTAGGTCAGACCCGTCGAGAGTAGTGATTCTAGTCGGGTAGGCGTGTGCCAGCAGCATTCGATTGAAGAGCATGCATTTAGTTTTACTAGTGTTTAAGAGCAGTTGGAGGCTACTGAAGGAGTGTTGTATGGCATTGAAGCTCGTTTGGAGGTTTGTTAACACAGTGTCCAATGAAGGGCCAGATGTATACAAAATGGTGTCGTCTGCGTAGAGGTGGATCTGAGAGTCACCAGCAGCAAGAGCGACATCATTGAAATACACGGAGAAAAGAGTCGGCCCAAGAATTGAACCCTGTGGCACCCCCATAGAGACTGCCATAGGTCCAGACAACAGGCCCTCCGATTTGACGCATTGAACTCTATCTGAGAAGTAGTTGGTGAACCAGGCGAGGCAGTCATTTGAGAAACCAAGGCTACATTTGATTGTTTTAGAGTGAATAAGCAAAAACAAGTAAGGCACTCCTTTGATACAGTTCTGATAGAAGCAGTGCTTTTCCTATTTACGTTATATGTGAACAGAATCTGTTCTGTGTGCAAATTTGAAAAACTTAATGCATATTACACACTTTTCAGTACAATAACTGTTCCATTGTGATGGAGAATCCTCTTTGAAAGTTTGGTCCTGCTTTAAATTACGTTCAGCTATTAAAGGCTTCATAAAGCCTTCAAAATGCCTTCATACACACTACATAAATGTGTTACAAAGCATCTATAACTGTATGTCATGCTTTATAAAGGGTTCATAAATGTGTCATAACTGAGTGACAATCACCATTGTCAAATGTGACATAATCCACTATGCAGAATATGATATATACACGTGCTTTATAAAGGGTGACATGTTGTGCTGAAGGATGGCAAACACTCTAAAGTGAAGTCATGTTAGTCGCTTAAGACCTAATCCGTTCCCAGAAACTTCAGCCGAAATGCGCGGAAGGTTTGGTGGACTAACGCATCACACTTGGCCTTCATTAGATAGGGTTAGGTTTCAAATCTAATTTTAAGAAGAGAAATTGTGGAAATGGGCAGGGTTTAGCCATAATTATGACTTTGTGGCTGTGTTAACTAATGACGACCTGGAGGAATGATGACAAATACTTAGAATTATAAGGTCACTCCCACTAAGGCCAACTTTGAATGGTTGATATCCCAGGCTTATACACTACCAGTCAAAAGTTTGGACACACCTACTCATTCAAGGGTTTTTCTTTATTTTTAAAATGTTTTACATTGTAGAATAATAGTGAAGACATCAAAACTACGAAATAACACATATGGAATCATGTAGTAACCAAAAAAGTGTTAAACAAATCAAAATATATTTGAGATTTGAGATTCTTCAAATAGCCACACTTTGCCTTGATGACAGCTTTGCACACACTTGGCATTCTCTCAACCAGCTTCATGAGGTGTCACCTGGAATGCATTTCAATTAACAGGTGTGCCTTCTTAAAAGTTAATTTGTGGAATTTCTCTCCTTCCTAATACGTTTGAGCCAATCAGTTGTGTTGTGACAAGGTAGGGGGGGTATACAGAAGATAGCCCTATTTGGTAAAAGACCAAGTCCATATTATGGCAAGAACAGCTCAAATAAGCAAAGAGAAACGACAGTCCATCATTACTTTAAGACATGAAAGTTAGTCAATACGGAACATTTCATGAACTTTGAAAGTTTCTTCAAGTGCAGTCGCAAAAAACATCAAGCGCTATGATGAAACTGGCTCTCATGAGGACCGCCACAGGAATGAAAGACCCAGAGTTACCTCTGCTGCAGAGGATAAGTTCATTAGAGTTACCAGCCCAAATAAATGTTTCACAGAGTTCAAGTCACAGACACATCTCAACATCAACTGTTCAGAGGGGACTGTGTGAATCAGGCATTCATGGTCGAATTGCTGCAAAGAAACCTTTTAAAACACAGGCTTATGTCATATTTGACATAGTGGGTTATGTCACATTTGACATTGGTGGTTATATCACACAGTTATGCCACATTTATCAACCCTTTATAGAGCATGACATATGGTTATAGATGATTTCTGACACATTTATGTAGTGTTTATGAAGACTTTATGAAGGCTTAATGAAGCCTTTATAAGCTGCACGTCATTTAAAGCGGTCTAATGCTATAGCTACTTATTCAGCAGTACTGTGTCTCATTCATAATCCATCTTTATATTTATCAGGCAAACCTACGACTTTATGTGAGACCATGGGGAAGGCAGATATCTGGTTGATACGAACCTACTGGGACTTTGAGTATCCTTGACCTTTCCTTCCAAACTTTACATTTGTGGGCGGCCTTCACTGTAAACCTGCAAACCCACTTCCAGAAGTAAGGCCTTTAAATACAGTCTATCAACTGTCTTACAAGATAATTCAACAGTCCTGAAGGCTGATATCAGCGAATCACAATAAAGTAACATGTTATCAGTCCATTTAGTAGGATTGCACTGAGATTGTGTTGTTTTTTCAGGCCATGTAGGAGTTTGTGCAGAGCTCAGGAGATGATGGAATCGTGGTGTTTTCACTGGGGTCCATGGTCAAGAACCAAACTAAAGAAAGAGGAAACACCATAGCCACTGCACTGGGAAAAATACCACAAAAGGTTAGTCGGTTGCTTAAAAAAAATTGCTTTGTACAATTGTTATAAGCAGAGGTGTCATCGCCATTGATCCCTGATTTTGATCAATTTGTAGAATTCAAACATACAAGCAGCCTACAGTTTTCCTTTACACAGAATTCTGTCAGAGATATTGAATTGAGCTATTAATGCCCCTTCAAAAAGCATATTAGAGTATCGTTTCAATCCAGATTCTCTTTCATATTCCTGTTTTCTCACCAAAGGTGTTGTGGAGATACAGTGGGGAGAAACCAGAGACTCTTGCCCCCAACACAAGAGTTTATGACTGGATTCCACAAAACGATTTACTTGGTAATATGTCCTTCTTTATAACAGTCATATAAACATATAAACAGTCCTTGTGTGCAACACCGTGTTCAACAACCCTGCTTTCTCTCATTGTGTTGTATCAAAAAGGTCATCCAAAGACCAAAGCCTTCATCACCCATGGTGGGACAAATGGATTATATGAATCCATTTACCATGGATTACCAATGGTGGGCACCCCCCTGTTCGCTGACCAGCCAAGCAATATCATCCAGATGAAAAACAAGAGAGCTGCTGTGATGGTGGACTTCAACAAGATTACATGCAAATACCTTGTGGATGGCCTCAACAGTGTGATCCATGCTCCATCGTAAGTCACAAATATACAACTGGTTCCCTCACTCACAGATTGGCTTATTTCAAAGCCACAACCATTTGGACAACTGTTGAACATGTGCAGTGAAATAACTGTGTCTATTCCCCTTTCACCATGTATAAAGCAAGCATAATGAGGCTGTCAAGAATCCACCACGACCTACCAATGAAACCCTTGGATACAGCTGTGTTCTGGATTGAATTTGTGGTGCGTAACAAAGGGGCTAAGCACCTGAGGGTGGAGGCCCATAACTTGAGCTAGTACCAGTACCACTGTCTAGATGTGGCAGCTGCCCTGCTTGCTATAGTGACACTTGCCATTGTTGTATGCATTAAAACATGCATTTTCAGCGTCCACAAGTGCTGCAAGAAAACTAAAGCAAGACAGAAGACAGTGACCCCTGGAATAATGTTAACGTCAGGGATTATTGCAGTGAAACAGTCATCTGTGCTCTGATATGTTTTATATTGACATTTAATTGTACTTAATTACAGGATTTTTGTTTGTATGGTATATAAATGGTTCACCACTGGTTTTCAGTCATTTCATGTGTACGAGGGCTAGTCTCTTGCTCTGTTGGCTAAGATGGTTTGCTTTGTTGTGTGTGCTGTAGTTATACTGCAGAAGGTTGCTATGATCCCTGCTCGGGATCCACAGTTGGGCTTTTATTTCTATCATAAGACATGAGTAAAAACAACCTTTCATGATGGAAACATTTATTATTTTCCAGTAGGCACATTGTGAAACTGTCTGGCAATGCGTCTGTATGAAACAAATAGGTTCAGCATGGTCACTCCCACCGGTGCTCAAATGCAGTTTATTGCTAGTTTTACACTTGCGTTTAGCCTTGTGGGTTGCCATGGTTTCAGAGCTTCGTTCTTTCAGATTTTCAGTACAGCACTGGCTCTTTCTCGATTCAAACTGCGTATTCTCACCACTTCATGACTGCTTTTGTAGTATCTTGTTAGAAGAGTTAGACACTTTTCACAAACTGCCAGTAACAAGCTATCTCCCTCAGAGATGGGTCCAACTATCTCCCCCAGTGCTGTACAGTAGCCTTGTCGTAGCATTCTCCATTGGTACGGAAAGAAAGTGCTTGTATTATCTTACTTGGATAGTTTTCTGCACAACCGATACCTGACTTTGATGGTGTATCTTTACCTTTTCTACCTGAAACCATTCTGTCCTAGTCGACAGATTTGAAGCAAGAGCCGTCTCTTTACACTACAGAAATATGTGTTGTGGAACTAGTATGTGTTGTCAAACTAGTGTAGTGTAAAGAGGCTCTAAGTAATGTTTGTGCTGGCATGCACATTCTTTTTGACCTTGGTTTTCGGGAAAATATTTTCATGGAACATCATAGATAGCCATCCCCCTTAAAAACCCAGTTCAGTCAACATTCTGATTTTGAGTTTTATATCATTTTTGGAAAAAAACAAACACAATAAAAGTGAAAAATGTGATCTGTATATCACAACACAAAGTAACTACCCACTGGGCACACCATATCATTTCAACGTGGAAATGTGGGTAATATTTGGTTGAGAAGTTGATCAATGAGATTTCAACCTTTATTCACCCACTTAAAAAGACAGCCAGAAGTTTGTTGAATTCCCAATGTGTTATCACTATCCTTTGAACTATCTAAAAGCACAACAAAGTTAAATTCTAAGATATTTTGTACATATACAACAACTTAATGTGTCAGGGGCGCATCTTTCACTGGGGACAGGGGACGGGGGACATGCCCCCCCCCCCCACCACATTCTGAAATTGCATTTTTGTCCCCCCCAGTTTTCTCATTGGAATGTGATACAAAACGAAGCAATTGTGTACTTTAGGACCATGCGGACGCCCCCTGAGTGGTCGGGTAGGCTGTTTGGAGTGTTTATAGACTTGATTTAGGACCATGTGGACACCACAGAGCAGGCTGGCAGGCTGTGTGAAGGCAAATCTTCTGGAAGCTGGCTGGACCAGCACAGGAGAGTTGAGCATAGTTCAGTGTGTACGCGTTGCGCTGTTTCACCAAGTTGTAAAAGGAACAGAAACTGGCCACTCTTTAGTTGACTGATGTAGCTGGCAAGGTAATGATGTGGATTTTCCAGTTAAGCATAGTAAGCATAGTTAATTACATCATGACAAGCTAACAATGTATGGTTAAATAGTTAATCACAACATGACAAGAAGAGGCCAGAAACAGATCAAGGAAATAGCTCAGGGAATTGTGAAACAGAGCCAGGAAATGGGATAGACATGGTTAATCAACAAACACGGAGCCAGGGTTAAACATTGATACATCTCTGTTGCTAGGCAAGAACGTAATTGGTTTCTCTCACTGGGTTTATGTGTTTGTTCTCTGGTCATCTGACCTGTCTTCGGTTGTCTTATCTTATCAGTGACTGAAACCAGGCTGAACCCTTTGTCTCTCCTTGAGCGTCTTCCCGATTAAATTACAGCATGACGGGGTGGGACAGAGGGGTTAGGCTTGGGTATGTTTGAGAGATTGATTGAGGACCTGCCATGTCCACAATCAATCTGCAGGTCAAGCCAGGATGAGCCAGGGTTGAACAAAGTTCAAACTGAACATTATTATTTTTACATGACAGGGCTGTTATTTGTGCATGACAAAGCTTGATTGGTCACACCATCATTGTTTCCAAACCGAATACATAGAAGGAGGAGAAGTCAGATTTCGCCACTATCATAAACTAAGGAAGTGGGCGGAGGGGTCAAGAGGTGGAAACTGGAGACAGTGGTGGTGGAACCCAAGAGGGAGGGGTTAAGCTAAAATGTATGTAAAATGACTATATAAACTGAGAGCTGAGAGGTGGAAGGGAGATGCTTTGCAAACCACCTCGGCTCTATTGCTTATGTAATAAAGTCTATCTTAATTCAACAAAAACTCGGAAATACTTTGGTTCTTTGATCAGTATAAGGACGAATTTGCCACAACAGTAACTGCTTTTTAATTTAACAGAATAAAAACTAAACTAGTGTTCATTCACAGTGTTGCGATAGTATTGGAACTGACATGTAACGTTAGCTAATGTTTCATCCCCTCTCGACTGAGGTGAATTAATTTTTATTTTACCTTTATTTAACTAGGCAAGTCAGTTAAGAACAAATTCTTATTTACAATGACGGCCTACACTGGCCAAACCCGGACGACGCTGGGCCAATTGTGCGCCGCCCTATGGGACTCCCAATCACGGCCGGTTGTGATACAGCCTGGAATCGAACCAGGGGGTCTGTAGTGACGCCTCAAGCACTGAGATGCAGTGCCTTAGACCGCTGCATCACTCGCTATGCTAGTGAGTAGCTACCACAGCCAGGTCAGCTCTAGCTTCTAGTTATCTGTCAGATAGCGATATGAGGTGGGTATTATTACTATCTAACAGTAGTTGTTTGTGTGGAAATATATTTTTTTGCCTTTGTTTTGTCATGTTTCAGAAGTAAATGAACTTGGCAAGCTTTCGCCAGTTGATGTACTGTTAGAGAGAGAGCTGTCCAAAAATTGGCTTACATTATTTTTGCCTCAATCAAACTAGACCTGAATCAAATGATGAAACCATCGCCAAACGATTGAAGATTGATATTCTGACGTTTTTTCAGTGCAATGTGAGTTGTATTAGTCAGTATGTCAATGTAAGGTTATTGATCTGTCAGTTTCCTGAGCTAATTCCCTACTTTTCAAACTGACACAGTAATAAGAAGCTCTAACGTTACAGGCTTCACTGTTATAGTGCACAGTAGAGGTCTGTGCAGGACCGATTTCTTCATTCTGCTCCCACCTGCACCTGCTGGCTTTCTGTCTGACTCCCACCCACCACCGGCAACAATTCTTGCAGATACAACACGTTATTCTCTCTGTCCAACAAACACTGGACAAGCCAGATGCTATTTTAAGGCAGTCTGACAAACCTCCAAAGTTGATTTCCAAACTGTATCAAGGGTTGATAGAGGCTTTTCCCGATGACACAAAACAAAAATATGAGGGAGACGCTATTGATGATGATGAATGGATACAGATATGTTAAAAATGCCCAGTCATGTTCATATAATCTCAGACATAAATTACTGCAGTTTAAGACCATCCATAGAACATACTATATGCCAGTGAAACTGAATATCATGTACTCAGAAATTGTATTATTCTGCTGGAGGTGTAAAGCACAAAAGGGGACATACAGTGGGGGGAAAAAGTATTTAGTCAGCCACCAATTGTGCAAGTTCTCCCACTTAAAAAGATGAGAGAGGCCTGTAATTTTCATCATAGGTACACGTCAACTATCACAGACAAATTGAGGAAAAAAAATCCAGAAAATCACATTGTAGGATTTTTAATGAATTTATTTGCAAATTATGGTGGAAAATAAGTATTTGGTCACCTACAAACAAGCAAGATTTCTGGCTCTCACAGACCTGTAACTTCTTCTTTAAGAGGCTCCTCTGTCCTCCACTCGTTACCTGTATTAATGGCACCTGTTTGAACTTGTTATCAGTATAAAAGACACCTGTCCACAACCTCAAACAGTCACACTCCAAACTCCACTATGGCCAAGACCAAAGAGCTGTCAAAGGACATCAGAAACCAAATTGTAGACCTGCACCAGGCTGGGAAGACTGAATCTGCAATAGGTAAGCAGCTTGGTTTGAAGAAATCAACTGTGGGAGCAATTATTAGGAAATGGAAGACATACAAGACCACTGATAATCTCCCTCGATCTGGGGCTCCACGCAAGATCTCACCCCGTGGGGTCAAAATGATCACAAGAACGGTGAGCAAAAATCCCAGAACCACACAGGGGGACCTAGTGAATGACCTGCAGAGAGCTGGAACCAAAGTAACAAAGCCTACCATCAGTAACACACTACACCGCCAGGGACTCAAATCCTGCAGTGCCAGACGTGTCCCCCTGCTTAAGCCAGTACATCTCCAGGCCCGTCTGAAGTTTGCTAGTGTGCATTTGGATGATCCAGAAGAGGATTGGGAGAATGTCATATGGTCAGATGAAACCAAAATATAACTTTTTGGTAAAAACTCAACTCGTCGTGTTTGGAGGACAAAGAATGCTGAGTTGCATCCAAAGAACACCATACCTACTGTGAAGCATGGGGGTGGAAACATCATGCTTTGGGGCTGTTTTTCTGCAAAGGGACCAGGACGACTGATCCGTGTAAAGGAAAGAATGAATGGGGCCATGTATCGTGAGATTTTGAGTGAAAACCTCCTTCCATCAGCAAGGGCATTGAAGATGAAACGTGGCTGGGTCTTTCAGCATGACAATGATCCCAAACACACCGCCCGGGCAACGAAGGAGTGGCTTCGTAAGAAGCATTTCAAGGTCCTGGAGTGGCCTAGCCAGTCTCCAGATCTCAACCCCATAGAAAATCTTTGGAGGGAGTTGAAAGTCCGTGTTGCCCAGCGACATCACTGCTCTAGAGGAGATCTGCATGGAGGAATGGGCCAAAATACCAGCAACAGTGTGTGAAAACCTTGTGAAGACTTACAGAAAACGTTTGACCTGTGTCATTGCCAACAAAGGGTATATAACAAAGTATTGAGAAACTTTTGTTATTGACCAAATACTTATTTTCCACCATAATTTGCAAATAAATTCATTAAAAATCCTACAATGTGATTTTCTGGATTTTTTTTTCTCATTTTGTCTGTCATAGTTCACGTGTACCTATGATGAAAATTACAGGCCTCTCTCATCTTTTTAAGTGGGAGAACTTGCACAATTGGTGGCTGACTAAATACTTTTTATCCCCACTGTATTTGCATGTGTTGTGGTCTTGTGAAGGCTGGCTGAATTCTGGCAAAGAGTATGTTATTTTATTTCAGCATGTCTACAGATTCTAATTTCTCCCTGTTTTTGTTTGCTTGGAAATGTTGATACTGGAGACTGTTATGAGAAGAAACTGTGTAACCTAGCATTTATAGTGGCTAATAAATGCATTGCCATTAATTGGAAGGTTGGTTATCCTCCCACAATATATGGAAGAAATGTCAAGTTATGTACAGTATCACTAGATTTGTTTTAAGATTAAGGGTGTACTGTGCAACTTTCATAAGGTCTGGATGACTTATATGGAATACTGTACGACAAAAGGAGTCTGTATTGAAAACATGCCCACGTCAGGGGAGATTCAGGCAATCCCTAGCTGCTGGGCTGCACAGTCCTGGCCCTGGGAGTCTGCTGTACTGTTGTCACTCTGGCCTTGGCCTTACACACCTGAAACCAATAATGAATGTTTCACTAAGATCCTAAAGCTGAGTGGGGTGTGTTGGGTTGGGGCACAACAGGGCCGTGGACCCCTAGGGGCAATAAGTGGTGACCCAGCTATATTGTGTGCAAGTAAAAAGAGCTCTACAGTACTATTAGGCCTATGATATGAATTATATGGAGGGTGTACTGTTTCTGTGTGTTAATGTGTAGGTGTATGTGTGTTTTCATTCAACTTTTTTTTCTCCAAACCTTTCCCTTGAGACATAAACAAAAAGATGGGAAGGAAGTTGTGCTGGGGAGAGAGTTGAGTTATTGACTAGACTGGTGGGGGTTGGGCATGTAGGCAGCTCAGCTGAAATTTGATATAGAGGATGTCTTACATTTACATTTTAGTCATTTAGCAGACGCTCTTATCCAGAGTGACTTACAGGAGCAATTAGGGTTAAGTGCCTTGCTCAAGGGCACATCAACAGATTTTTCACCTAGTCGGCTCGGGGATTAGAACCAGCGACCTTTCGGTTACTGGCACTACGCTCTTAACCACTAAGCTACCTGCCGCCCCGTCTTAAAGACAATCAAAAGTTGTCTTTGTACTTTATTTGTAAGAGTTGTTCATTTGTTAGGCTATTGGTTAAAGGTGTAACACAAAATGTATTCTTGAATTATCATGGATCTAGTTCAGTCTTATCAATCACTTAAACATATGTAATAATCTCTTACCTAGCTTGATGACTGTGGGCATTTTTGCTTACTTTTTGTTGTTCTAAATAGAGAAAGCTAGAAGGGCCACGGGTCATATTAGATTGTGTAGAAATGCAGGAAATTAGCTTTAGATGCCCCAAAAAATGGGAGGGCCCCCAGACCCCCTGCCAAGTTATGTCCCCCTCTGCAAATAGCATTTCTGGGTGATTTAAAAAGTCATGGTCAATCGATCATTAATATTATAATACTCTTAGCAAAAATGTTTATTTTTAATTTACAATATGTAGAATCTATGAGAGTAGAAAGGTTCAGAACTTTTGTGAAACATCACAGCACAGTTAAAAATATATGGCAAATAGAAATCTAAACTGGATGGTGTTTGGAGACAGACGGGAGGGGTTGAGTGGAGCTGAAGGATGGGACTAAAAACAAACAAAAGATAACTATTGTAAAATATACTGTGTCCGTAAAATGTATATAGTATGTATAAGCTGGAAATAGAAGCCTAAATGTTGTTGTCAATTAGTTTACTCCTATTAGGGGAGGGGTGGTTGGGTTAGGGGGAAATAATAAAGGAAAATATATTTTTTAAAATATATACAGTTATATATTTCAAAAAATATATATGGTAGATTGGAAATTATGCAGAAAATTACATTGATGGAAGCCACAATATTAAAGCTGATCTACCCCCTATTTTCTTTTTTTCTTTTTTTTATGTTCCTTAACCTTAGGCTATTTACTGTATTACAAAAGTAATTAATTGTGTTTGGTTGACAACTCAACCAAATATCAACATTTAAAGAATATAACTAAATCAAATCAGACTTTATTTAAAGTACATTTAAAGTTTGATTTAATTTAGTTCTATTCTTTAACTTAGATGTTTGGTTGACATGGAATCCAACATATCAATTATGAATTTGTAGACAAACTGGACTTAAAGCCAGACTAAGTCAGTGGCACGGATGGAACTATCCAAGCATAATATACATCTCCTTCAAATGTTGATATTTGGTTGCATTGACAACCAAACAATTCAATATCCAGTTTGTCTACAAATTAATAATTTATATGTTGGATTCAAATCTCCATCTCAACCAAAAATGTAAGTTGAAGAATATAACTAAATCAAATCAAATTTTAAATGCACTTTAAATAAAGTTTGATTTGATTTAGTTATATTCTATATGGCACAATAATGAGACTGATGCACCAACAGGATCATCTATTACAAGTGCAATGTATCTTTATTGACAGAAAATGCAGAAAGCAATGACCCATCTCATCTGCTCATTTTACACCCCATAACCTGGTCAAAGGCACACAAAGACTGTCAAACCCATAAAGATCCTATTCAATTACTAGAGGGGCTACAGTGCCTTGCAAAAGTATTCATCCCACTTTGCGTTTTTCCTATTTTGTTGCATTACAACCTATACATTAAATGTAATGGACATACACAAAATAGTCCAAATTGGTGAAGTGAAATGAAAAAAATTACTTGATTACGGAAAAGTGGTGCGTGCATATGTATTCACCCCCTTTGCTATGAAGCCCCCAAATAAGATCTGGTGCAACCAATTACCTTCAGAAGTCATATAATAGTTAAATAAAGTCCCACCTGTGTGCAATCTAAGTGTCACATGATCTCAGTATATATACACCTGTTCTGAAAGGCTGCAACACCACTAAGCAAGGGGCACCACCAAGCAAGCGGCACCACCAAGCAAACTACAGGTCCCCTGTAGCTCAGTTGGTAGAGCATGGCGCTTGTAACGCCAGGGTTGTGGGTTCGTTTCCCACGGGGGGCCAGTATAAAAAAATTATGCACTCACAAACTGTAAGTCGCTCTGGATAAGAGCGTCTGCTAAAATAAAAATAAAATTTAAAAAATGAAGACCAAGGAGCTCTCCAAACAGGTCAGGGACAAAGTTGTGGAGAAGTACAGATCAGGAATGGGTTATAAAAAAATATCAGAAACTTTGAACATCCCACGGAGCACCATTAAATCCATTATTAAAAAAACTGAAAGAATATGGCACCACAACAAACCTGCCAAGAGAGAGCCGCCCACCAAAACTCACGGACCAGGCAAGGAGGGCATTAATCAGAGAGGCAACAAAGAGACCAAAGATAACCCTGAAGGAGCTGGAAAGCTCCACAGCTGAGATTGTAGTATCTGTCCATTGGACCACTTTAAGCTGTACACTCCACAGTGCTGGGCTTTACGGAAAAAGCCATTGCTTACAGAAAAAAATAAGGAAACACGTTTGGTGTTCACCAAAAGGCATGTGGGATACTCCCCAAACATATGGAAGAAGGTACTCTGGCCAGATGAGCCTAAAATTTGGCTTTTTGGCCATCAAGGAAAACGCTATGTCTGGCGCAAACCCAACACCTCTCATCACCCCAAGAACACCATCCCCACAGTGAAGCATGGTGGTGGCAGCATCATATTGTGGGGATGTTTTTCATCGGCAGGGACTGGGAAACTGGTCAGAATTGAAGGAATGATGGATGGCGCTAAATACAGGAAAATTGTTGAGGGAAACCTGTTTCAGTCTTCCAGAGATTTGAGACTGGGATGGAGGTTCACCTTCCAGCAGGACAATGACCCTAAGCATACTGCTAAAGCAACACTCAAGTGGTTTAAGGGGAAACATTTAAATGTCTTGGAATGGCCTAGTCAAAGCCTAGACCTCAATCCAATTGAGAATCTGTGGTATGACTTAAAGATTGCTGTACACCAGCGGAACCCATCCAACTTGAAGGAGCTGGAGCAGTTTTGCCTTGAAGAATGGGCAAAAATCCCAGTGGCTAGATGTGCCAAGCTTATAGAGAAATACCCCAAGAGACTTGCAGCTGTAATTGCTACAAAAGGTGGCTCTACAAAGTATTGACTTTGGGGGGGGGGGGTGAATAGTTATGCACGCTCAAGTTTTCTGTTTTTTTGTCTTATTTCTTGTTTGTGTCACAAAAAAATTTATTTTACATCTTCAAAGTGGTAGGCATGTTGTGTAAATCAAATGATACAAACCCCCTAAAATATCAATTTTAATTCCAGCGTGTAAGGCAACAAAATAGAAAAAATGCCAAGGGGGGTGAATACTTTCGCAAGCCAATGTATGTCATAAACCCTCAAAGTTCCATAATGGGGCAAAATGGCAGCTCTCTTGGTCAGGAAGAAATCCAAAACCAGTCTAATTGGAATGAATGGCAGTAGAGCCATAGGTGATGCATTTCCTGCTTTTACTATGCAGGAAAATAAAAGTAAGGCATGTGATGTGTCAGAAATTGTGTAGTGAAATTATAGTCAACCTACAATATTGTCACATAATTATGAATACAGTTTATATGGGTTTTATACAAATGTTCTGTATAAATAGCCTCTAAAATATAGGTAAACAGACCATAAATGTCTCAGATGTTTTTTTATTGGAAAGCTGTGAGTGCCATTATATGTTGCAATATCAGTACTTGTTGCATTTACAACTTCTCTAAGTCCTATCATCAACTGATTTGAGCCAGTGTATGGATGTGGATTGACTGCATTGTTTGAATGGAATGTTGGCATATTGGCAGTTAATTAGAACACTTTATGGAATCATACATCTAAAACTGTCTGGCTAGCTAGCTAACACACATACTGTGCAGATAAATTCATCGCGTTCATTGTTTTACATAATATCTTATCACAGCACTGGCAAACCATGGTTGACCAACTCCCTCACCAACATGGGTGACCTTTGGACCATCATAAGAAGGTTATTTTCCTAATTCTATGGTCAAACCTCTCTTAGCCATTGTTAAAAGGATGACCGTGTGTAAAGGAATGCTGACTGAGCCAGTTAAAATACAGACGGGGGAGGAGGGATTTGTAAATAGGCTTATGCGACCAGGGAGGGGCGATTGATGGAGATAAATGACATTATCTATACAGTCATCACAGATCTGATCTGTCAGGATATCCTTGGTTCAGACTTCTGAGGGGCAACTATGGGAGGAGACGGAGAGGTCCTTGTACAGAGCCCGGTCCAGATCCACAGCCTGTCCCTGGACCTGGATCTTCTCCAGACAGCCCTTCAGGTATTGGATGCTACTGTAGGACACTCCATCACCTGAGAGCGGGAGGAACCACAGAAAGGTTAGGGGAGGGGGGATAGAGAGAGGAAGAAAATAAACAATATTTCAAGATTCTGCAGCATCAATATGTGTCTAGACGCCTGTTAGCTGTAACTTTAATTAGGATAAATCTGGTACCAGTCAGAGGAGGCTGGTGAGAGGAGCTATAGGAGGACGCTCTCATTGTAATGGCTGGAATGAACGGAGTCAAACATCTGGTTTCCATATGTTTGATGCATTTGATACCATTCCACTTATTCCATTCCAGCCATTACAATGAACCTGTCCTCCTATAGCTCCTCCCACCAGCCTCCTCTGGTACCTGTGAATCCTCAAAACACTTAAAGTATCTCCTCACAAACTCACCTGGAAGCCCCCCAAATGCTAGGATCATCCCCTCTTTCCAGCTACTAGGAATGTCAGGTATACTGTCGATCTCGAAGGTTAGGTGCGTGTCATCGATGTCCATGTTCACTTGATTCTTCAACAGGGTTAGGTACAGTCTGCTGAAACTCTGTTTGGTGATGGACTCACGCTTGAAGATGGTCAGTGTGACTTTCTGCCACACAAAAGGGGGAAAGCATAGATGCACATTTGTATCAAATTTGTATTGCACTGGTCAAAGAACCATGAATACAAACTATGATTGTGACTGTTTACATGCTGAAATCCACATTCATATTGTCATGAAATTAGAATGGTGGGATTGGTACCTTAGGGTTGTTGTTGACTTTCACTGTTACCATGGGCAATTCCTGCCCAGGGGTCTTCAAGCTCAGAACTGTTCCTTCCATCTTAGTGGAGTCTCCATGGATGTCAATAGTAATCCCACTATCCTCTGTCTGGTGGCCAGGGAGGTCTACAGTGGGACAGATATTAATAAATCAATCCCAATATTTGAATATACAGATGTAGGATCTTAATTTGAGCCAGTTTGCTACAGCAGGAAAATAATCCTGCAGCAACAGGAAATATGAATTATTATGTGGATTATAATTATAAGGGAAAATCAAGCCTGAAATTTCAAAGTGGAAATTACAAACTTCAGAAGCCTTTTAAACCTCAAATACACTACAAGTGTAACATTTCCTGCATTGCAGGAAAGTTCTCCTGCAACAGGGTGATCCAATTAAGATTCTACATCTGTATATGGACATATACAGGTAAATTGGGTAGAACCAGTACAGTTTAGGCTATGTGTGGCTTCACAACCTTTTCACTACACCATCAGACCTCCTTTGGTATATAGTGGCTGTCTTTATCAAATCACATGTTATTTGCCACATGCGCCGAATACAACAGAATACATTACAGAAGATAGAATAGGGATCAGTTGCTTCACTTCAGTTAAATATACAAAAGGATGCTGATTGGATCCTAGACGAGTAGTGTTTTGTTGTTGGCTACTGAATTTATTAGCTAATTTGTTCTTAGAGAGTCACCAGTCTTTATTGTGTGTGCCCCACATTAGTTTCCCTAAATGTACCTGTGGTGTTGAATGCAGCCAGTCCAGCTCCGGAGAAGTAGCTCCCTGGCTGGATGTTCTGGTAGCAGGGCCAGGGCTCCCCAATCAACTCTGTCTCCCAGGGGGTGCTCAGGTTTAGCCAGTTCCCCTCCCGGATGCATCCATCCATCTCCGGCTGGAACTGGAGACCACCCAGACACACAAGTACAGTATAAGGACCGTTCATACACACACACACTTACACACACACACAGAGACACACACACACAAACATTAAGGCTAGCAATTAGACACAAGCACGCATGCTCACACACACACACACCAATTTTTAAATGAGACCAGTCCATTTCAATGTTCAGTTAATCATTCCCCTCTACACCAAACGACAGACAAATAGCTCCGGCATACCGGGATGAGCAGCTTGTCCAGGCTGACCAGGATTCCCCCGAGGGCGAGGCGGATCTGGCCTGTCAGAACCTCTATGGTCTCTTTGGACTTCAGTCCCACCACCAACCCCTTCTGGCCGTCCACCTCCAGCACCACAAAATCCCCCTGGCTACTGATTTCCACCTACAGTACGCATGGAGAACCAGAAATACAGTATAGCATGTATATCACAGCATAGAAATGTATCATGTCAGCTGTGATTAAGCCTCCAATACATTTGATACACTCGTGTATAATGAATTTAAAGTGCTTTCTTTCACATTGCTATAGGCCTTCACCCTTCATAACAGCTCATTGCTCCTCATAACAGCCTCAATAAATGCATTCATAATGCATTACACACAGGTCTATTAGAAATGACTGGTACACACCTGATTTGCCACCAAGCCTTGCGTGCCAGGCTTCTATAGGTTACCCATAATGCAGAGCGAATGTCACCTGGCTTACCAGATGCCACTTGCCGTCGTTGAGTTTGGGTCCCCCTTGCACACTGACGAGGATGTCTGCTTTCCCGATCTGCATCTCGGGGATGCCATTCCTCAGGACCAGGACGAACCAGTCCTCTCCATCCCTGGTGTCCCCGTAGAACACCACCCCCTCGGGGTCAAACGTCCGGAACTGGAACATGGACTTGATGCTGTGGACCAAAGACATGGGAAAGAAGTCTATCAGTAGTCATTCATGTGTCTTCCTAGTTGCTACTTTGACTGACAGTTACTTAGAGTGAATATTGTGGTCGTTTCTCATTGCCAAAATGGATGGTTAGCTAAATGGATGGTTAGAAAAGGGATGGTTAGTAAAATGGACGGTTGGTATGATAGAGCACAGAGATCTAGAAGTAGAAGTTATAGTGCAGGAAAGGAGTCAAACATTTTGATGTTATGGAAACGATGTTATGTACACTACCGGTCAAAAGTTTTAGAACACCTACTCATTCAAGGTTTTTTCTTTATTTGTACTCTTTTGTAGAATAATAGTGAAGACATCAAAACTATGAAATAACACATATGGAATCATGTAGTAACCAAAAAAGTGTTAAACAAATCAAATTATATTTTATATTTGAGATTCTTCAAATAGCCACCATTTGCCTTGATGACAGCTTTGCACACTCTTGGCATTCTCTCAACCAGCTTCACCTGGAGCGATTTTCCAACAGTCTTGAAGGAGTTCCCACATATGCTGAGCACTTGTTGGCTGCTTTTCCTTTACTCTGCGGTCCGACTCATCCCAAACCATCTCAGTTGGGTTGAGGTCGGGGGATTGTGGAGGCCAGGTCATCTGATGCAGCACTCCATCACTCTCCTTCTTGGTAAAATAGCCCTTACACAGCCTGGAGGTGTGTTGGGTCATTGTCCTGTTGAAAAACAAATGATAGTCCCACTAAGCCCAAACCAGATGGGATGGCGTATCGCTGCAGAATGCTGTGGTAGCCATGCTGGTTAAGTGTGCCTTGAATTCTAAATAAATCACAGACAGTGTCACCAGCAAAGCACCCCCACACCATAACACCTCCTCCTCCATGCTTTACGGTGGGAAATGCACATGTTGAGATCATCCGTTCACCCACACCGCGTCTCACAAAGACACAGCGGTTGGAACCAAAAATCTCAAATTTGGACTCCAGACCAAAGGACAAATTTCCACCGGTCTAATGTCCATTGCTCTTGTTTCTTGGCCCAAGCAAGGCTCCTCGTCTTATTGGTGTCCTTTAGTAGTGGTTTCTTTGCAGCAATTCGACCATGAAGGCCTGATTCACACAGTCTCCTCTGAACAGTTGATGTTGAGATGTGTCTGTTACTTGTGAAGCATTTATTTGGGCTCCTATTTCTGAGGCTGGTAACTCTAATGAACTTATCCCCTGCAGCAGAGGTAACTCTGGGTCTTCCATTCCTGTGGCTTGTCCTCATGAGAGCCAGTTTCATCATAGTGCTTGATGGTGTTTGCGACTGCACTTGAAGAAACTTTTAAAGTTCTTGACATTTTCCGTATTGACTGACCTTCATGTCTTAAAGTAATGATGGACTGTTGTTTCTCTTTGCTTATTTGAGCTGTTCTTGCCATAATATGGACTTGGTCTTTTACCAAATAGGGCTATCTTCTGTATACCCCCCCACCTTGTCACAACACAACTGATTGGCTCAAATGCATTAAGGAAAGAAAGGAATTCCACAAATTAACCTTAAAGAAGGCACACCTGTTAATTGAAATGCATTCCAGGTGACACCTCATGAAGCTGGTTGAGAGAATACCAAGAGTGTGCAAAGCTGTCATCAAGGCAAAGGGTGGCTATTTGAAGAATCTCAAATATAAAATAGATGTTGATTTGTTTAACACTTTTTTGGTTACTAAGTGATTCCATACGTGTTATTTCATAGTTCTATAATAATAATATAATATGCCATTTAGCAGACGCTTTTATCCAAAGCGACTTACAGTCATGCGTGCATAAATTGTATTTTTTTTTTTTGTGTATGGGTGGTCCCGGGGATCGAACCCACTACATTGGCGTTACAAGCGCCGTGCTCTACCAGCTGAGCTACATAGTTCTGATGTCTTCACTATTATTCTACAATGTAGAAAATTTAAAAAAATTAAGAAAAACTCTTGAATAAGTAGGGGTTCTAAAGCTTTTGACCGGTAGAGTATGCATGTAAACCATGCTTACACCTATCCAATCGTCTTTCGACTTGAAGAAAGGAAGGAAGGGTGCATGTTAAAAGTATTGGAATGGGACCTAGTGCTGTTTTTTTTTCTCATGGTCATGTAAAGCAGACAGACCTTTTGACCTCTGTCAGGTTTTCTCTGGTCTGCATCAGGGGCCACCAGGTGCCTCGTTGTTGTTGGCCAAGGTTGATGGGGCCACTGCCCGATATCTCCTTCTGTGTGTCAAAACATGACACGTTACAGTTTGCTCAATATACTGCTCATTCGTTCACATACACACCCCTAAGTCTCAATTCTGTCTTCTTATAGGCAGGGAATATGCACAGCACACCCACACTATTATACCTGTGCATATATTTAACATTATGCCAAATGTATGGCAAAATAAATTGAACATATGGTCTTTTCCTTTGTACAATGAGTAATAAATATGTTAATAGAGTGCTACAGCAAAATATGGGTGAGCTCAAATCAATGGAGTAGATTTAGGGTGACCTGACATACTATTTTCCGCCCACAGACTACTGAGCAAAGTCCCTTCTCTTTCACTGCGCAATTCAAGTTCTCTATGTTGCAGTCAAGGTAATCTCAGTTAACCCAGAACTACAATCTTGCATAATTTGGTCAGATGTTTACGTAGTATTTCCATGAGAGATTACAGTAAAGTCAATACTACGACCAATATTGTATATTTTCCCTTGGGCCAATCCAATGATAATGAACCACGAAAATCAATATCATGAGAAAAACACCTTGGCTTACATTTTAAACCTGTACCTTTTCAGCAGTGAGAATTTTGACGTACCTTACCGCGTCCGTTCCGTTGTCCCTCAGCTCCCCATATCAGCAAGGTGAGACATAAACCCAGCAGCAGTCCACCTGACATGGTCTTTAACGAGCCCATTCTTCAGTGCCCTGACTCTCAGTAGGCCTACCAGTATCCAGAACCTCACAGCGGTTGGTCCACTCACTCTGAACTAGCCCCAAGGTAATAGTGGTGGCGCTAATGGTCTACTTTGACACTCTGAAGCCTGATTTGGAGTGAGCCAGAGCTACGTGAGCCCGCCAGAGACCAGAGGGCAAACATGTCGACATCGTCAGCGGCTATTGATTCCAAGGACAGTTGTTGCTTGTTTGTGTTAAACTGTTTGGGTGTTTGGGTGAGAGAAAGGGCAAGGCGGAAAAGGAGAAATACAGGCAAGGGGGTCAAAGAAAGTGAGAGACATAAAAAGAGAGGGGGAGAGGGCAATAGTGACAGTAACAGAGCAAGCCAACAGAATGCAGGACAAAATATTGATGAGCTCATAGGCTACCCAAGACCAACTTGTCAATATGTAGACTAAAGTGATTTACAGTGACTATTAAGAGAATATAGTACAAGAGATCCTGGCATGATTTTTATCAACTGATAATGAGATCGCAACTGATAAGTCCCCTCTGGCCGATGTGATCCAAATCAAATCAAATCAAATCAAATTTTATTGGTCACATGCGCCGAATACAACAGGTGCAGACATTACAGTGAAATGCTTACTTACAGCCCTTAACCAACAGTGCATTTATTTTAAACAAAAAAAGTAAAAATAAAACAACAACAACAACAAAAAGTGTTGAGAAAAAAAAGAGCAGAAGTAAAATAAAGTGACAGTAGGGAGGCTATATATACAGGGGGGTACCGTTGCAGAGTCAATGTGCGGGGGCACCGGCTAGTTGAGGTCATCTCTACATGTGGGTAGAGAAACAGACACTGCTGTCTGTTTCTCTCTAGCGATGGAGAAACAGACAGCAGTGTTTGCTGGGTGAGTGACCTTCGTCGACTGATGGTTGTTTACCAGTTCAACTGAGACCTTGACTATTTGCTGGGAGAGCAGTGACTAAGTGTGTGTGCCTTAGCTTTGGCGTGTTGGAATAGCAGCATTCCTGTATGGTCATCTGAGGCTGCACTCTGCCTCTAGGAATGGTACAGAGTGCCCCTCCCCCTTACACCCTGCAACAACGGGAAAGCTATCACCGGATGAAGGTGTCAAAATATTTTGTCTGATTGGTTTTATGTCACACTGTGTCCTGACATCTTTCTCAGACATCACCACCCAAGTTTTCACAAAATATGAGAACGTTCTTTAATACGCAAAAAATACATTGTTATTAACTGAATATTTATGTGCTACCTTGCTGTTTCAACTCTCTCGCTCTCTCTCGGACCTGCTGTTTCAACTCTCTCTCTCTCCCAGACCTGCTGTTTCAACTCTCTCTCTCCTGGAACTGCTGTTTCAACTCGCTCTCTCTCCCGGACCTGCTGTTTCAACTCTCTCTCCCGGACCTGCAGTTTCAACTCTCTCTCTCTCCCGGACCTGCTGTTTCAACTCTCTCTCTCTCTCCCAGACCTGCTATTTCAACTCTCTCTCTCTCTCCCGGAAATTCTGTTTCAACTCTCTCTCTCCCAGACCTGCAGTTTCAACTCTCTCTCTCCCGGAAATGCTGTTTCAACTCTCTCTCCCAGACCTGCTGTTTCAACTCTCTCCTGGACCTGTTTCAACTCTCTCTCTCTCTCCCAGAAATTCTGTTTCAACTCTCTCTCTCCCGGACCTGCTGCTTCAACTCTCTCTCTCCCAGACCTGCAGTTTCAACTCTCTCTCTCCCAGACCAGCAGTTTCAACTCTCTCTCTCCCGGAAATGCTGTTTCAACTCTCTCTCTCCCAGACCTGCTGTTTCAACCCTCTCTCTCCCGGAAATTCTGTTTCAACTCTCTCTCTCCCAGACCTGCTGTTTCAACTCTCTCCTGGACCTGCTGTTTCAACTCTCTCTCTCTCTCCCGGAAATTCTGTTTCAACTCTCTCTCTCCCGGACCTGCTGCTTCAACTCTCTCTCTTCCAGACCTGCAGTTTCAACTCTCTCTCCCGGACCTGCTGTTTCAACTCTCTCTCTCTCCAGGACCTGCTGTTTCAACTCTCTCTCTCTCCAGGACCTGTTGTCTCAACCTCTGAATGCTAGGCTATGAAAAGCCAACTGATATTCACTGAGGTGTTGAACTGTTGACCCTGCTGGTCATCTATGAACGTTTGAACATCTTGAAGAACGTTCTGGCCTTAATGGCCATGTACTCTTATAATCTCCACCCGGCCAGAAGAGGACTGGCCACCCCTCGGAGCATGGTTCCTCTCTAGGTTTCTTCGTAGGTCCCTGCCTTTCTAGGGAGTTTTTCCTAGCCACTGTGCTTCTACATCTGCATTGCTTGCTCTTTGGGGTTTTATACTGGGTATCTGTATAGCACTTTGTGACAACTGCTGATGTAAAAAGGGCTTTATAACATTGATTGAATACATTTGATTGAAGTTTCTTTAGTGGTTAGCGGTTGAGACCACTTCCAGATCAGCACTGTTCTACTCCTGAAGTGCAAGTCAAATGCCCTGATTAACATTTTGCGCCAGTCAGCTTATGTCCTGTAACCAGACAGACTACCTGGATTCCACAGAGTTCACTGGAGAAGAGCTCAAGTGTTTTACGCTACAGGGATAGAATATGTAGCATTCCTTCTTGTGCCACTGAGTATAAATTGTGAGAGAGGTTTCAAACAAGAAAACGTTCTCGGAAATAGACATTGGTTTTGAAATTCACTTCTGACCTCAAGCAAAACCTTTTACTAACCACCTCCTAGTAACCTTTTCCTTTCCCGGATTTAACCCAATATCTCCCTCTAGTCAAAAACTATGCATAATTATGATGAGCTTGTAGGGGGAGAAAGTCATGCATATGCAGTGGTGTAAAGTACTTAAGTAAAGATACTTTAAAGTACTTTTGGGGGGTATCTGTACTTTACTATTTATATTTTTGACAACTTTTACTTCACTACATTCCTAAAGAAAATAATTTACTTTTTTCTCCATACATTTTCCCTGATACCCAAAAGTACTCTTAGCAGGACAGGAAAATGGTCCAATTCACACACTTCCAGTTGAAGTCGGAAGTTTACATACACCTTAGCCAAATACATTTAAACTCAGTTTTTCACAATTCCTGACATTTAATCCTAGTAAAAATTCCCTGTCTTAGGTCAGTTAGGATCACCACTTTATTTGAAGAATGTGAAATGTCAGAATAATAGTAGAGAGAATGATTTATTTCAGCTTTTATTTATTTCATCACATTCCCAGTGGGTCAGAAGTTTACATACACTCAATTAGTATTTGGTAGCATTGCCTTTAAATTGTTTAACTTGGGTCAAACGTTTTGGGTAGACTTCCACAAGCTTCCCACAATAAGTTGGGTGAATTTTGGCCCATTCCCCCTGACAGAGCTGGTGTAACTGAGTCAGGTTTGTAGGCCTCCTTGCTCGCACACGCTTTTTCAGTTCTGCCCACAAATTTTCTATAGGATTGAGGTCAGGGCTTTGTGATGGCCACTCCAATACCTTAACTTTGTTGTCCTTAAGCCATTTTGCTTCAACTTTGGAAGTATGCTTGGGGTCATTGTCCATTTGGAAGACCCATTTGCGACCAAGCTTTAACTTCCTGACTGATTTCTTGAGATGTTGCTTCAATATATCCACATAATTTTCCTTCCTCGTGATGCCATCTATTTTGTGAAGTGCACCAGTCCCTCCTGCAGCAAAGCACCCCCACAGCATGATGATGCCACCCCTGTGCTTCATGTTTGGGATGGTGTTCTTCGGCTTGCAAGCACCCCCTTTTTCCTCCAAACATAACGATGGTCATTATGGCCAAACAGTTATATTTTTGTTTCATCAGACCAGAGGACATTTCTCCAAAAAGTACGATCTTTGTGCAGTTGCAAACCGTAGTCTGGCTTTTTTATGGCGGTTTTGGAGCAGTGGCTTCTTCCTTGCTGAGCGGCCTTTCAGGTTATGTCAATATAAGACTTGTTTTACTGTGGATATAGATACTTTTGTACCTGTTTCCTCCAGCATCTTCACAAGATCCTTTGCTGTTGTTCTGGGATTGATTTGCAATTTTCGCACCAAAGTACGTTCATCTCTAGGAGACAGAACGCGTCTCCTTCCTGAGCGGTATGATGGCTGCATGGTCCCATGGTGTTTATACTTGCGTACTATTGTTTGTACAGATGAACGTGGTACCTTCAGGCATTTGGAAATTGCTCCCAAGGATGAACCAGACTTGTGGAGGTCTACACATCTTTTTCTGAGGTCTTGGCTGATTTATTTTGATTTTCCCATGATGTCAAGCAAAGAGGCACTGAGTTTGAAGGTAGGCCTTGAAATACATCCACAGGTACACCTGCAATTGACTCAAATGATGTCAATTAGCCTATCAGAAGCTTCTAAAGCCATAACATCATTTTCTGGAATTTTCCAAGCTGTTTAAAGGCACAGTCAACTTAGTGTATGTAAACTTCTGACCCACTAGAATTGTGATACATTGAATTATAAGTGAAATAATCTGTCTGTAAACAATTGTTGGAAAAATTACTTGTGTCATGCACAAAGTAGATGTCATAACCGACTTGCCAAAACTATAGTTTGTCAACAAGACATTTGTGGAGTGGTTGAAAAACGAGTTTTAATGACTCCAACCTAAGCGTATGTAAACTTCCGACTTCAACTGTATCAAGAGAACATCCCTGGTCATCCCTACTGCCTCTGATCTGGAGGACTCACTAAACATAAATGCTTCGTTTGTAAGTGAAGTCTGTATGTTGTAGTGTGCCCCTGACTATCCGTACATTTAAAAAAACATGAAAATTGTGCCCTCTGGTTTGCTTAATATAAGCAATTTTAAATGATTTATACTTGTACTTTTACTTCTGATACTTAAGTATATTTTTGCAATTACATTTACTTTTGATACTTAAGTATATTTAAAACCAAATGCTTTGTCTTTTACTCAAGTAGAATTTTACTGGGTGACTTGCAGTTTTACTTGAGTCATTTTCTATTAAGGTATCTTTACTTTTACTCAAGTATGACAATTAGGTACCTTTTCCACCACTGTGCATTTATTATGCATAAATCAACAAACCCCCCCCCCCCCACCCCTTACAAGTGTAACAGCTTTGTTATGTAATATACATTGCTTCAACAAACATGTATAACCAACCACCTTGTGGATCTTTTTTATTATTTTTTTTAGGAACAAGTTATACAATTATTAGAAAAATAATAGCGCATATTGTTTTATCTCAGAGCAGATACTGAAATCAGACATGAGACTTTCTGTTGGGTCATCAGGTTAATACTTTATTTGTTTGATTGTAGCGAGGAGAAAGAGAGGGAAAGAGGTGAACAAGAGGAAAGAGTTAAAGAAACAGCTGTGGCTACAAGCCTTTGTATCAAATCCAGAGACAAAGTTATCAGGCAACATTAACACGTTTCATATATTTGAAGAAGAAAGAAAACAATAATGTATTTGTGGACTCTACATTTTAAACTATGGCACAGTATTTACCTAAACATAAACAATACCAAACAGTTTAGCCACACCCCTAGAACTATGACCAGCTTCATAGCACATTAAGCCACATCATTTTTCTCCCAGCTATTTGCCATTTTGATAAATTCACCCATGTATCATTTCCATTTCTTATGCCATAAAAAGGCACCTTGTCTGGAATCTGGAAGATCCAAACCATTTGAATACAGCTACGTTTAAATATATGGAAGCGGAGGCACAATTAATTTGAACTTACTAAACATACTGTAAATATGTGTATATCATCACCAGAATTCACTCTTTATGTCTATTTGCAGGCGTTTGGGCAGTGATTGATCACCATGATGGCAAGAATATGTTATAAGAAATGTTTTTTACGAAACACAAACATGTCTATCTAGTGAAATGGCCTAGATGGGTACAGTATGGAGAGTCTTTACAGCTGGGTAGGGACGGGGGGGTGCTCTGGAACGACACCACTGAAAAATACTTTAAAAAACAGGCTGTCCATATACCTCGAGGGATATGCTGCTAAGAGGCAGATTTGTTTTGGTTTTCCTTTTTCACACAGACATACATACCAGTGGAGGCTGCTGAGGGGAGGACGGCTCATAATAATGGCTGGAAAGGAGCTATTGGAATGGCATCAAACACATGGAACCTATGTGCTTGATGTATTTGATAACGTTCCGCTCATTCTGCTCCAGCCATTGTCCTCCCCAATTAAGGTGCCACCAACCTCCTGTGATACATACAGACACACGCATAGAGACACACACACACAGAAATACACACAAAAGGCTTGTAACCACAACCAAGTCGAGGCCATGAGCCCCTGCAGTTGGTCACGCTGTGTTTTCGTCCTCCCGCCCGAAACCAACAGTGCAGCGGTGTCATTACACACCCATACACACTCCAAAGAGGCTGTGTAAAGTGTGTGTGTGTTTGGGGAGGAAGGGGGATAATTGGACAGCTCCCATACTGATTGTGAGAAATAAACGTGGCAGCTGCTCTTTTCTAGGGGATTATACTCCAGAACAAATACAAACCAAGACAAAACAGAGATGGGGAGCTGAGATAGTGGGGGGGAAATGACAGAGGATGAGGAAGGAAAAAGACACAAAAAGTCACGGGGAGGAAAACGTGAGAGATTTTGGATACCGAGGATTATATAAACTGTTAGGAAGCGAGTGTTGCTCATGCTTTTGTGGATACAGAACCCAAGTTCCTAGGACTACTGTATATATGCATACCAGACTTCATAACGGCTCTTTACACGTTATTTTTCAAGTCAGACAAACTGAAATCCATCTAACTTTAATGCATTTTGCACTTAACCTCGACTAAAATTACATTCATATTCATAAGTGTACTCAAAACCCCTTTTATTTGCAGAAGCCACTTCTGTCTAGCTAGCAAAAAGGGATATAAAAGTAACACAAAACAAACAATGTAACGTAACACAAAAACGTACAGAGAAAGACATAACAGAAAAAGTCCCACACGACATCTGGGAAACTCAGAGCCGCACAATGGATGCTGCTAAACCCGGCCCTACAACACCAGCTCTGAGGGGCCGATGACGTCACCCCTCTCTTCTCTACCCCAGAGCGCAGAAGAAGGGAGGAGAGGAGCTATTGGAACACGAAAAGCTGTTTTACACAAGCGGGCCTCACTGTGGCGTCATCCGACTCGATTTTCGTAGTCCTTTTCTACAGACTTTCAGTAAGAGGGGAGGCGTCGTTTTGATTTGACTAGGAAGCTCCGTCAAGGGTACTGACCTAGGTGCGCCTGGCCTCTGTGTTTCTCTTTTAATCTCCCTCGCTGGCTCTTTCCGGATATCACAGGAATTGTCCTACCCTGATTCCATCTCTCTATGTTTTCCCTTCTACACTCCCCCTCTCTTCAACCAGTTGGACACCAGGAGGCATCAGGGGGAGGAAAAAGGACACCGAAGATTAAAAGATTGACTGATTCTTATTTTATTATTTTCAATCCTTGGAAGAAATGAGATGAGTACAAGAACTGGAAGTGCGTGGTCTATACTAACCTACGTGGTCAGCTACAGCTACAGTACATTTACAAATCATCCACAAGACTTGTCAAGTCTTTCCTCCCGTTTTTATAGGAACTTTTTGCAGCGGTTTTGCACAAGGTAAAAGCTAACATGAACCCCTAATCAGACTCATCTGGCCACTATGGCCACTACAGTAACATAAGCCCACAAGATCTGTCATTGTCTCAAGTACAGATTCTACTCCATCCATAAGGTTAGCTAGCATTGCTACTTTGTGAACTGGAAATAGAGGAATTCCTTCTACTGAACTATGCACTGACCTATAAGGGCTAGTCCATCTAGTGTTGGAATGCTGCTAACACCTCAGAACCCCATGGAATGATCAGCACTCAGATGGCAGACTGCAGCCATACAGCCACTCACACACATACCAAACAAACAGAAGCCAACCCCAGCGTGCACAACAAATTATTTCCTACATACTGTGCATGTACATGCTCACATACAACTCTCACAGATACTTGGAGCAAAAGTTTACATAAGCAATCACACACCACACACTCCTTTGATGTCCTTTTAGGCTGATCCCTTTCCTTCCTTAAAAAGCGTCCCCTAGAGAGGTGTATTTATGATCATTATTATGCAGTCACTATAAAGGGAAGCAGACTGAAACAACATTTTCACACCCTGTTAGCTGTTATTATTATATTATAGATATTATCATAACGAGTCGGAGATGACAATTAATCAAGCTCTAGTGTAGAACTAGTACTACAGAAAGTCATGAGAACAGAAGCCAGAGGAAAGGAGAGGGGGATATCTGTCTGTAATGATGAATCTGTCCTTTCTTTCCTCCACCTTCCTTCACTCATCCTCCTCCCATCATCCTGTCTGCTGATTCAACGCTTAGGCTCTGATCGCTACTTTACAAAAGAGAGGCAGGGGACTGTGCAAGTGTACTCTGTAACCAAAGGAGATAATTCCACCCCTTCTTCACCACAGGCCTGGTCGTCCACTTTGAAATATTCCTCAATTGTCTTTTCTCTTTACACCTTCTACGGCTTGCCGTTGCTGCTGTCCCTCTGTTTTTTGCTGCTGCCGCCACCGCTGTTGTAGAGGCTGGGGTTGGCCACTAGGTGGTGTGGCACCATGCCAGTGTAGGGACCAGCTGCAGCAGCGTAGTTGAAGAGGGCGGGGAGGAAGGGCAGCGGCTCCACCTTGTCGTCCCCAGGGGCCATCATGTTCAGAGCCATGGGCAGGGAGGCCAGGTTGTAGGGGTAGGCCAGCAGCTGCGGCCCATAGAGCAGGTGGTACGGGTCGGGGTAGAAGGGCAGTTTGGCTAGGTCCCCGGTAGGCATCATCTTCCCCAATGGCCCGAAGGCAAGAGGCCCGGTCGGGTAGGACATGAGCAGGTTGTCCTCCTGCTTCTTGCCAGAGCGGTAGCCACCCTGGACAATGAGGGGCAGGGGGTAGTCCTGCATGGGGTATCCCCTGGCAGTGACATCACCTCTGTGAGGGTCTCTGGATGGCACTGGGGAGTGGTCCTGGGGCTCTGCCTCGGACGGTGGGGGGGCCCGTGGGAGCAGTAGGGCGTGGGCCGAGGGGCGGTCACTGCCACCAACCGATCCAGTGGGCAACTGAAGCCTCTCGGGGCCCCGTGTGCCACACATGGACTGGGAAACTTGGCGGTTGGCCTGCATCAGCAGGTCCATGGCAGTGGGGGAGTGGCAAGGGGACTTGGAGGGCCGCCTCTGAAAGGGGGGGCTGTTAATAGTGGTTTGAATGGGTGTGTGTATAGGGGACGGTGCGGGACTAATCGGCTCCTCTTTGGGTACCAGGAGGAGCACCTCCATGTCTCTGAGCTGCTCCTGTGGGGGGTGAGATGCCCCCCTAGTCTGCTGAGCCCTCTCCATCTCCCTTTCTCTCTGCCTCTCCATTTCCAGCACTCTGTCCATATTCCTCTCCCTCTGTTTCCTCCTTTCTAGCTCTCTGTCCATATCCCTTTCCTTTTCTCTCTGCCTCCCCCTTTCCAGCTCTCTCTCCATATCCCGTTCCAGCTCTCTCTTCATCTCCCTCTCCCATTCTCTCTGCCTTTCCTTCTCCACCTCCCTCTCCCTGGCTAGGATTGAGGACATGGTCAGGTCTTGTGCTTGCTTAGGACTGGGGCTCCTGGACAACGGCGGGACCCTGAGATCTTGGGCCACTGGTGAGTCCTTAAAACCAGCATGATGGAGGCGGCCCATCCCACATCCCTGCCTCAGTCCTTTATCCGCAATATCCCCCTCCTGCTTCACGCCACAGACCCCTCGGAGGGGCACTGTTGTCATAGCAACGGACGGAGGAGCCGCAGTGTGGTTGATTCTCATCTGCGAGGTCAGGTGAATATTTGGAGAAGCAGTGGGTGGTCCCGTGACAGGTGCAGGGCTGGTCCTCCTGTGGCTCTGCCCATCCAGACTCCTCTTCCTGGGGGTCCGGTATTCCAGACATTCAGCTCCACTGCTCATGACCAGCACACCCTGGAGGGCCGAGGAGCAGGAGGAGGAGGGGGAGAAGGAGGAGGGAGAGGGTGTGGGCCTGTTGGAAGTGGGGATAACGGCCATGGGGATCTCTGGAGGGGGCTGAATAATCTGTGGACTGGGCTCTCTGTCAGGAACAGGAGTTGTGAGTACATTGAGTTCAGGGCTGCTGCACAGTGTTGGAATATGGTGCTCTGCTTTCACTTTGCTAGGCTGGCTTGCGCACTGCTGTGCCTCTATGCCCTCGCTACTATGCTGTGGCTCTGGGATAGGGTAGCTGATAACTGGGACAGACTGAACAATGGGAACATGGCCACTCATGGTGTCTAGGTCTTTGCTAACAGTGCTAACTGAAGTCTCTGCTGCAGCTTTTGGCTCTGGCTGCGTCGCCTCCCTTTCTCTCTCTGGGGAGCTGCTTAACTCGTGGCGCCTCACGTGGCGGTTTAGCGCGGAGGATGTCTTGCATACCTTATGGCACTGCGGACAGGTGTGTCTTGCCAACGACCTCCTGCTTAGGCGACTTGGACTTCCCTTCCCTAGTATAAGCCTCTCTCTCGCCCTGTCTACTTCTGCCAGCTCAGTTTCCCTCTCCGTGCCCTCATTTTGGGACTGAGGTCCCGCTCGGGGTGGCACGGACAGCGGGTCGGGGGCTTTGGGGTGACGGGTTCTCTGGTGATCCTCCAGCTGGTCCCTGGAAGGGAAAGGGGCCCTACAAAGGAGGCACACAAACTCCAGCAGGTGGCTGAGCTCGTGTTTATCCCGCTTCCTGGAGCTGGAGAACCAGCGGCCGCACGTATCGCACTCTGACGCACTCCCATTGGACCAGGGCCGGCGTTTTGTGTCCATAGGGGAGAATGAGGTAGCCAGAGGGGGTTGGGGAGAAGCCAGGGGAGGATTAGTGGGCTTAAGGTGGGCCTCCCGGATTTCTTCCACCACTTCTTTGTCTTTTGAAGGTATAGGGGAAGTACTGAGGGATTCAGGTACCTCTCCCTTCTCTTGTTCCATGTGACCTTTCACCTCCCCCTCCCCCTCCTGCTCCACCTCATCCTTGTCCATCTTTCCATCCTCCTCCTCTGCCTCCTTATTTACATGGTCCATGAGTCCCTCGGCCCTCATCATAAGCCGGAGGGAGCGTTTGTAGTGCAGTTTGCGCTGCCAGTTCTTTGCTTTGTGGACGTGCGTGGCCTTCCTCTTGGGTTTGTAGGAGTAGTAAGGCCTCCAGAGGTTGTCCTCATCGTCTTCACTCTCCCCTTGCTTGCGCACCTCCTGGCGTAAGTAGTACTCTCTGACCTTGCCCGGGTCGATGGGACTTTTCTTCCTGCTCTCCCCTTTCTCTCTCTCCCCATCTTCTACTCTCTCCCCCTCAGCTCCGATGCTAGAGCTGCGATGGGAGCGGTGTTTGTGGTGATGATGGTGGTGGTGTGAGTGGCGAGGTTCCTTGGTGTCCTGTGGGGAGGAGTCTGTCTTTTTTGCTTTGGAAGGAGGGGGGCTCCTGTCCCTCTTGAGGTCCGTCTCGGAGATGCTGCGCTTGACCATGGCCTCCTCGCCTATCCGCACCGTGATCTGGCACAGCGGCCCGGCCCCTTTACCCTCTGACCCAGTGGACGACTGTTTGGCTGAGGAGCTGTCACTCTTGCAGGACTTATGATGGGACCTACCTGTCTCAGATCTCCTCTCGGACTCCTCTGTGGTGTCTGATCTGTCCACTAATTTAGCTCTCTTCCTATGGCTCTCCATACTTTCCCTATGCTTTTTAACAGGCTTTGCACTGGCCTTGGGGAGTGTCTGGCTGTTGCTAGGTTCAGGGGAGGGACTGCTCAGGGGGCTTTTCCCACCCCCGGAGGTGACCTGGTTGCTATGGACAATGACGGATGACACTGCTGTGCCATGCACTATGACGGAGGGCTTGGGGTGGCCGTACGTGATCACAGAGGACAAACCCAACTCTGGGCTACCGCTGACCTTCGGAGCTTTGACTCTGTTTCCAACCGTTACCTTGGAGCTGCTGCCATGGCTACCTACCTTCTCTGACTCTGATGCTGCCTCTCTGTCAGCTACTCTCCCTAGGGCCATGCCTGTTAGGGTAGGGGGCAGTGTGGGGATCTCTCCCTGCTCTAGGCCCACTGTGAGGGGGAAGCCGGCAGGGAACTCTTCAGGGTCAGGCTTCACACCCTTGGGTAGAGAGCCACTGATGAGGCTGTGAAGGTCACCGGTGTCCAGGCTGCAGTCCAGGGACAGAGGGACGGAAGAGGGGTCAGAAGGGGGCAGCAGCAGGCCCCTGGCCAGGGAGTCACTGTAGGTCTTGTAGGGCCTCTTCTGGGAACGCATTGGGAGCAGGCGGTAGAACTTGAGAGCGTTGACCTTTTGCTTGTAGCCGCCGTTGGCTGTCTTCTCGCTGGAGATGAGGCCAGGGCTGACGCCGTGGAAAGCCTTCTGGTGGGTCTTCAGGTTGTAGTAGGTGGCGAAGGCTTCCCAGCAGAAGATGCACTGGTAGCGGCGCTCGCCCGTGTGCCAAACCTCATGCTTGGTGCGGTACTCGGCCAAGGCGAACACCTTGTCGCAGAAGTGGCAGGGGTACTTGCGGCGCCACGAGTGCACATTGGAGTGACGCTTGAGGCTGGACAGGGTCATGTAGGAGCGCTCACACACGGAGCAGAAGTAGATAACGTGGCCATCTACCACCTTGACGAAGTGGTCCTCGTCCCCCACCAGCTCTGACACGTCGCCTTCGTGTCGAACCAGTAGACCTCGCCCTTTCTTCCCTTTGCCAGTCTTCATATCTTCCTCACCTGCCCCCAGAATCTGTCCTCCCTCCACCCTAACTTCCCCCTCCTCCAGTGGTTCCTCTTTTGGCTGGATGGGGAGAAGGGGGAGGCTAGAGGGGATGGCCGGGCTCAGAGCGTGCCTGCAAGAGGCCTCGTGGGACTGTAGTCTCTTGTTGTGGATGAAGGCTTTGCCACAGTGCTGGCAGCTGAGGGCACGGCCGCCACGGTGCAGCCGCATGTGGGCCGTGAGCGAGGACGCGGAGCTGAAGAGGCGGTGGCACACCCCACATATCAGCTCCGGCTTGGGGCCATCTGGGGGGGTGGAGGAGGAGTGAGGAGTAAGAGGGGGAGGGATGAAAGACTCAGAGGGGTGAGGAAGAGAAGGAGGAAGAAGGTGGAGGGTGGGCATGTGTAGGTTTGGTCCAACTTGTGGGCTGCCCACCTTCCCTCCTTGTTTTCCTGTTTTCTCCTTTTTCTCTGTGTCCCGCCTCCCCTGGCCCTGATAGGCCACGGCGCTCAGGTTGAACAGGATCTGTGCAGTCTCTGAGGGGGAGGCTGTGCCATTGGTCAGTCTGTGACCTTCCCCTGGGTAACCCCCTATAGGCCCATTGGAGGACCTGGGGGGGAACCTGTGGAACTGGGAGTCCAGACTGGCTTTGAAAAGAGGCAGGGGGGATTTGGTGTCCTTTTTGACCAGTGCAGTAAGATCCATGGGAGAGGAAGAAGAGGAATGGGAGGAGGAGGCGGAGGAAGAGGATGGAGAACTGTCATGTCGGGGCTGTTTAAACGGCCGCCGTTTGTCCGTGGTGGCGGCGATGGCCAGTTTCCACGGCGACTCCTCATTGGACCCCTTGGAGGAGTGTCGGCAGCGGGGGGAGGATGTGGCCGAGGACGGGTGGTGGTTGTGAACGGTGAGGGCAGCAGGCAGGGCGGCGCTGAGGGGGAAACTGAGGGTGATCTTAGCGTTCTCTGGGCTGTCTGCCCCGTCCTCCATCAGCCCCTCCATCATCGCCTCCCCTCCTCGGCCCTGCCTGCTTTTACCCTTCATCTCCCCTGGTTCCTCCTCTTCCTCAACCAGGTGGGTCAAGAAGGGCACCCAGAGGCTGAGGCCCGCCTCTGATAGACGCCTTTTCACCTTGTAGCCCTGGCGGGGGACGCGGGAGGTGTAGATGAAGTCGAGCAGGTTGGACAGCACTCTGGATTGGAGGTAAGGCAGCTCCAGGACTCGCTCAACCCCCCCAGAAGAGGGGGTTGATGGCGGGTGTCGAATACAGGACCCGAAGGCAGTGGGGAAGACGCCGACAGCAGCAGCTGGCGGAAGTACTGGCTGCAGGCGGTGAACTTGGCGTCGCTGGTGGCGATGAGGTTGACGTCACAGAAGAGGGCGGGCCCGGCAGCCAGGCGCTGCTTGTTCATGCGCAGCAGGAAGAGGCTCGCGTGGAGAGGGTCGCACACCTCCGGCTGAGGCACCATGACCAGCCCACAAAACCTGAGAAATGACAAGAGATAGAACGGATGAGTGTTACAGCTAGAATGGATCCCTGCAGGCATTTTTTGTAAAACGCTGTAGATAAATGCTACATTTGAATGTATAATTCCAGAAAAACTAGATTATCCTTAAAATATTCTGCCATGCTAAGAAAATATTAGAAGTAGCATAAGAAACGCAACAAAACGTCAACTGATCTAAAAAGGAATGGCGAGAGGAGGGAAAGGGAGAAAGAGGGAGGACTATGTTGCAATGCTGGTGTAGATTTCAGCACGCAGAGACGGGAAAGGCATTCCAAGTATCCATCTCGGCTGTACCACAACATTCCCGTTGCCTAATTGGAAGGCTTTCAGATTTAATCAAGATTCCCCCGGGAATAGAGTGTTGACTTGCATCTCATAGCCCTGCTAACTTAAAATAAGTCCCCTTTGGTGGGGGAAAAGGGGGGTGATTCCCATCACAGCCTGCTGGCCCATTCCTGGCAGTGGTCAGAATTTGACGGCCATGACTCTAACCATTATTTGTGAAGGGAGGGAAAGTGGGAGCCAGGGAGGGTGGGGGGTGGGTTGTGGAGGAGGGGTGTTTTTCTGCCCACTGCATCCGGTTCTGTCGCAGCTAAGCTCGAGGAGACGAGCAACGGTCGACGGGGCGCTTCCCATTTCCATTCTAATTTCAACGCCGATTACGGCAGATCCACTTGCCTGCTATCTATTCATATTCAGTTCTCAATAAGCATTTTTTTTGTTATTCCATATTTAGCACAGGCCATTCTATGGACTCTGCAGATTGGGGAAGATGGCTGTTGAGGCCTAATGGTGCGACAAGAAGAAAAATCCTCAGTCATGCTTTTCTGCCTGCGTTTTCAAGCAGCAAGGCAGGCAGGCCTCTGTAAAATTCCACAGGCAGCCCTGAACAGGCAGGAACTAGGTCAGCACTGTTATTGCAGAGGGAAGAGGAGGGAGAGAGAGAGGGGGAGAGAGAAAGGGCCAGGCTGGAAACAGAAACACACATACACACAGCACAGGCGTACAGACAGAGCACAGGCAGACAAACACAGACACACCCCCACGGGCACAAATGCACGCAACCATACATACAGGCACCGGCAAGCACACACACTGCCACAAAAACAAAACTACTGATCTCACGGATGGCCTTGCTTATAAAAACACATGCAAAACAATGGGGTGAAGTAGAGGAGCACCCTGCCACAGAGAGTTTGTATAGGTGGAATGAACTGAATTACAGGACAGAATAAGCAGAGCTTTGAATTAAGTGGATTAAAAAAAATCAGGAAAGGGACACACCACGCACACACTAAAATCGGGTCAAATGATACACAATGAAACACACAGACACAGGTAAAGACGCACAACTACACCACTAGACACCCTTGCTCTTTATTTACCCAGATACACAGACAAACACGGTGACTATGCGGATTAGCAGGAAGTGTGCACATAGCTAAAGTAGATGTGTGTTCTTTAGATATACGTGGATATGTTTACTGTGCAGTGTGCTCTGATAAAGTATTGTCATGCGGGAAACCCCTGATATTAGGCACCAGCTACTCGTATGCGAACACAGCGTGAAACGGCATGAGGACTAAAGATGTCACGATTTCATCTGGTGTGCCGTGAAGGGAAAATGCGTCTGCCGCCCCCTCGCTCTCCCTCTCCATCTCACTGTGACGCACACAACTGCATCGCCACAAACAGGGCCCTGAACAACAAACTGGCCATGCGTGACAGGGGGGCTTTGCACACACAGGCACCACAAACACACACACAGGCGTACACGCCCCCCCCCCCCCCCCCACACACGCAAGCAAGCATCTGACCCTCAGAGTGCCAAGGACCCAGCCTCGCCCCCTAAAAATAACGTGCCCTTCTAAAGCATGGTGTTCCGCACAACCAAACATGTTCGCTGAAGGATTGTATCTATTTGCGCTCGCCGTGCTGCGAAAGAACTAATACAGAAAAAACTGAACAGAAAGTGCAGGTACAGTTGGTGTGGGACAAATGACTCACTAAGATACGTAGAAGAACATTCGGCAGAATCACGTCAGCGACCGGAAGTTGGTGAGAGAAGAAAACCATCAATGCCACACTCTGGGGTCACAGTGACCATGTTACTATTAAAGTACCCTGAGTCCTATTCAGTTAGTATGCAATGGCTCCGATCCTATCTCCTTCGTGTGTTGAGCCAAGCCATAGATGAGTTACTGCAAGAGACTGGTGGGTGGGTTTCAGCTAGCACGCGAGGGGGAAATGTGTGTGTGTGTGTGTGTGGGGGGGGGGGGGGGTTCACGCTGGAGTGGGAGTTAGTTTGCCCGTTACGCACCATGAGCGAGTGGAGTGGGGTTGTGGACATAGGAAGGTGTCGGTTGGGCTCTCCCTAGTGTGGAACGGCCAGCTAGGGGAGCACCAGCTGGGCTGTGAAAAGGGGGCTGTTGTTGGAGATAGACAGGAGAGACTGAACTGGTGGAGCCAGCCAGATGGGGCAGAGGGAATAGAAGGAGGGGGAGAAGAGGAGCTTGGTATGGGTCGGAGAGTGGTTCAGAGAAGAGGAGGTTGGTATGGGTCGGAGAGTGGTTCAGAGAAGAGGAGGTTGGTATGGGTCGGAGAGTGGTTCAGAGGAGTGGAGGGTGGAGAGAGGAGGGTGGAGGGGTGGGAAGCGTAACTTCAAACACATCACTCCCTTGTCCAGATTTCATGGTTTCCTTGTCTTTCAGATCCTGCTCAGCGTGTCAACATGCCCCCCCCCCCCCCATCACTCAGTGTAAACTGTGGTATCTCTACGATTTCGCATGCCACTCCACGCACCAGCTAACCTGGCCCAGGTTAAAACACCACACTCTCCATGGTCTGTTAGCTCCCAACCCGGCACATCATTCCTGTAATAGAATCATGGGAAGCATTAAGGAGAAGGCCCAAAAAAAGTACCTTGAGTCGAAAGAGTAGAAACACTACACCACTGACCTTTTTGAGGTAATTTCCCCCAAATAATGTTCAATTTTGCACACAGTCCCTCTTAAGACACTGCGTACACACACAATGTAGGCCTGTTAGTCATGTACAGCATAAAGGCTCAGGATTGTTGGCGTTTAGGAGATGTAAGCAGCTACTAGACACTAAATCAGCATTGATAGCATGAGGCCACATGAATGAGGCCACAACTCTGATAACATGGAACGCTGCTCCAACGTCCTCAGAGGGCTGCTGCTGTGGCCGTGGCACTGTTGCTACAACACCACAGTGCAACACCGTGCAACACCGTACAACACCGTTCGACTAGAGTGCATCACCCAGCAAAGGGCCAAATCCTGACTTTATAGATCCACGCTTCTGCGTAAATCATTCATATCAATGAGAGATTTATGTGAAACGTTGCACGCTGAAATCTCTATTTCAAAATTGGACAATTGGAATGGCTTAATTGGAAATTGCACGTAAAAATAGCATTGCCAGGTTAGTCAAGTCTTCCAGTGGATACCATTGGCATAGAGTCTAGCCAGTATACAAATAACAAGTCAGACAGAAAACCTCCTACCTGGAAATCAACAACTGCCACTGGTTCGAAGCAACAAGGCTCCTATAACTCATGACCCCTAAAGACTTGTGGTATTATGGGTCATATTTCCCATACAATGAAAGCAGAGGCTTGGCATGGCAGACATGGTGACCAATGTGGAAATATTTGGCAGATGGACCTTTTTTTTTTTCTTTTTTTTTTTATAAAGGAGGGTTAGTTAGTTAGGGAAACAGCAATAGGGCTGTGATGTCAAAATGCCCTCCACAGTTTAGCAAGAACCGCCTTCCGCTTCCAAAATAACAACCTGGCATAAGGAGGATATTATGACACACCAAAGAACTACGGAACAGGAGAGACGAGAACAGCGTAATCTCGGCGCTAGATTATATATCAGGGACATGTACGTTCAAGTTATTCCCCAACTCTCTGTGTCCTTTTGGGAGTTAAGTTCATGGAGGAAGATCGTCCGACCGGTCACAGTGAGAAAAGGATTTCCCTAAAATACAAAGACCATGTCATGTCAATGTCTTTCGCCTTGATCAGACGAGCTCTAGCTAGACCCTTTGATCTCAACTGATTCACGCAGATGTGAAAGACGCCGAGAAATTAGAAGTTTCATCACAATCCCTGTACGAGTCATCGCTCCTGAAAAAGAACTGCGTGGTGCGCCAGCGAGACAGGGGAGGATGAGGGAGACGAGGCCTCTTATTGGTGCCACACACAGTACAGCCACACACAGTGCACAGGCACACACCCACACTTACACACACTTAATAACATCTTCAATTTCTCCTGACACACAAAACAACAACAACCCCGGCGATGGAGTGACTGAGAAAAACAAGCAGAAGAAAGAGAGAGAAACATGTCAGCCTCTCACTGCTAGGCAAGCACACAACAAGACAACGTACCTCGGAAAACCTCCTGCTGCATCTCTGCTGTGATGTGTTCTCCCTCTCCCCTCTCTCTCTTGCTCGCTCTCTCGGCTCTCTCTCCCTCAGTCTGTGTGAGCGCGCCTCTGTGTGTGCGTCCGCGTGAGTGCGTGTGTCTGTGAGAGACGGCGCACACACAGGCAGCAGTGTGTAAAGACAGAGGGCAGGAGCGACTCTCGCACTCTGGCTCGCTCCCTCTCTCCCTCGCCCTCTCTCTCTCTCTCGCTCTCTCTCGCCTGCTCCACTCGCTCTCTCACTTCAGTTTTGCCTCTGACACATGATTCTCAGTGTTTTTGCCTTTTTTTTTTCAGCAAGTGAATTTTTTCACCCCCCCCAATCTCTTCTATTCTTTCTCTACCTTCTCCCCACCCCCTCTGAATCCAATCCTCTTTTTATTTGGAAGTGTTGTTCTCCAGCCACACACACAAGTGTGCACACACACACACAAACACGCACACACACACTACTTTATATACACAAAGCCTGGCGAGATAGGGAGAGAGAGAGGGAGAGCAAGGCAGACGACGCCATTTAAGCAGTTAGTTACGAGCACTGCCAGTCCCCAAAATGGCTGAAAACAAACAGGACCAATGCCAACAACAAAAAAAACCCTGGGCACTAGGATAGAGAGAGAGAAAGAGAGGCGGGGGGGGGGAGACTGTACAGACAATAGTCGGATGGCCGATGGAAGCTCACTTAACTGAAGAAAGAAAGAAGCAGAGATTAAAGAGAGTGAGAGAAAGAGGGAGGAAGTGAGGGAGAAAGTGAGCGAGATTAGGGCAGGGACACACTGCTTTCGTTTTTATTGCCTCTGTTAAAAGGGTTCAAGTTTATGGGGAGCGAGCGATGACGACAAGTCAGGTGTGTGTTTCGGGTTCACTGCGAGAGCGTGTGTGTGTGACCCTAAGGCCAACTCTACCCTTATCTGCTGTACGATTGATTGATTGATTGATTGATTGACAGCCAACAGAAACCTGTGTGGCCTTTCCGTGTTTGTTTATGTCAAAAAGATAACATCTTCCCTTGGCGTTGTCAGAACATCTTCAAAACATCAGGGTCGCATTCACTAGGAACCAAACGGAAGAAAACAGACCGAAGCGGGGAGGGACTACAGTTCCTTCAGAAAGTATTTACACATTTCGTTGTGTTACATCCTGAATTTTAAAATGGTTTAATTTAGATTTTTGGGGGCACTGGCCTACACACAATACCTCATAATGCGGAATGATAATATACACTACCGTTCAAAAGTTTGGGGTCACTTACAAATGTCTTACAAAACATTTTGTCCATTAAAATAACATCAAATTGATCAGAAATACATTGTTAATGTTGTAAATGGCTATTGTAGCTGGAAACGGCTGATTTTTTATGGAATATCTACATAGGCGTACAGAGGCCCATTATCAGCAACCATCAGTCCTGTGTTCCAATTGCACGTTGTGTTTGCTAATCCAAGTTTATCATTTTAAAAGGCTAATTGATCATTAGAAAACCCTTTTGCGATTATGTTAGCACATCTGAAAACTGTTGTGCTGATTAAAGAAGCAATTAAACTGGCCTTCTTGAGACTAGTTGAGTATCTGGAGCATCAGCAATTGTGGGTTCGATTACAGGCTCAAAATGGCCAGAAACAAATAATTTTCTTCTGAAACTCGTCAGTCTATTCTTGTTCTGAGAAATGAAGGCTAATTATGGGGTATTGTGTGTAGATTGATGAGGGGAAAAAAACAATTCAATCAATTTTAGAATAAGGCTGTAACGTAACAAAATGTAGAAAAAGTCAAGGGGTCTGAAAACACTATAGCTGGAATGAAGGGAAATACCACTGACTGAGAAAATTGATTTAATCAACCAGAGCAGAAGTTTACTGTTATGGACAAAGACTTGTGGGAAACAGCATACATCAAAACAGGTAAAGTGGGAGATTCGTACAGGGTAAAAGGGATCTTGAAGAAGGAAGGCTATCAATCCATTTTTCAACGCCATGCCATACCCTGTGGACGGCGCTTGATTGGAGCCAATTTCCTCCTACAACAGGACAATGACCCAAAGCACAGCTCCAAACTATGCAAGAACTATAATGGAGTGGCCAGCACAGTCACCGGATCTCAACCCTATTGAGCTGTTGTGGGAGCAGCTTGACCGTATGGTACGTAAGAAGTGCCCATTAAGCCAATCCAACTTGTGGGAGGTGCTTCAGGAAGCATAGGGTGAAATCTCTTCAGATTACCTCAACAAATTGACAACTAGAATGCCAAAGGTCTACAAGGCTGTAATTGCTGCAAATGGAGGATTCTTTGACGAAAGCAAAGTTTGAAGGACACAATTATTATTTCTATTAAAAATCATTATTTCTAACCTTGTCAATGACTACATTTCCTATTCATTTTGCTATATTTCCTATTCAAACTCATTTAATGTATGTTTTCATGGAAAACAAGGACATTTCTAAGTGACCCCAAACTTTTGAACGGTAGTGTATATCAAATAATATTTGCCATTTAGCAGATGCTTTTATCCAAAGCGACTTATAGTCATGCTTGCAGTCATTTTTTTAAGTATGGGTGGTCCCGGAAATCGAACCCACTATCTTGGTGTTGCAAGCATCATGCTCTACCAACTGAGCTAAAGAGGCCCATGGAATTATGCTTTTAATTTTTATATTAATAAAACATGCAAAGCTGAAATGTCTTGGATGTCTCCCGAGTGGCGCAGTGGTCTAAGGCTAGAGATCCTAGAGATCCTGGTTTGAATCCAGGCTCTGTCGCACAATTGGCCCAGCGTCGCCAGGGTAGGGGAGGGAATGGCCGGCAGGGATGTTGCTCAGTTGGTAGAGCATGGCGTTTGCAACGCCAGGGTTGTGGGTTCGTTTCCCACGGGGGCCAGTATAAAAAAATATATAATAATAATAATAATAAATAAATAATGTATGCACTCACTAAAACTAAGTCGCTCTGGATAAGAGCGTCTGCTAAATGACAAAAAAAAATATTAAAAAAATAAAGCATTCAACCCCTTTGTTATGGAAAGCCTAAATAAGTTCAGGAGTACATTTTTGCTTAACAAGTCACATAAGTGCAATAATAGTTTTTAACATGATTTTTGAATGACTACCGCATCTCTGTACTCCACACATACAATTATCTGTAAGGTCCCTCAGTCGAGCAGTGAATTTCAAACACAGATTCAACCACAAAAACCAGGGAGGTTTTCCAATGCCTCGCAAAGGAGGGCACCTATTGGTAGATGGGTAAAAAAAAAAGCCGAAATGTAATATCCCTTTGAGCATGGTGAAGTTATTAATTACACTTTGGATGGTGTATCAATACACCCAGTTACTACAAAGATACAGGCGTCCTTCCTAACTCAGTTGCCGGAGAGGAAGGAAACCATGAGGCCAATGGTGACTATAAAATAGTTACAGAGTTGAATGGCTTTGATAGGAGAAAACTGAGGATGGAACAACAACAGCATTGTAATTACACCACAATACTAACCTAATTGATAGAGTGAAAAGAAGGAAGCCTGTATAGAATACAAATATTCCAAAACACGCATCGTGTTTACAACAAGGCAATAAAGTAATACTTCAAAAAATGTGGCAAAGCAATTAACTTTCTGTCCTGAAAACAAAGTGTTATATTTGGGGCAAATCCAATACAACACATTATTGAGTACCACTCTCCATATTTTCAAGCATAGTGGTGGCTGCATAACGTTATGGGTATGCTAGTAATCGTTAAGGACTGGGGAGTTTTTCAGGATAATAAAGAAACAGAATGGATTTGCACAGGCAAAATCCAAAAGAAAAACTTGGTTGTCTGCTTTCCACCAGACACTGGGAGATGAATTCACCTTTCAGCAGGACAATAACCTAAAACACAAGGCCAAATTTCACTGTAGTTGCTTACCAAGAAGACAGTGAATGTTTCTGAGGCCGAGTAACAGTTTTGACTTAAATCTGCTTGAAAATCTATGGCAAGACCTGAAAATGGTTGTCTAGCAATGATCAACAACCAATTGTTGCACATCCAGGTGCGGAAAGCTCTTAGAGACTTACCCAGAAAGACTGACAGCTGTAATCGCTGCCAAAGGTGATTCTAACATGTATTCACTCAGGGGGTTGAATACTTATCTAATCAATATATATTAGTGTTTTATTTTTCATACTTTTATTTTATTTTTTACAAATGTTAGAATTTATCTTCCACTTTGGCATTACAGAGTATTTTGTGTAGATCGTTGACATAAAATGACAATTCAATTAATTTTAATCCCACTTTGGGATACTTTCTGAAGTCCAACAAGAACCTCTCATTTCCATTGCAAATGTTTTGCTACAGTGTGCATTAGTGAATCAAACCAGGGGTGTATTCATTACGCCTATTCTGTTGCAAAACATTTTGCAACAGAAACCGTTTACTCCAAATGGAAAAACGTTCTGCAACAAAAACAAGCTCCTATTGGACACATTCAGATAGGTCCCTCCCCGTTTCATTACGTTTGCTCTGTTTGCTTCCATTTGGTTCTTAAACGGTAAATGGATTCCATTACAAGACACATTGAATACACCCCTGGTTTGACAAACGTTATCCCACAACCAAATGGGAACCAGTCAAAAATGGTGGGAATCATATGTTCTGGAAACGTTACTTGTTAGACGGGACACCACCGCCATCTTGGCCCTGACTAACTTCTTTCAATTCCACACGAGACAACAATCAATGGCATTCCACATACCCCACATCTCTAACTAACTACCCCAGACTGCTCTGCTTCTCAACAGGGGGGGGGGTCAGTAGAAAGAGAGAGGGGCAGGAGAGAGAGAGACAGAAGAATGTGTGCCAAAAAAGACAGAAGAATGTTCAGAACTTTACAGCTATCGCACATATCCTACTTCCTCATCCTCTTACACTGCTGACACACACAGCCGCAACCCCACTTGCCGCCACTACCTCCCCTCCACCTCTCATTGTATACTAGCACACTTGTCTCCATGGGAACGGAGCTGGGATTGGGTGTTGTTGCTGTGACCTCTCCGGCTCTGCAGGAACTTTGTTGCTTTTTTTCTCCCCTCCAATGCACTTTTTCACCAATGGAGAGAGAGAGAGAAAGAGAGAGAGTGTGTGTGTGTGGGGGACAGAGTGTGAGTGTGATTGTGACAGGGAACATGTGTATGTGGCACATAAAGCGTATGTATGTGTATGAGAGTTGGGGGGGGGGGGGTTAATATCGGCCGTTGGCGGTCATAATAGTGAGGGTGTGTGCTCACGTAACCGGAGTGTGGCCAACCAGTCCCACACATGTGTGCATTGTCCTGTGGCAGCGGCGGCCAGCCCCCAACTCTGTATTCAGAGGGAGTCCCGTCGTCCAGCCGTCTCTATTCATGGGCGTTTGCCCAAACGTGATCATAGCTTTTCATGCTGTGCTACCAAGCGACACACACATCTGAATGCACAAAGATGGAAGCGCCAAGGAAGCCATCTTGCCGGAAAATCCAAGCCATTATGGAGTGCTACTTTCGGTCAAATAGTTTCGAACGAGTTTCAATGTAAAACCATTAACCGTTAATAGGGAAAAGTATAGTTTTAGAAACAATTGACAAACGTCTTGAAAGTAAATGTATTGAAAACACAGTGTAAGAACAAATAAATGTTGGGTGTTTTGGTTTGCAATCTATAAACACAACAAAAATATATTTTCTCTGAATTGTTAATGGTTATTGAGTTTGACAGTAAGACTGAAAGATATGGACCTGAAAACTATTGAATACTTTCAACGGTGTAATTGATTTCAACAGTGAGCGGGCCTCATTCATTCATCAGCGCTTGACAATGTATTAAATAGAATTCGGTCTCATCGGAGTCCTGCTTGAAACCACAACAACCGATACTGGTCCAGACACTGATACCTAAGCTGCTGCTACTGCATTTACAATAATTTAACTAGCAGCCTTTAATTCAACATCACTGAAGCCTAGAGAAGGACAAGAACCAAAACAAACACTAGAGAGACTGACCTGCTGAAGTGGGAAGTCCAGAGAAGTTGAGCTCAGGTTTAAAGGTCAGGGGTCGTCTTAAAGGGGAACAGGAAGTGGAATCGCCCCACGAAGGGGTCAGGAGGGCAGCCATTCGCCCTGGCCTGCAGACAGGAAAACGTTATTAGAAAATCAATTGCTATACTTGCACATCCACACACATGCAGAATCGCATACAAGCTACCTTGCAGACATACTCTTGTGCACACACATGCAGACACATATTGGAACTATTAAACACACACACAAATACATACTCTAGCACAAATGCACGATTTACTGCGTACATTATGTCTGTCACATGATTAACTGCGTACGCTCGGCAGATGCCCCAAACCAGCAGCATGATCGAACATGCAGCGTGTCACAGCGGATGACTGTGGCGGGTGGATACATTAGAATATCAGATGACGGAAATGGGGTTTCAGCACTAAATGGCTACTAAGTGATTCATATCCCCATGGTGAATGAATATGGCCAGAGCCAGCAAGCTTGTGTGAGCGCTGAGCAGGCCTTGTGTCTGCGCCAACACAGCTAGTTTTGAGTCACACAACCTGCGCCAGTGAAAACTGGAAAATTAGAACTGAACCGAAAGGAGGCTACAAGAGGACAGTGAAATGGTTTAATATGCAACCGAAAGCAAACCTAAAATGCACGCACGCTCGCTTCAAGGGAAAAGGAAAGGAAACACCGCCAAAAGAGACTGGATAAGATGGGTGGAAAATCATCTGGGAGGGGTGCCTGATACGGTTTGGGGTGGTGGTGTTGTTGGGGAGGAGGGGGGGGAGAAGGGGGGTTGGTTTTTCCACTGCCAGGGAAAGAACGGCTAAATCAAATTAATTAGCTTCTTCATCTCCAGGCAGCTACTCAGGCATGCCGTACTGGCAAAGAGAGAGGGAGGGAGGGGGAAGTAGGGAGAAAGAGAGTGTACATGAGAGAGAGTGAGAGAGGAGAGAATTTGGTGAAGGGGTGACTAGCCTGTTGTGTAGGTTCAAGAGAGCTGGGAGGAGGGTTAGTGGTGAGGGAGGAGGTGGGGGGCATAATTCTCTGAGAGAGTTGTTTTACTGGTGTTCAGTGGTGAGGAGGAAGTGGCTATATGTTGACTGTGTGGCAGGCGTGCCGGTAGCGCTGCACTCCGGGTGTATGATACTTCCTAAGATGGCATAGTTTTTTAGAGTGGTGTCAACATCCCTGCTCTTCCGCCATGTCTCTTTAAGTAGCATGCACACCTCAATTTGAATCTTCGGGAGAGCAAGAGAGCTATGGGGGAGAGAGAGAGAGAGAGAGAATGGCCGTAAAGAACAGCAAAAATAATGAGGGAGTGTGTGAGGGAGGGAGGAACACGGAGGGTGAGGGGGAGAGCGAGGTGAGACAAAATCAAATCATTCCCCGGTGATAAAAAAAAAGGACAAAAGCACTAGGATAATACCGTTGACATCGGGAGAGTGGGAAAAGAAAGGGAGCGATAAAGGAAAAGTGAGAAAGAAAGAGAGGCAGATGGTCAGAGGCTTCGGCACCGTGCCAGGGAAAACACTACAGAGGCAGAGCAAAGAAACTAAAAGAGAACAGTGGTGGGGCAAGGGGAGAGCCGGGTGGCCAGCATGTGGAAGTCTCTACAGCTCAGTATAAGAGGGGGTGCAGAGAAGAGAGGGAGAGGGGGAGAATTGGGGTGAATGGAGGAGGTAAGGGGGAGAGAGAGAGAGGACGAGAGAATTAGGGAGAGGGGCGGAGGTGAAGGAGTGAGGCAGCAAAAAAAGGGAGGTAAAGAGAATTAGGGAAAGGGCAGGGCGTGAAGGATAGACAGACCCGAGAGAGGGAGAGATGGCCGGAGCCAGGGGCAGTCCTCTGGGGGGGAATAGTAGGACTCGGTGGTGCTGCTGGGGCCAGACTTGGCCGGCGCCGAGCGGAGCCCAGATTAACACTAAGCCGATTGCGACGGGAGGTGGGATCAAGTGCAATTAATTTAGCACCTCAGATAGTTCTGGGAGAGGAAGAGGCTCCAAAAGCCTTCACACAAAGGTAGATCACGTGTGTGAATCTCCTCCAAAAGCTCTCTGTGCGTCCTCTAGAAGTTCTATCTGACTTGGACCCTTAAATATCGAAGCGTTTTAGGATTACTCGCATGTTTGCCAAAGGACACAAACATCCCTAGAAAACTATGCCCACATGAGACAGAAAGGTTGGATCTGGAGGGATAGATGGATGATAATGAGGGACGCATTAAAAGATGGAGCCACTTGGCGACATCATCAAAACAAACAGTAAAGGGAACAGGACATTCCCTGCGCTCCTTCTGGAATGCCTTTCAAGAAAAGTACTCACTTGTTCCGCTGATCTCTTTTAAACGAGCGAGAGCGTGCCTCTTAGCCAACGTCATGATACATTTTATTACTTAACAGCAGGGCCAGTGTATATAAACTGAAACTTTAGGGTATTTTTTTATTTAGTTGGAAGCTAAACATTTATGCTTGACCACTTGGTCTGTTAGGTAACGTTACTGATATCATCCGAGTGGGCTGAATTTTTGGGGTCATGTAATTACAATTGAATCATTGCAGATACTGGTTTTCCACATGGCGCCTTCAGAAGTGATTTCCACAGTAGCTTGTTGTGAATGGAGGGAATTCACGCTTGATTTAAAAACCTCAGTCCCATGTTGTGACCCGGTCAGTCGGCCTACTGACGGAAAACCTGGCTGAGAAATCAGGCACATGCAACAGGACTGACATTTTATTTGTTTATCTATATTTTAGTCAATGACCTGATGGAACAACCTTAACATGGTATACCCAAGGCATGTCATATAATTTGTGGTTAGGCGGGATGCTTTATGCGTACCTTTAAAGTGTGACTGACAAGAATAAAGACACATAGCAAACCAGGTCCTCTAATTATAAACCTGCACTACAGGTGCATTTGTAGCTGGGACATCAGTGGTAAAGGCAGTGAGAAAAGCCACATAATCTAGCACATCTCCCCATCTAGCACATCTCCCCACTATTTCCTATGTCTCTTACCTTCCGTCGCAGACAGGAAGGTTGTTTAAATAGGGGTCCAAAATCTCTGTGTCAAAATGGAGTAACTCTCCCTCCCTTGTTGTCTCTCTTCTCCCTCCCTCATTAAAGGTGCTGCATGGTCATTCTGACGTCTACATTGGCCGTGCAGCATTTACCGTGATATGGCCTCTGCAGAAGTCAGGGCATTTATACTTCTTGCGCTTCGCCGAGCTGTTTTTTTTGTTGAGCTGTTGTAAAGGAAGTTGTCAAGGAAGTGAGTTTGTGTTTATACAGGACCTCCCGCCTTCACCTACCGTCAACCAATCATGTCAATGCGTTGCTATACAGAGCCCTCCGCATTGTCACAAAATTTGAGAAGCGCACAGCGATGCGGTACAGAGCTCAATTTTGACTCTGCGTGCCTCCAGAGGATTCGCAATTGCGTCACACCATCCATACGGTGCCTCCGACCACATTTTCGGATCAAGCATACGTTTGCTCTTACTGTGATATGGAGGACACGCCCAGCTCCAGGGTTCTCCCCAAAGAATGTAAGAGGCGTTGCGCCACCTTGTGGACTGGCTATGCCACTATGAAAAATAAAAAAAACAGTTTAAAACGTTGTTATCCTATAAGGCAATCTTTTTTGATCTCGATTGCAAGAAATGGCAGTTACAGGAGTTAAAAAACACAAAAATCTAAGTCCTCCGGGGCTCCCTCGGCCATACTCAGCAGAACCACCTTGTCAAAAAATCCTAGGGAGACCTGCAACTCTGTCGCTTGCTCACACAAACACGCACTGCCAGCCAAACACTGACATCACCAACCGAGAGCTCCCTCTGGTTAAGGGCACTTTCTCCACTTACAGGAATATAAAACAAAAACTCACAAGGACAAAAACAGGTAAGATCATGTACATCACCCATCACACTGAGAACACTATGCCCCACTCAAATGTAAAGTGTTACATACACACAAATAACAAGTGTGAAGAGAGAGGTATTAAACATGTTATCGCCCATACTCACAGATCAGTCTTCACATGGTAGATTGGTGTGGGCCCTCCTATATGGCTAAACATCAAATTTGAACTAAGACAGGCCTATATCTGATGACAACCAATTGACACAGAAATGCTTTATGACCTCCATTCAAGAGGTATGGTACTGGTGAATCAACATTAATGTACAGAATTTTGACCAGGTAAACGGTTTTGAACGTGGGCAAACTAGGCATTGCATGATACATATTCTGCTAAACTGCTGGCGTACAGCTGTTATTGCTGCCATTTCCCACCATGTTACTTCTCTTGTTGCCAGTAGAGGGAGCTGAGAGTAGGTAGGGGACATTTCTGCATTTAAAGTGTTGAGCAAAAAAAGCATGCCATTTGCATTGTAGACCACAAGGGGGAGCCAAAAGGCTGATAATGGTGCATTTGTATGACAGCACCGTGTAGAAACCTTTGTTAAACAAACATTGACTTGTAACATCTCTAGCTAAATAAACAGATCACAATAATGATATGGCCAACAGGAATCTCTAATATGAGGTCGACATAGAAAAAATCAAAAGCAACATAAGGATACAGCTGATCTACAACAGCTTCCTGGTGTGAACTTGATAACTGTGTTCCTCTGTGTCATGGCTTGTGTCTGCCAAAGAAGGCATGTTCATGCTGGCAACAGTCAAAAACCATTCAGTTCCCAAATATATAAACAGAGTCAAGAAGTAACTTCAATTTCTTTATTACTTTAAATAAGAAAATAGCTACAATCAGTTCATTTCATCTAAACAATAAATATGAGGGGTACATTTGCAACCACCATTAACACTTAAGGAGCTGCAGTTAATACAGAAGAGCCTAGGCACTTAGAAAATAATTTGCAAATCGGTAATGCAAACTGATTGATTTATTGACATGCTGTTTAAATAAACAAGGGTAGCGCGATGTTATCATATCTGTAGTACTTCCCTGTTAAACATACTTTATATTGTCTAAAAACCTTCCTGCATCCACGTAAGGCAAATTAGGCTACATATTCAAGCAAGAACACCAAAAATGGGTTAAAGCAAAGGCAGACCATTCTAAAATATATTTAGGCGCTTTAAGGTATAAACTTCGTGAATTTTTTGTTAAAGACCTCTTGGCATTGGGGAAATGTGCTGTAGCTAAAGTTGTATGAACAATGTCTACAGTAGCAGTCGTTGGTCCAACTCCAGAGCTAACAAGATTATCATATTGTGTAACAGGCTATGGTGAAAACACCTCTGGTGCCTTGTGAAGTAGGCTACTTCTTGATTAGTCTGAAACTTATAATTGAAGTATAGCCTAACTTTTCCAACATCAACTAGGACAAATTTGGCCTGTAAGCTTGTTGACAAGACAGGGTTACAAGCAGCTAACTATATGCACTGTGGAAACAGACTGAGAAAAACATCGCTACCTAGCTAGCACTTTACTTGATTAAACTCAATTTAGACATTACCTGACTAGCCAACATGAAGCAATCAAACGTTATACAATTGATCTTCCACACTTTTAAAGGCATGCTCAATACATTCTGGTGAACGCGAACTTTCAAGTTAGCTGGTACCTAGCAAGACTCCATTTTTCTTGCCAACAAGAAGCAAAAGCACTAGTCACAACACCGCCATGTTGAGACGAGGTTTCAAAGAATGTACAAAGTTAGCAATTCGCTAACTGTTACTAGCAAGCAATACAGAAAGGGAAACAAATATTAGTGTAAATAGTCAAGTACCCTATCAAATATTTGTACATATATTGATATCAACGACCAGAAAATGTCATGAGTTGTTAGCTGCTCTGACAGTGCCAGACAAACAACCGTGTCCATAGTGGTTTGACCATGGCATGTCTACAACTCGGTTAGCTAGCCAGCCAACAAGATTACGCAACATGTGGATAAATAACTTTAAATCAGGTAGTTAACAACATTATCAAAACGAACATTAAATTCCACCCTGTATTTCCTATGAATTTACAAGCCAATTTATAACAATGTACAACATGGTACCTACTGTTTGAGGTTGGCTAGCTAGTTAGCGACCCGGTCTCACGGTGGCCATTTTTGTTTGCCAACTAAACAAAATATTAAACACTAATTAGCTATAAGCTGCTTCTATATTGGCCACGGTGACATTTAAACAACGAAATATGCGCAAAAATAATGTTATCTAAAACAAGTTGCTAATTTACCATCATTATAAATTAGTTACCGTAGCTAACTGGTGAGTTTCACAGTGGTTAGCTCGCTAGCTAGCTCCCACAAAGGGGTACTAGCTGCTAACTGGCCGCATCTCTAACAAGCCACCGTTACCTACTAAGTCTTCTTAGGCTATTATCTAACTTGATGATAATAAAACATGAATACTTATCACCAACCAAAGAGTCTCGTTTACTAGTTAGTGTAACTAATTCATAACTATAATTTGGAATTTTACATTGACTTTTGTTAGCTAGGTAGTTAAGACACTTCTTACCGCCAAAGGCAAAGCCAGGCTGTGTCACTGCGTTAAACGTGGCCTTCCAATCTTGTCCCTATTTCAGAAAAATAATCTATTTACATTACAAATTATAACGACGTTTGCTCTAAAAACGTGTATTTCAATCTTTCCCGTTTGAATTATGGTAAAGTCTTTCACGGCTATTGTAATTTAACACCGCAGGCTTTTGCCAGACTTTCCCAGTTGAAGTACTGAAAATAACACTGATCGCGCAGGTATGGGTCCCACTTGAGACCGAGGACTCTTGCATAGTCCCGTAAAAACCAAAATGTTGTCATAAAACAACAGTAATTTCGACATATTCTTAAAGCAGGTCGAAAACTAACTACAATAAACTGCTTTTAAATACAAAACAAAGAACAAACTAGTTAAATATGCCTTTGATTTACGAAAGGTCGAGGTAGGCCTCATGCTCAAGCTTCTTTTTCCAGAGTCGTAGCTGATCCAGAGCGAGACGAACGAGACAAGACAGATTTTTTTTTAGTTTTGCTTAGAGTGAAAAATTACGGATCGGTGCAGTTCGGCAAAGATCGGGAATAAGGCGGGTTTAACGAAAGTTATCCCAACGCCATCATATCTCTATGGCCATTGGCCAATCTCTATGTACTAATGTATATTAATGTTATAATTGACCAACCACACTGTATCTTATTGAATATTAACAGCACTACAACCAAATATAGATTGTAGCCCCGCCTCTGCTCTGATCTGACCAATGGTGAGCATGTCAGCCAATTTAGTGCCCGCCTTATGTTTCAATTGGTTAAAGAAGAAAACGTACGCTTCCATTGGTCATGCGTCTTATCAAATGTATTATTCATGTTGTGATCTTGTGTAGCCAATTAACGTTTTACTACACAGATCCATAACCCGCCTCCTGACTGTTCAGCCCCTGCTTCGTTGAGTGTGTCAACCTGTACCAAAGTCTCCAGTCTATATAAACACGCGTTGGCTGTTTTCGAGCTCAGATGCGCTTAGAGCGCGCTGGAGTGTAGATCAGGAGAAGCAAGGGGGACAGCTGGTAGTCATAGTGGATAGGAGTAAAGCGTAAATAAATAGACTCCTAAGGCAGTAAACAACGTGGGTCTTCAGGATATCGCCTTCGGAGACATTCCGGTCACCGTTGGCGGTCTGGCCAGAGTCCTGGTGACAATTTAAAGCTATTCCTTCTTACAAAAGCAGTGTGCCGAGGGAGGACGCGTCTCTTTGAATAGACAGGATGCACGGACCGCCCTCCGGCGACAGCGCATGCCCATTGCGCCTCATCAAGAGAGTGCAATTCGGCATCATCAGCCCAGATGAGCTTGTAGGTTTTGCTTTGGGGTGGGGGGATTCGTTTACTTTCTGAACGTTCTCACATTGATCTTATCTGTACATGACTATACCTAGAATATATCATTGATGACAATGGATGTGCTACAAAGGAAGTAGCTTACAGCTAGCCTAGCTAACGTTAACTAGCTAAGCCATGTTGGAGCTTGAGCTAGCTAGCTAGCTAGCTAGCAACAGCATGTTGTAGGAAGTTCGACAAACTTTTTCAGCACACAGTATTTTCCATCTGAGCTAAACCATATATATCATGAATCAAACTCCCTTTTATTTTGAAAATACATGTAAACAAATACCATTTTAGCTACTTTTACTGAACTTTACAATTTTGTTCTGTTCCCAGCAAGTTACACACACAAACACTAATGTTCCCACTTGTAATCTATATGTGGTATATCATAATAAAAGGCAACGCCATTAAAGTCAAAGCTATGCATGTTTTCTTTACGTTATGTTTTATTAGTTTTAGAATAAAGGGATCTTTCTTGGCAATATAATACGTTGTTTACATAATCCTCTAGTCAATTTGCTCACCTCAATTTATTTTCATCCATTTGGTTGGACCTCAAAATTGATTTGTCAGGGTACCAATACTGGTTTAGAAATGCAACTTTGATCAAAGTGTACCACTGTGTTCTTATTGAGTTGTAGGTACGGTCATCGTCGCTTGATTCAATTACTGATTTTTCAGGGGTTATTTGTTTTGAAATAGTTTCGAGGTATGTAAGCCATTTTCCAATGTGACTGCTTCACTGTTCTATGTGTATTTACTTAGGCTATTCATATTTTGGAACTGGATTTGATGTTGACTATGGTTCTCCCTCTAGAAACGGATGTCGGTCACGGAAGGGGGAATCAAGTACCCCGAGACCACAGAAGGAGGGCGTCCCAAACTCGGTGGGCTGATGGACCCCAGACAAGGGGTCATCGAACGATCCGGAAGGTGTCAAACATGTGCAGGTACAGGAAGTTACCAGGACATCGTTGTAATTTTGTGGTTGGGTCACCACTACTGTGCTTGAATGTTGGTTAAATTTTTTTTTGTTATTTTTGCTGTTCAGGTAACATGACAGAATGCCCGGGCCACTTCGGCCACATAGAGCTGGCCAAGCCGGTGTTCCATGTGGGCTTCGTCAACAAGATCATGAAGGTCCTCCGGTGTGTCTGCTACTCCTGCTCCAAGCTGCTGGTCGACACAGTCAGTAACCCTCCATTCCTTCCTTCCTTACACTACCACTACACAACCTATATGTAACATGTACCAATCCGCTCCCGGATTCAATACTTGTGATGCTCACAACATGGCACACTCAATACAAAAAAACTATACCTCAACTTCCACGCTGCACTGTATACACATAGAATATCTAACACTGCATAAACTCCTGATATATCTAATTGATTTTCATTTGATGAGTATAAGAATTATGGATCAAGGCATACTAATGATTACATGTTAGTCCTTACATGGAATTACATTACACATATTCCAATGACTTGTTGATGTGATGGGGCGCGTTCAGCAGGATGCAACGTTTTGGAATGTTCAGATAGAAATATGCTATATAGAACGAACATGCAGCTCTGACATGTAGAATAAGGAATCACGTCGGCTCTATTTGTGGTATTTCTATCTGCAACGTTCAAGAATGGCCCTGGTGTCTCCTTCCTTCTAGAATAACCCAAAGATCAAAGACATCCTGCAGAAGTCCAAGGGGCAGCCCAGAAAGCGTCTGACCCACGTGTACGACCTGTGTAAAGGCAAGAACATCTGCGAGGGCGGAGAGGAGATGGACAACAAGTTTGGAGTGGAGCAGCAGGAGCACGACAGTGAGGACATCACTAAGGAAAAGGTACTGTCACCGGGGACTCTTGTCAACGTCATGTCATTCGTAGGCCATCAATACTTAACGCATATTTTTGTCTTTGTGTGCTCTCATCTCACATAGTAACATCTTTCTGATTTTGTTTCCTCATGGTCCTCTTGTAACACACACACACTCTCCCCCTCACTCTCCCAGGGCCATGGTGGCTGCGGGCGCTACCAGCCGCGTATCCGCCGGTCGGGCCTGGAGCTGTACGCTGAGTGGAAGCACGTGAACGAGGACTCACAGGAGAAGAAGATCCTGCTGAGCCCCGAGCGCGTCTATGAGATCTTCAAACGCATCTCGGACGAGGAGGACGTAATCCTGGGCCTGGATCCCAAGTTCTCCCGGCCTGAGTGGATGATTGTCACGGTACTACCCGTGCCGCCGCTGGCTGTCCGGCCTGCCGTCGTCATGCAGGGCTCCGCCCGTAACCAGGTGAGGAGGAATGACTAACTGTTAGAGATTTTTTACTGAAATGTCAGGAATTGAAGGGGTTTGGTGACTTTCAAGTGCAAGACTGTCATTTTGCCTTGAAATTGTTGAGATTGTTTAACTTGTTTAAGTTTTACCATCGTCGTTTAACCACGTCATGTCCTTTTTTCCTGTCACCCAGGATGACTTGACACACAAGCTGGCCGACATCGTCAAGATCAACAACCAGCTGCGGCGGAACGAGCAGAGCGGCGCGGCGGCCCATGTCATCGCTGAGGACGTGAAGCTGCTGCAGTTCCACGTGGCCACCATGGTGGACAACGAGCTGCCAGGCCTGCCCAGGGTACGCACTGCAGCAAGGACACATGAGAGGGCACCAATTGGCACAACATTACTGTACTTCTTACCCTTGCCAATGTGTATTGTTACTATAGAGATTTACTGTTTTTCTTTGTTTGAATTGAAGATTGAAGACTAAATAATACACATACTATTAGATGCTTTAAAAGTGCTCTTTTGTTAGACTGATAAGACCGACAACTATTCAACCCATAATATCTGGGTTTATTTCATTTTCAATGATTACTGATAGTTGTGAAGGATCATCAGCTCTGTTCTGAATATGTTTGTGCTGATAACTGAACTTTCTCTTAACTCCCAGGCAATGCAAAAATCGGGCCGCCCGCTCAAATCCTTAAAACAGCGTCTGAAGGGGAAGGAAGGGCGAGTCCGAGGTAACTTGATGGGGAAACGTGTGGACTTCTCCGCCAGAACCGTCATCACCCCCGACCCCAACCTCCAGATCGACCAAGTGGGCGTCCCGCGCTCCATCGCCGCCAACATGACTTTCCCAGAAATCGTCACACCGTTTAACATTGACAGGTACGGCAGAGAAACTAACCAATTGTTTACTGTTTAAACTGACATAATTGTGTGTAATTGTGTATTGGTTATAATATTGACAGTCCTATATGTCGTCAGGTTACAGGAGCTGGTGCGCAGAGGCAACAGCCAGTATCCAGGAGCCAAATATATCATCAGAGACAACGGGGACAGAATCGACCTGCGGTTCCACCCCAAACCAAGTGACCTTCACCTCCAGATCGGCTACAAGGTGACCCTCAAAAGACAAGATGGTTCTCATTTATTGTGGAATGTTTACGGAGTGACTTGGACTTGATGTAATGCAATGTCACTTTTATGAACTAATTTTTGTCCCCCTCAGGTGGAAAGACATATGTGCGACGGTGACATCATCATCTTCAACAGACAGCCCACGTTACATAAAATGTCTATGATGGGGCACAGAGTTCGAATCCTGCCCTGGTCCACCTTCCGAATGAACCTCAGGTACAACTATCAAGTCTTGAATTTTCCCTTCGAGTCTCTGTCAGACTGGCCCAGTTTCAGACCACAAACAGACATGATACCTGAGTAGTTATTGTTTGTTGGCATAAACACTGACAAGAATGTTGGGAAGAACATTGATATAGAACCTATTGTTGAGCGAATATAATTTCAGGATTGGGATTAGTGCTCCTATAGTATCGGATGATTTTCTCAACTTCAATTGTTTCAAAATGAAAGCAAATGCTAACACAGAACACATTGCACACCATTGAACATATAACATAAAAACAGATCCAGGATGGTGACATTAACCACTCTGCCCCCCTCCCCCTTTTCCACAGTGTAACCACTCCGTACAATGCTGACTTTGACGGGGATGAGATGAACCTGCATCTCCCCCAGTCCCTGGAAACGAGAGCTGAGATCCAGGAGCTGGCCATGGTGCCTCGTATGATCGTCACCCCCCAGTCCAACAGGCCCGTCATGGGCATCGTGCAAGACACCCTCACCGCCGTGCGCAAGTTCACCAAAAGGGACGTCTTCCTAGAGAGGGTAAGGAGGGGAATGTTTAAAGGGATAGATCAGCCCCAAAAACATACACACACGTCTTTCCTCCACTTATTCTGTAACATGATCTGTCCCCCAGGGCGATGTGATGAACCTCCTGATGTTCCTGTCTACGTGGGACGGCAAGGTGCCCCAGCCAGCCATCCTGAAGCCCCGGCCGCTCTGGACGGGCAAGCAGATCTTCAGCCTTATCATCCCGGGCCACATCAACGCCATCCGAACACACAGCACCCACCCAGACGAGGAGGACAGTGGGCCCTACAAACACATCTCTCCCGGGGACACCAAGGTAAAAACACTAAACTGGAGAAACACACTGAGATGCTCATGTGACAAGGAGGATTTGTTTAACAAATGTTGTAGTGATAGTGTGTGCAGAATACAGGCTTTTATTGTGTACATTCTTTAGTTACATGGTTTTTCTATATGTTCCCATCTTAGAATGCTAGCACTTTACCACACGTGTAAAAAAAAAAAAAAAAAAAAAGGTGGCCATTTTGTCCCAGAACGCTAACCACACCTCCTAACGCAGAACCATGAATGGATACTAACCCAATGTGCGTAAAATACTATTATATAATGTCATGTGTCTGTGTTTCCCCAGGTGATAGTGGAGAACGGGGAGCTGATCATGGGCATCCTGTGTAAGAAGTCACTGGGTACCTCTGCTGGCTCCCTGGTCCACATCTGTTTCCTGGAGATGGGCCATGACGTCACCCGCCTCTTCTACTCCAACATCCAGACGGTGGTCAACAACTGGCTGCTCATTGAGGGTAAGGACCTGGACTGAGTGGGCCCTGGGAAGAGGGCATCAGTGGGTAGAATGGCAACTCCTTTGAAATCCGCTTGAAGTTAATCTGTTCTATTTTGGGGTTAGGGGTTAAATTCCTCTAAATGCAGATATTTTAGTCAATATTACCAGTTTTTCTTAATATTCATATTTTCTCTCTGTAGGTGCTTCTATCGGTATTGGTGACTCCATTGCTGACGCAAAGACGTACCTGGACATCCAGAACACCATCAAGAAGGCCAAACAGGATGTAATAGAGGTAAGTCCCTTCCCTTCTCTCTAAAATATTCCTTGTCAATAAATCCTCTTGTATTCATGATGGGGACGTCCTCTGGCAATTCCTTTTGAAAGAATGTAGACTGGAATAAAAGATGTGAGCCATTTCTAAGACCCTCTGTCTCGAACTCCCTTCATTTTCTTCCTGTAATCCTCTCCAGGTCATTGAGAAGGCCCACAACAACGAGTTGGAGCCCACCCCTGGTAACACGCTGAGGCAGACCTTTGAGAACCAGGTGAATCGCATCCTAAACGACGCCCGTGACAAAACGGGTTCCTCTGCCCAGAAGTCCCTGTCTGAGTACAACAACTTCAAGTCCATGGTGGTGGCCGGCTCCAAAGGCTCCAAGATTAACATCTCTCAGGTACGACCAGGGGTCCTAAAAAATATACAAACGACCTGCTCTCATGCAATAAGAAACGCTCATTTTTGTTTTAAAACGCTACACTACGGTGTGCCCTACTGAACACGGCCCAGGATAGTTTCAGACATCGATGGATTTTTTAAATGGCACACAGTGTTCCTCTAGGGATGACAGTAGACAACGGGCTTCGATTTACACCCCTTAACTTCACACACTTTTTCCTTCTCTACCATCTGTCTCTCCCTCTCTCTGGCCCTCAGGTTATTGCGGTGGTGGGGCAGCAGAACGTGGAGGGTAAGCGTATCCCGTTCGGCTTCAAGCACCGCACGCTCCCCCACTTCATCAAGGATGACTACGGCCCCGAGAGCAGAGGCTTCGTGGAGAACTCATACCTGGCCGGCCTCACGCCCACAGAGTTCTTCTTCCACGCCATGGGAGGCAGGGAGGGGCTTATCGACACGGCTGTGAAGACCGCCGAGACTGGTGAGTGAAGGGGAGAAGTAAGAGTTTATTTAATTAAAGATCACCATTAGCTATTGCAAAAGCAGCAGCTACTCTTCCTGGGGTCCACACAACATAAAACAGGACATAATACAGAACATTAATAGACAAGAACAGCTCAAGGACTGCATACATTTAAAATAAGAGTATAGAAAGAGGGGGGAAGAGGAGGAAGATGTTGGGGATAGAGACTGGTGATTGAAGGGGGGAGAGGCAAGGAGTAGAGGTCAGGGTTTAAGCTGGTTAGAAGCACTTTTTAATGTAGGGAGATGAGAGGGAGGAAGGGGTGACTGTTACGACCCCTGCACGATTAGGGAGAGGAGACTCATAGATAGTTCGGTAAGTAGATGGATTTTTCACAGGTTTAAATACTCTTCTAACCTCAGTCCTTATCTGATGTCCTTCAGGTTACATCCAGCGTCGTCTGATCAAGTCCATGGAGTCTGTGATGGTGAAGTATGACGCCACGGTGCGTAACTCCATCAACCAGGTGGTGCAGCTTCGCTACGGAGAGGACGGCCTGGCCGGGGAGTCTGTGGAGTTCCAGAACATGGCCACGCTCAAACCCTCCAACAAGGCCTTCGAGAAGAAGTGAGTGGTGAAGGGAAGTGGGTTGAGGGGAGTGGAGATCCTGTGTAGCTCAGTTGGTAGAGCATGGCGTTTGCAACGCCAGGGTTGTGGGTTCGATTCCCACGGGGGTCCGGTATGAAAATATATGCACTCACTAACTGTAAGTCGCTCTGGATAAGAGCGTCTGCTAAATGACTCAAATGTAATGTAAAATGAGAGAGAGAGGAAGGGGCGGGGAGGTACAATGATGGCTAGAGTTTTGGGTGTGGGATAAGGGTACTAGATTCGTTTGAGCTGTCTTGCCAACTCCTATGGTGGTTATTGTCATGCCAACGACCATAGGAGTTGGCTATACAGGAAAAACAGATCTGAGACCAGGCTTGTGCTCTCTTAGTCATTCGATGATTGATTGACTACGTTTAAAAAAAACAACTAGTACAAGCTTTCCTCTCCTATTGGTTGACAGTGTGACAATATTGGATATCATAGACTTCACCTATCCACGACCCACCATCTTATTAATCACCCAGATGCTAACGTTAAACTCTCTGTCTAGTCACGTCTATATGAAGGCGTTCAATACAGCAGCTCACTGTCCACGCTCCACGGTCAACTGGCTTAACTCTCTGTCTGTCTAATCTTGTCCTTCCCTAATCCTCCTCCCTTGGCCACTAGGTTCAGGTTTGACTGCACCAACGAGCGGGCTCTGAGGCGCACCCTGCAGGAGGACGTGGTGAAGGATGTGATGACCAACGCCCAGGTGCAGAGCGCCCTGGAGAGGGAGTATGAGAAGATGAAGGAGGACAGGGAGATTCTGAGGGCCATCTTCCCCACTGGGGACAGCAAGGTGAAGGGGGGAGACACACACTAGCACAGGGATCTCCAACAGGTAGATCGCAAGCTACTAAGAAATGGTCTTCTGATGTGATTTAAAGGCACAATGCAGGCGTTATTCTCCATATCAAATAATTTCTGGGTAACAACAAAGTACAGTACTGTGATTGATTTTAAATCAAAATGGTCAAAAAGAAACAAATGGCTTTTTAGCAAGAGCAATTTCTCAAGCAAGAATTTTGCTGGGAGTGGTCTGAGTGGGTAGGGGAAAACTAGCTGTTATTGGCAGAGCGGTTTGGAACTCTTTCTTATTGGTCTAACTAATTTACCATCTGGTGATGTCACCAGGCAGGCTAACATTTCAGGCTGTCTTTTCAAAGAGCTCTTGTACTTAAAGGGTATTATCATCATTCACAGTATTATTCCAACCTCATGGTGTGGAAATATATATAAAACAAATGTGACTGCACTGGGCCTTTAAGCATTGACATGGAACTCTTTGACATGGAACAACTATATATAGCTGTTTATAAAACCATTATTTTACCAGCTATATTGACAGAACACATCTCTTGTACACCAAGGACCCGGGGAAGAGTTGCAGGGTAGAGAAGAATGCGCCTATTTGAAAGCAATAGAAAAATGATTAGCTTGCGACATGGTTAATTTGATAAAAGTAGGTATAACGCTAGAGAAGGTTGGAGACCCCTGCACTAGCATATGTGTACACACTAGCATACATCTCCAGATTCTCCACACATATACATCTCCACGCACATACACATGCATCCATCCTCTTTCATTCACTTCCATGTACTCCCAGGAACTCTCACACACTTCCTTCCACATGTCACCACTGCTAGTATATCCCACTGATTCAGACCAATGCGATAGGGATATCTAACACTAAAGGCGTTATGTCCCTGTTTCCCACTAGGTGGTGCTGCCCTGCAACCTGGCCAGGATGATCTGGAATGCCCAGAAGATCTTCAGAATCAACCCCCGCACCCCCACAGACCTCAACCCCCTACGAGTCGTAGAGGGTAGGTATCTACCACACTCGTACACTTTGCAGCCACCATAGACCCATATTTGAAGAAACCCCTAAAGATGTGCCATGTAGTCTCACGTTTTAAAAGGTTGATACCATCCATTTTCAATGGCCACTCCTTGAGGCCGATTTCAAATAAGCCTTTGAGCAATCACACCACCACATGAAGTGACATTGGTAGTTGAAAGTTGATCACACCCATTGTCAACCATGTCATTTATCGGAATGATTCACAAATCGTGTGGACAAATGCCTGGCTGTGGGATTATAGATGTGAAGCGCTGTCTGGCCTGCCCCATAGCTGCTTTGCTTACTGACGGCCATATAAAGCTTCTCGGGTGCGGCTGTGCTCCTAACACTATATGAAGAGCCCAGAGTGCTTAGAGAGATGGATGGAGGGATCCCTTGCACTGTACAGGATCACATGGAGTACCGTATTGTGCCTTACGTTCCTCGGTTTGTAACATTGAGACATTTGTTGTCATGACGACAAAGGTGGGTTGTATTTGAATACCATAGCACTTGATATGCTACAGTAAAAAGTTGCCTGATTAATTTTGTTGTTCCCACGACTAACTTTTTGGTGTAAAACGCATCCATCTCTAGATGCTAAAAGCAAGAATTTGCAACACTTTGTTCAGTAACCAAGTAAATTGCGTTGATATTTCTGCAATCTTGGTACAAAAACGAAATCTCTCGATAAGCAATTTTATCTGGACCACTAGCCAGGCTAAGTAAGATATAAAATGACCCGTATGACATTCTAAAACTTCTCCCTTCTCTTGTCTCCACGCCACAGGTGTCCAGGAGCTGAGTAAGAAGTTGGTGATTGTGAACGGCGAGGACCAACTGAGCAGACAGGCCCAGCAGAACGCCACGCTGCTCTTCAACATCCACCTGCGCTCCACGTTGAGCTCCCGGCGCATGACAGACGAGTTCAGACTGAGCACCGAGGCCTACGACTGGCTCCTGGGGGAGATTGAGTCCAAGTTCAACCAGTCCATCGTGAGTCGAGTCTCTCACACACACAGTGTGCTGGGAGAGGTTGAAAGGGGGAGATTGAGGGTCAACACCTAAACTGGTTGCTATGAACGAAAGAGATGGGATTAGATATACAGGGACAGTGTAGAAAACTAGGATCTTTTTTACAGCATAAAAACTTAGGAAAGAATTCATGCTCGGCTTCTCTGTTTTCTTTCATTACACTGATCTAATTCCGTCATAATCATTTAATCTGAACACTTCATCCTCTGCCTCCTCTAGGCCCACCCGGGTGAGATGGTTGGGGCGTTAGCTGCCCAGTCGCTGGGAGAGCCCGCCACCCAGATGACCCTGAACACCTTCCACTACGCCGGCGTGTCGGCCAAGAACGTCACCCTGGGCGTGCCGCGTCTCAAGGAGCTGATCAACATCTCCAAGAGGCCCAAGACCCCGTCCCTCACTGTGTTCCTGCTTGGCCAGGCGGCCCGCGACGCCGAGAGGGCCAAGGATATCCTCTGTCGCCTGGAGCACACCACCCTCAGAAAGGTGAACAGTGGAGAATATGTGATATGGGTGGGCTAAACATGTGGTTGGCATAGACGGGCTATGTGACGGTTTCCACAGTTAATAACATTATTCAGAAACCCACAAGAGGGCATATTATTCTTGAAGGCAGTACTTCATCAGTGGTGTATCACACCAGTCAGACCAACATTAGTTCTAAAGCGTTGTTTTACTTTAATAAATTGTTAAATGTTATTAATAAATTAAGTTATTACAATATCTGATTTCATAGGTTGTTCCTTATCTTTGCATACTGATTTTACAATCATTAACCAACCATCCTCTCTCCCTCCCTCCTTCCAGGTGACGGCCAACACGGCCATCTACTACGACCCTAACCCCCAGAGTACGGTGGTGACGGAGGACCAGGAGTGGGTCAATGTCTACTATGAGATGCCCGACTTCGACGTGACCCGCATCTCACCCTGGCTGCTCCGCATTGAGCTTGACCGCAAGCACATGACTGACCGCAAGCTGACCATGGAGCAGATCGCTGAGAAGATCAATGCAGGTGGGAATGCACACACGCACACTTCCAATACTTTATTTGGATATATAATAAAGCATTCCAGTAAAAAGGACCCACACACACCCTATTGCTAAATGCAACCTCTCTCCCTGAAGGTTTCGGAGACGACCTGAACTGTATCTTCAATGACGACAATGCAGAGAAGCTGGTTCTGCGAATCCGCATCATGAACAGCGACGAGAACAAGTTCCACGAGGACGAGGAGGTGGTGGACAAGATGGACGACGACGTGTTCCTGAGGTGCATCGAGTCCAACATGCTGACGGACATGACACTGCAGGGCATCGAGCAGATCAGCAAGGTAACGGAGGGGTCACAGAAACAAACACTTATTCCTTTAAACTGCACTGTGGCACCATTTTTCATCTCCGCACCCAATAGTCTTCCTTTCCTCTATGCTCACCGATCTCATACAAACTGATTGACCTAAACAACATGGCAGAAACCTATCCAGATCATTAACCCATCAGCTATTGATCTATAGTACTTCCCCTGTCTCCTCCCCCTAGGTGTACATGCACTTGCCCCAGACAGACAACAAGAAAAAGATCATCATTACAGAGGAGGGCGAGTTCAAGGCCCTGCAGGAGTGGATCCTGGAGACAGACGGCGTGGGACTTATGAGGGTCCTCAGTGAGAAGGACGTGGACCCCGTCAGGACCACCTCCAACGACATCGTAGAGATCTTCACGGTATGGTTAGATACCATAGTTGGATAGCGACGCAAGTTATGATAGTAACAAATAGAGGTAATAGTAACGATAGAGACGATGGTTACAGATAGCTACGATAGTTGTGATAGTTACAATAGCTAGCTACAATAGTTTAGATAGCAATGGTAGTTACCGACAGTTATGACAGTGATCTTTATATGATTTCTGATTTGTATTGTCTGTAGTAAGGGACCAGTTTAAATGTTCTTTACAATTTTGGCTATACTTTCAAGTTCATATTCACAAAAGCACTCTTTGGGAGTTAAACAAGGAATCCTAACTCGACATTGTTAAACCTATTCAGCTCTACTTTACTGCTAAACCTGAATAGTACATGAATCATAGCATAGCCAAAACATGTCAGTATTTTGGGGGATATCCATTACTCATTCCAGTCCCCCCTCCTCTCCTGCCTTCTAGGTACTGGGTATCGAGGCTGTGCGCAAGGCTCTGGAGAGGGAGTTGAACCACGTCATCTCCTTTGACGGTTCCTACGTCAACTACCGCCACTTGTCGTTGCTTTGCGACACCATGACGTGCCGCGGTCACCTGATGGCCATCACGCGTCACGGCATCAACAGACAGGACACGGGACCCCTCATGAAGTGCTCCTTTGAGGAGACGGTGAGTGTTACGCCAGGGGACAGAGGGAAGGGGGTGATGGTCCAGCATCGTGTTAGTATGTCATACTTACCATTTTTAGAACAGTTGTCAGTGGGCTCTTGAGTATAGTCGTCAGCAACTCTTCCGCTAGCTACAGTATCCATAAAACGACTTCCTTTGAGAACTTCATAGGAGTGTTCTAGTTACCAACCTTGACTAGACCAACACATGACAAAGCGATTTTATCTCAATGAAACTAGTCAGTATAAACAATGAAATTAAACGTATAGTGTAGATTAGTCAGCACCCTGTAGACTCACCGTCAACATCATCCCTATCCCAGGTGGATGTGCTGATGGAGGCGTCTTCCCACGGGGAGAGTGACCCCATGAAGGGTGTGTCTGAGAACATCATGCTGGGCCAGCTGGCCCCCTGTGGGACGGGCTGTTTCGACCTGCTGCTGGATGCTGAGAAGTGCAAATATGGCATGGAGATCCCCACCAACATCCCAGGCATTAGCGTGGCTGGACGTGAGTAGACGGGACTAGAATGGCAAAACTTTATTGTCCGCACAGTGTGACTTTAAATGTAATTGTTCACACAATGTGGCTGTTCCCATCACCATATCAACTCCAGTATTTGAATTCAGACGGACATGAAGGCAGAAATGGACTGGTATAGACCAATTTATCTATGATTTGATTAAACAACGTAAACATTTCATTCCAGTTCTGAGTATAACTATGTTGGAAAAAGCCTACATTCAAAGCAAAATATATACACAAAGTATCCAGACTTTTAGATAATGAGATGTCGGTAAAGAATCTCTATAAGGATTGATTGTGAAATGTGCATATTTTCTCTATTTCCTCTTCTCAGCCACCGGAATGTTCTTTGGCTCTGCGCCCAGCCCCATGAGTGGCATGTCCCCAGCCATGACCCCCTGGAACACTGGAGCCACCCCCGCTTACGGTGCCTGGTCCCCCAGCATCGGTAAGCCCCAACCTGGGTTGACTTTGACAATATCCTGGTAGTACAGTGTAGTCCATACCACCTTCTACTGTACTGTTCCATTAACTCATGCTCTGACCTCCAGGCAGCGGGATGACCCCTGGAGCTGCAGGCTTCTCTCCCAGCGCAGCGTCCGACGCCAGTGGCTTCTCTCCGGGCTACTCCCCGGCCTGGTCCCCTACCCCTGGATCTCCTGGGTCCCCTGGACCAGCAAGCCCCTATATCCCCTCTCCAGGTTAGTCACCATACAAAACACCCAGTTTGGTTTGAAATATCAACTGACACAGGACCTTTTTTACATGGAATTAATTAATTTCTTGTTTATTTTTCCAGGAGGTGCCATGTCTCCTAACTACTCCCCCACCTCCCCGGCCTACGAGCCCCGCTCTCCTGGGGGATACACCCCCCAAAGCCCGGGCTACTCCCCAACGTCACCCTCCTACTCCCCAACGTCCCCCTCTTACTCCCCCACCAGCCCCAACTACAGCCCCACCTCACCCTCCTATTCACCCACCTCCCCCAGCTACTCCCCAACCTCCCCCTCATACTCCCCTACATCCCCCAGTTACTCCCCTACCTCCCCATCTTACTCCCCCACCTCACCCTCTTACTCCCCCACTTCTCCCTCCTACTCCCCTACCTCCCCCAGCTACAGCCCCACGTCTCCAAGCTACAGCCCCACCTCGCCTAGCTACTCCCCCACCTCACCCTCTTACTCCCCCACTTCCCCCTCCTACTCCCCCACCTCACCCTCTTACTCCCCCACTTCCCCTTCCTATTCCCCTACCTCCCCCTCTTACTCCCCCACCTCTCCAAGCTACAGCCCCTCTTCACCCAACTACACCCCAACCTCACCCAGTTACTCCCCCACCTCCCCCTCCTACTCCCCTACCTCCCCCTCCTACTCCCCCACCTCCCCGAACTACACCCCCACCAGCCCCAACTACTCCCCCACCTCCCCCTCTTACTCTCCCACTTCTCCATCCTACTCTCCCTCCAGCCCACGCTTCACCCCCCAGTCGCCCACCTACACCCCCAGCTCTCCCTCCTACAGCCCCAGCTCTCCTTCCTACTCACCCACCTCACCCAAATACACACCTACGTCCCCCTCTTACTCCCCCAGCTCTCCAGAGTACACCCCCACCTCCCCCAAATACTCCCCCACCTCGCCCAAGTACTCCCCGACCTCTCCCAAATACTCACCCACCTCCCCAACTTACTCCCCGACGACCCCTAAATACAGCCCCACCTCGCCCACCTACTCACCCACCTCACCCACCTACACCCCCACCAGCCCCAAGTACTCCCCCACCTCCCCAACCTATTCCCCAACCTCACCCAAATACTCTCCCACCTCCCCCACCTACTCGCCCACTAGCCCCAAAGGGTCCACCTACAGCCCCCTGTCTCCTGGCTACAGCAACCCCTCACCCAGCTTCACCCTCACCAGCCCGGCCATCAGCCCAGATGACAGTGACGAGGAGAACAACTGAGGGATCCAGGAGGAAGAGCAGGGGGCTAAGGAACCTCTCCCTGCCCTACTCGAAGCCCCTGAACTGGGGCTGTAATACTGAAGGATAGCCCCACTGCTGGTGGTGTCAGTGGTTTGGGCTGGAGAGTCATGACAAAGAAAGAACCCTGGGGGTCCCACTTGTGATTTATTTTTATTTTGGGGGCCCTCCTTCGGACCACTGTACCCCAGCCTCGTTCAACTCGGGGGGGGGGGGGGGGGGGGGGGCTGCCTAAAATATTTACTACTATGTATTTGATAGACTTGAACTGTTTAGCAAGGGGAAAAGGCTGCCTTTTTGAACTACACATTTTATTTTGGTTTTTAATGTTCATGCGGCTGTTGAAGCTGAGTTATAAGAACCTAGAGGAAAGCAGAGGAGGGAGATGTGGTTAACACATTGACATAAACGTCCCTCTTTTCACCCCCCCCCCCCCCCCCCCCCCCCCCCCCCGTTTCCCTGCACCCAGTCGTTCTCTCTGAAATTCAGTTGGATGTGTAGTTGTACTTGAGTATTGCCAAAAGCCTTTGAAAAGCTACCAGTGGATTGTATTTATCTCCTTAAAAAGCATTTAAGCTTCCCCCCAAAAAGAAAGAAACCAGAGGAGTAGAGTTTTACTAAAACGTACATTATCTTTAGTAGATTTTTTCTAAATGTAAAGTTGTTGCTGCCAGCTTTGGTTGGAAGAAAATGTTGAGCTGATGTTTTTGATATATCAGAAGACAGGCCAGAGGAGATGAGTTGACTGGAATTGGATTTAACAGAATTTAAACATTATTACTAATCTGCAGTTCAGAACAGTGGAATTCAAGTAGTAGTGGAACGGGTTGCCTGAACACTGCAGGTGAAAATGAATAGTTGTATTCCTTGCAGCACTTAGTACAGGGCTGCAAATTAAGACCGTCTAGGACAGGAGAGGGTCATGGGTGCTGAGAGAGAGACGCTTGTAACATTTCCGTGGAGATGTTGACATTTTTGTCACCTCTCCTCGACGTTCCAAATAAACCCTTTACCTTCTCCCCTTTACCCTCCCCCCAAAGACGAGCCTGAAAGATGTCAAAACACCCACCAGCATCCCTGTACCCTTCACCATTAGATGAGAGTTGTGTACAACAGCAAAAACCAGATTATTTTCCCAGCAAACCACTTTCCTAAAACACTGGGAAAAAATTGGGTTTATGAAAGACTTAATAATAATATTATCTGACAATTGTCATTGTTTGGTTTTAGAAGAGAACGGAGTGTTTATAGGTGGATGAGGGATACTAGTTGGTCGGCGTTGCTGCTTTTGTCATTGTTTATGAATAAGTAGCAACCTGTTAATGCATTTTAATCATTGTTTTAGGTTGAAGATCTCTTATTTGAAATCACTCCCACCTTAAAATAATACTTGTTCCATAATTCTAATTAGCAAATGTAAATGAGTTCTCTACTTTACTTTGGACTCGCTCATAAAATTTATTTAAGAGGGAAAAATACTACTATTCTTCTGTGTGCATAAGAATGGAGAAATTCAGATTCAATTGTTTTGTTGTACTATTTCCTGTTTTTTGTTGCTTCTGGTGACTTTGTAAGAGCTGTTTGCAAAGAGGTTCTGTTTTCGGGTACTTTGGATGAAGGGGCAGGGGACGGAGGGGAGTAAGTTTAGTTTCCCCCCTTATGTCTCATTTCCATTCTGTTTCCCAATCGCTTTGTTCAGTTTCTGCCATTCCGTCTCGAATTTGGGCCAAGATGTCCACCGCATTCTCATTAAAGGGGAAATCAGCAGTTGCTACCTCGATTTTTTTGATATATAAATTCATTGATTCTTGAAGAATATAACTTATAAATAAATGCCGCGTTAGCTAAGTTCAACTGTCGTACCCGATCAGAACCCAAAATATAAAACATTTTTACTCCAATGTTTGTAAACAAAGTAAATGTAAACAAACACTATAGCCTTAACATGATTAGAACTAATTTTGATGTCATGAGTAGTCAGTCCGTGCATCCATAGCTGTCTTTGAATTTGAGTGGTTACATTTCTCCAGCTCCATCCCCCAGCTTTTTACCGAAACGGTGGTGGGGATTTTGCTTTATCGTTTCAACTGCTGATTGCCGCTTTAAGTTGTAAAAAGGAAAATGTTGCATGCAGTCTATTTGTGAGGCTTCATAGCCTTCTGTAAATTTGTTACCGCTAAGTGGCTCTACTATGGTTCAGGCAGAAAATGCAAAATTCAGATTGACAGACGGGTTGATATTCAGTTTGGTGTTTTTCAGTTACACTCTTGGACACTGGAGGGCGACGTAAGCCCTCGTTTGGGTTGACAAACCATCTCTCAAAGCCTCAGTTTCAGTTCAGTGATTTTATCAAAGGAGACCAGACATTTCAGAGCACTTTTGGCCTCTACAGCCCTCTACCCACTACATTAGTGTGACTGTTTATGAAAACCACCAGGCATAGACACACTTTACATTTACTTCCGGGTGCTCTTACACTTTACTAGGCCTAGTTTGATTGATGAAGGTGATGAGTTTGATTCTTGTGCCTGTTTGACTATGGAACACAGGTAATTTTTCCTCTCGAGTTCCATCTAAGCAATACGACAGGAGTTGACAAGTATCCCCCACTTTTGATTGGACTAGCTGGGTCTCCTCCCTCCCCCCCACTCTTCATCCACAAGGGATCCTGATCGTTTTTGAAATCAGTGTTTTGTCCTTTTTCTACCAGTGTACATACCTGTGATTGGGAATCTCTGGGAGGGAGTACTGTAAAGAACTGGGATTCCCAAGGGAATGGAATTCTATCCCTGTGGAAATCCAATTTGTCTGGATTTTTATCTGGTTTGTGGTCAGGAACGTGTTTGGTATGATTTGTCCTGTATACCAAATGTGTTTCAACAGAAGTGATTTTGAATTGACTGGACCACCTGCATCGAATACAGGTGTTGGCAATACACTGTTGAAATCCATGCAGTTGGTCTGTTCCGTCATCGCCTCATGACATGGTGACTTTGTCCCCTACCATCATATCCCATTGATTTACCTGTGTGGTCCAGTCAATTCAACACACCAGGACTCCCGTGTGTGTCAAAAGAGAGACAGGGTTTTCTTGAGTTGGTGGAAAGACTGGGCAGGGTGTCTTGGGAATAGGAATGTTTAAATTATGAAATTAATTGCCTCTGTATAGAAATCAATCCAATATCTAATTCTCTGTATCTTTGTTTTTTTGACTTGAGAAAAAAATAATAAAAGTTTTACTACAGGTTGTGTCTTGTTTGTATGAGTTGCTGTCACCTACCAATAAACTGAATGAATGAATCCCTTCATATAAGTGGATATATATGATGACGTATTCCATCCTAATGGGTAAAACAAGGATTTGGGTGAGGGTAAACAGATTCTAGATATGAGGCTTTACCTTGACAAACTGATCAATAGCCCCCATATTACTATACAATAAAACGTTCTCCATCCCTGTAAGGGCAATTAGTTGCTATCACTATTGTGATTATCTTGACTACTGGAATAATATTAATCACATCTGGTAGTAAACAAACCTGCATGACAGCAGAACAGGCTTCATTTCCTTACACATCCCCACTGTGGTTTAGTGACAGAGTCAGCTGTCACCACTGCTGCAGATGTCGTTAGGGCCTAGTTCCAAGCGCGGGTGGATTTTTCCAAATTCAACAGACATGCATTGCATTAACCAGCCTGAAAACAGATTATTTCCAATTTGATAAATTTCTCTACTCTGAATAGAATAGGAATGGAGTTATATAGCCTCTATTTACCACCACAAACCGATGCTGGCACTAAGACCGCACTCAACGAGCTTGTATGCACTCACTAACTGTAAGTCGCTCTGGATAAGAGCGTCTGCTAAATGACAAAAATGTAAATGTAAAATGTATAAGGCCATAAGCAAACAAGAAAATGTTCATCCAGAAGCGGCGCTCCTAGTGGCTGAGGACTTTAATGCAGGCAAACTTAAATCCGTTTTACCTAATTTCTACTAGCATGTCACGTGCAACCAGAGGAAAAAACTCTAGACCACATTTACTCCACACACAGAGACGCATACAAAGTTCTCCCTCGCCCTCCATTTCTGAAATCTGACCATAATTCTATCCTCCTGATTCCTGCTTACAAGCAAAAACTATAGCAGGAAGTACCAGTGACTCGCTCAATACAGAAGTGGTCAGATGACGCGGATGCTACACTACAGGACTGTTTTGCTAGCACAGACTGGAATATGTTCCGGGATTCATCCAATGGCATTGAGGAGTACACCACCTCAGTCACCAGCTTCATCAATAAGTGCATCGACGACGTCGTCCCCACAGTGACCGTACATACATATCCCAACCAGAACCCATGGATTACAGGCAACATCCGCACTGAGCTAAAGGCTAGAGCTGCCGCTTTCAAAGAGCGGGACACTAATCCGGACGCTTATAAGAAATCCCGCTATGCCCTCAGACGAACCATCAAACAGGCAAAGCGTCAATACAGGACTAAGATTGATTCCTACTACACCGGCTCTGACGCTCGTCGGACATGGCAGGGCTTGCAAACTATTACAGACTACAAAGGGAAACCCAGCCACGAGCTGCCCAGTGACGCGAGCCTACCAGACGGGCTAAATGCCTTTTATCCTCGCTTCAAGACAAGCAACACTGTAGCATGCATGAGAGCACCAGCTGGTCCGGACGACTGTGTGATCACACTCTCCGTAACCGATGTGAGCAAGATCTTTAAATAGGTCAACATTCACAAGGCCGCGGGGCCAGATGGATTACCAGGACGTGTACTCAGAGCATGCGCGGACCAACTGGCAAGTGTCTTCACTGACATTTTCAACCTCTCCCTGACCGAGTCTGTAATACCTACATGTTTCAAACAGACCACCACAGTCCCTGTGCCCAAGAAAGCGAAGGTAACCTGCCTAAATGACTACCGCCCTGTAGCACTCACGTCGGTAGCCATGAAGTGCTTTGAAAGGCTGGTCATGACTCACATCAATACCATCATCCCGGAAACCCTAGACCCACTCCAATTTGCATACCGCCCCAACAGATCCACAGATGATGCAATCTCAATCGCACCCCACACTGCCCTTTCCCACCTGGACAAAAGGAACACCTATGTGAGAATGCTGTTCATTGACTACAGCTCAGTGTACAACACCATAGTGCCCACAAAGCTCATCACTAAGCTAAGGACCCTGGGACTAAACACCTCCCTCTGCAACTGGATCCTGGACTTCCTGATGGGCCGCCCCCAGGTGGTAAGGGTAGGCAACAACACATTTGCCACACTGATCCTCAACAAGGGGGTCCCTCAGGGGTGCATGCTTAGTCCCCTCATGTACTTCCTGTTCAAGCACGACTCCATCACCATCATTAAGTTTGCTGATGACACAATGGTGGTAGGCCTGATCACCGACAATGATGAGACAGCCTATAGGGAGGAGGTCAGAGACCTGGCAGTGTGGTGCCAGAACAACAACTTCTCCCTCAACGTGAGCAAGACAAAGGAGATAATCGTGGACTACGGGGCTGTAGTGGAGCGGGTTGTGAGTTTCAAGTTCCTTGGTGTCCACATCACCAAAAAACTATCATGGTCCAAACACACCAAGAAAGTCGTGAAGAGAGCACGACAACGCCTTTTCCCCCCCAGGAGAATGAAAAGATTTGGCATGGGTCCCCAGATCCTCAAAAAGTTATACAGCTGCACCATCGAGCGCATCCTGACCGTTTGCATCACCGCCTGGTATGGCAACTGCTCCGCATCTGAACGTAAGGCGCTACAGAGGGTAATGCGTACAGCCCAATACATCACTGGGGCCACGCTTCCTGCCATCCAGGACCTATATACTAGGCGGTGTCAAAGGAAGGCCCAAAAAATTGTCAAAGACTCCAGTCACCCAAGTCATAGACTGTTCTCTCTGCTACCGTATGGCAAACGGTACCGGAGCGCCAAGTCTAGGTCCAAAAGGATCCTTAACAGCTTCTACCCCCAAGCCATAAGACTGCTGAAGAATTAATCAAATGGCCACCCAGACTATTTACATTGACCCCCCCCCCCCCCCCCCACCCCTTTGTAAAATAAAAATATTCCATACACACAAAAAAACGTATTTCTCTCCATTTTTGTGCACAAATTTGTTTACATCCTTGTAAGGGAGCATTTCTCCTTTCCCAAGATAATCCATCCACCTGACAGGTGTGGCATATCAAGAAGCTGATTAAACAGCAAGATCATTTTACAGGTGCACCTTGTGTTAGGGACAATAAAAGGCCACTTGTGTGCAGTTTTGTCATACAACACAATGCCACAGATGTCTCAAGTTTTGAGGGAGCATGCAATTGGCATGCTGACTGCAGGAATGTCCACAAGAGCTGTTGCCAGAGAATTGAATGTTCATTTCTCTACCATAAGCTGCCTCCAACATCGTTTTAGAGAATTTGGCAGTAAGTCCAACCGGCCTCACAACCGTAGACCGCGTGTAACCACGCCAGCCCAGGACCTCCACATCCGGCTTCTTCACATGCGGGATCGTCTGAGGAGGGTAGGGGGGCACCCCTGCCCAGTCATGTGAAGTCCATAGATTAGGGCCTACTTTATTTATTTGAATTGACTGATTTTCTTATATGAACTGTAACTCAGTAAAATCTTAGAAATTGTTGCATGTTGCGTTTATATTTTGGTTCAGTATAGATCTGTCATTCTCATTGAAAGCAAGTCTAAGAAGCAGTAGATCTGTTCTATGTGTGGTATTTCTATGCTTCCTGTTCTGAATGCTGCAATATGTATTTTTTGCAAGACCAGACCAAATTCACATATAAATGTGTGTTATAGATCTGTCATTCTCATTGAAAGCAAGTCTAAGAAGCTGTATATCTGTCCTATATGTGCTATTTCTATGCTTTCAGTTCTTAAGTTTCATTTTTGTGTCTTTCACTTTCGTTTTGTACACCAGCTTCAAACAGCTGAAAATACAGTATTTTTGGTTATGGGAAAGATATTTGACAGCGGTTTAGATGGTACAATAATTATCTACAATATAAATTAGGCAAACTATTAGAAGTTGAGCAACCAGGAAATGGCAGAGTGATTTCTGCATAGTGCATCTTTAAATAATTAAATAGTTAGCCTACAAAACTAAAACAATCCATATGTTCAAATCAAAAGGCCTGATATGTCATATGACATAAATAACGCAGCCACATCCCGAGTCCCCAAACATAACATAACATACTTATTTGAGTGTCCCGGATTGACGTTTACTATGTTATGTCTAGTCTATGATCCCAGGCTGGAGTCCCCAGTGCGGACACATTCTGAAATCAAAAGATGGTTTAGTATTTGGTTAAAAATCTCAGACGAAGTCCAAGAGAACAAGAAACACTTTTCTGTGAGAAAACAGAAATCCACTTTGCGTAAAAAAATTAATAAAGCCTTATTTTTTTCAAAGATGTAGCCTACGATGGAAAAGGTCTACTCGTCATCATTTAAAGGAGAACAAAAACTACTTAGCACACAGTTGAACACCGAATAAGCTTCGGATATCTTCCCAATTAAGTAGCCTAGTTTTGTTGTTTGGCTACTTGAAAAGAACTAGGGCCTATCACTCGCAGCTCTCCTCTTCCAATGCATTGTGGAAAAGTGTGCATCGAATTCTAGTAGAATAGTAGTAGAAGAGCCGAAATTAGTAGCCCTATAACATCCTGGCATTTAAACCATACTCGATTTTCGAAATGTTGCATACTATTAACATTCTCTTTTAGTATACTATTGGGGATTTATTATTTTCATAATTGATGGGATGACTAACTTAGAAAGAATGCATTCTTGACTGGGCTAATGTAGGTTGTGTCACCTGGCAGGCTGTGATTGATGTGAAGAGCTGTTTTAGGGGGTAAAATGAGATAAGGATTTGTGTCTCCAAATGCTAGACAATACTGGTTCTTTGTGATCTGTGAACCATCCTTGGACGTAGGAATGGTGTCTAAGGGAGCTGGCTCTTCTCACTATGACAGGTTGTTATGATGAACGTATGCCTGGAAACAGGGATGCGCTAAGAGGCGGGGGACTAGCCTGTGCGCCAACGGATAGGCTGAGTAAGTCTAAACCACGCTCAAGTCTCTACTCTAATTGGCCAGCAGAGAGGTGGGAAACTCTCTCTGTCAGAGTATTTGAGCAAGAACCTAGAACAATGGATTAGTTCTCTGAAGTGCCCTGCGAGGTATTTCAAAGAGCCCGTATATACGAAACATCATATTTACCATTGAAGGTTTTTGCATTAATTAAAATAACTAGTATATCTTAGAAGTCGTGTTGACCTCTTTTGTTCCTAATACCAGATTTGAATTGACGCAACTTTGACAATTGGTGACTTCCGACGTGATCTGGTAGAAGGGACTTCGCTGGGTACTGTCCGGCCCATTGGTAATCTCTTTCATTGGACTGTGTTTCACAAAAAGTCCGGACAACTTAAAGAAGGTAAGCAGATACCTATTGTTAAATAACTAAAGATCTGCAAATTGGCTTTATTCAAATTAATTTTGTGAAACAACTGTCTGATGTAAGTGAACTAAATTATGAAACTATTATGAGTAGATAAGCACAAAATTGTGACAAATAAACCTTTGGTGAAATGTGATGTTAAACCATGGTACCAGAGAGTATTGATTCTACTGGCAAGGTCCGTAACTGGGAGACGGCTAGGTTCAGGAGACAATACTGACATCTACCGGCAAGGTCCGTAATTGCGACAATACGGCTAAGGTTCGGAGATATAGGGAATAATTGATTTAAGTAATTGCTATCGGCAAGGTTCGTAACTACGACAGTACGGCTAGGTTAGAAGAATTACACCGGCAAGGTCCATAACTTTAAGGATATGGCTGGGTTCGGTACATTTTAGATAATACTGTTGACTGGCAAGGTCCGTAACTAAGGGTTGCGGCTAGGTTCAGCACAGTGTTTTGAATAAAATAGACGCGGCTGTGTGCCCAAATAGATTGTGTGTGGAATATAAGTGTGTCATTTATGACTGTGTGACATATTTGACTGTGTGATAGGATTATGACTGTGTATTGTGAGTGAGTGCGATAACTGTGTACTATTTTTGCTGTGTGATAACTGTATACTACGTTTAACTGTGTACCATTTTTGGCTGTGAATACAAATAATATTTTAAATCAGTAAATAATGAGAATTACAATTAGGAAATAAGGTTTAAATTGTGCAAACGTTAACAAAAGACACCCATAGGAGGTACTATAAAAAGTTAGACAGTGCGAGTGTTGTCGTATGCATGAGAGTGTGAATGATAAACCTGTATACCTTGATAGAAAACAAATTGGGAATCAAAAGACGTTTGTGGCTGTCCAAACGGTATAATTTGGGAATAAATGTTGGATTTGTGGTTACTCAAACCATATAACCCGTCAGTGACAATCGAAAACATGAAATGAAAAGTGATGAATGAGTGTGACTGAACTAAAACGTTTGAACTGATATATTTGAAATATAACATTTGATGTTTGACATAGCATAATACTGGTTTTAAATAAGTAAATTGAAGTGATATGGTGTGGCGCTTGATTTGATGTATCAACCATTGGTTAAATAATTGAAACACTTGGGTTTATTCGTTCAATTTACCATTTGATGTGTGGCGTTTGATTTGATATAACAACCATTGGTTAAATAATTGAAACACTTGGGTTTATTCGTTCAATTTACCATTTGATGTGTGTCACTGTAAGAATACTGCTTTCAAATAATTAAGGCTGAAATAACCTGGCGCCGAGTTTAACTAATTAGGTGGGAATAATAGATAGATGTACTTTAAATAACTAAATAACGGACGAATATTACAAATTAAAACGAAAAAAAAACATGACTACCAGCGGAGAAGCGGAAAGAATATTGAAGGCTCTAAAATCCACACTTGAAACAAACGGAGGAAAAGATGGAAAGGAATGGAGCAGGCGAGGAGAGAAACTCTATAGGGAATGGATAGACGATGGTTGTATACTGTCCCCCGATGGAGTGCCTGTAGAAGGCGAACCAGGGAGAATACTGGAGACGTTGAAACGGAAAACCCAGAAAGCAGAAGGCGATTGGAAAAATGAAGGAGAGCCCCGCAGTGGCAAAATTAAAGACGTAATGGAGAAAGCAAAGCTAAAGGAGAGGATTGGCCTAGCAATGCTTGGAAAATTGAAGAAACTGTGTGCGGAGAAAACAGGACAAAAGGAAAGGACCCGTTTATATCCACCCTTACCAACAGCGCCACCACCATATGACGACCACCCAAAAACAATGGCTCCGGTTCTGGATATAGCGGGAAAAGTCCACTATCAACAAAGGACAGATGAGGGGGAAGAAGGAATGTGGGTCAGAAAGAGCGATATGACTGACAGAAGGGGAGAAGTGGATGTACTTTTAAAAGCTGCAAGAGCGCTAGAAAAAGGAGTGTTTGAACTGAGTAGAATTGAGGGAGAGACGGGGAACAGATGCGGAACAGAAGGAGGAGGGAGTGTTGACGGTGACGGTGAGAGTGAGAAGGAAGAGAGAATGAGCCTAACTGGAGGAAACGTAAGGGGTGGTCTAGCCCAGGGGGAGTGGCAACGAAACAAGGATGCTGAAGAAGGGGAAAGGAGGGAGAGACTTGAGAGACAGAGAGATGAAGAACGACTGGAAGAGTTGAAGATGATAAAAGAGGAAGTACGACACCAGGAAGCACAATTGCACAAGTTAAAAATGGAGCTCAAAGCGAACAAAAACGGAAGTGAAAGTGAACGCTCACCAGTAAGGGGACACTGTATTGACCTCAGAGACGGGGAAGAGAGTGAGGAGGAAAGAGGGAAACAACAAAAACTCATATGTGGAGCTTTTGATGGAGACATATGGGACAACAATGATGGACCCACATACCATACCCGAGCCAGGGCCCAGTCCAGAGAAGGACACAAAGGGGGGCAGTACCCGTTGAGGGAGACCCCAGGGGGGGCCTCAGTTTACAAGCCATGGTCCCACAGAGACATACAGACCCTGGTGGACAGTCTCCCCCAACCTGAAGAATCTGGACACAGATGGGTGAAGTCTTTTGAGAGTCTCACAGCAGCGGATGAACTCACCATAGGTGATATGGTTACTGTAATGAACAGGTGTATGGGAGACCAGGAATGCAGAGAGATAATGACCTCTGGGGGACTGAGAGGGCAAGTGGGGTCGGCTACAAGATTTGACCCCCACCGCAGTGACGTATGGGATGTCATAAGGAGGAAGTATCCTACCCAGGCCAGACCCGAACTGATGAGAACTCTGACATTGAATGACGATGAAACAATACCAGCATACATGACGAGAGCTAAGTGCTTCTGGAGGCAAGCGTGGAATGAAGAACCAGGAAAAGACACCATGAAACACCTCTTCCTGACAAACTGCCTGGGGGGACTCCCGGATCAGGCTCGAGCTGAATGTGAAAAAGTTGTGGCAATCACCGCAAAATCAATTCCGGAATTTACCGAGATAGCACAACACCATGTGGAACGATGGAGAGAGGGTAAGCGAAAGGAAGAGGATGAACTCAAACAACTTCAGAAAAAGGTTCTGAAGAAGCAACTGACAGAGGACAAGCCGGGAAAACAAATGGTGGTAACCAGTACCCCAACATCTAATCCTACCACTCCTGCACCTGGAAATGATACTACTGCCGCAGTTACTGCTGTAATACAGGCAATGACGGGAATGATGGCACCTTCTGGTCCTCCTGGATATGGTGCACCCGCATACCAGCAACCCTATATACCACCACGACAACAGGGATACACCCCTAGATACGCTGACCAAGGGTGTTTTAACTGTGGGATGCATGGCCACCTGGCAAGACACCGTTATCTCCCAAGACAGGGACAACAAAGAGGGAGGGGTTACATGGGACAGTCCAGAAGACAAGCACCGAGATACCAGCAAGGATGGGGAAACTGGCAAGGAGGAGGAATGCCAGTCCAGCAGCACCAACCACCACAACAGCAGAACCGAAAACAAGACCCAGCAGTGCCTAACGCTGCCTTCCTGCCCAGCATGTCATGGCTGGGTGATGAACACAATTACCAATGAAGCTGCCCAGAAACCCATAAGGATCCCACCACCAACATTTACACTTTCCCACCAGGTTCAGAGCCGATAGTGACATGTTTGATTGGAGGAAGACAACATAATATGCTGATTGATACAGGATGTACATGGTCTTCTGTACAAGCAACATATCAACTCACTACCAAAACACAAGCTTTCTCTGGGGTTTCTGGGGCTATTATGAGAAAGCCATACACAGTTCCATTGGAGGTTGTATGGGATGACCAACAGGTTACCCATCAGTTTCTATACAACCCGGAATGCTCAATGGGGCTCATGGGGAGGGACCTGCATTCCAAACTGGGATGTAGTATCTATTGTAACCAGGAGGGTCTACATGCATCCATCACGCCTATAGATGATCTCATGCCAGTAATCATGAAAAAACTCTCCGACCCCCCTCACATGCTATATGTGGGAACACACCTAAACGAGGAAGATGAGGAGGAAGCATATGTTTACTGGCTGAAGCTCATGGATACTGACCCTGATGCTCCCCGAGTATGCAGAGAGTTCCAACTATGGAAGGCCTGGATACAGACCTTAAATGCATACTATCCACCTGAGGACCCTCCGCACATGACAATGAACTATACTAGGGACTTGGATGAAGCATATGATGAAGCCTGGGAGGAGGAAATGGACGATAGGCGCCCGATTGTGACCAGCAATTATATGTACATACTCAAAGAAGGAGTGGCTACCAGCTGCATGGTCATGGATGGAGACGTGGTACTCACAGACAAATGGTTTGCTCTTCCTAGTGATTCTGTGCCGCATGTTACCCTTCTCGTGGGATTTGGATATGAGGCAAGATCTCTGGGACCAGCGGTAAAGGCAGCAAGTTGCCTACGGTGGAACAAAGCTCTTGTTACAACGTGGAAAGCGCATTCCTTGAGGGAAATCAAGTATGGAGAATTAAACTCAATGTGGATGATGTGTCAAAACCAGAGGTTGTGAGGAGGTCACGTTACCATGGCAGGGAGATGACTGATCATCCGGATACTCCTAACATTTTCAATCAACTACCAGAGGAACTGTGGACAACAAGTGCTGACGATGTGGGGCTGGTTGATGTAGAACCAGTGGTTGTCTCCATTTGAGAAGAAAGTGAACTCACTATCCCAGTTCACAAATCTCAATACCCTCTCAGTGAAGAGAAGACGAGGGGAATTGAGCCTACGATATTAGGACTCCAAAAAGGACTGGTTATATATCCAACATGTTCTGTGTGGAATACACCCATCCTTCCAGTGAAGAAAGGTGACACTGGGAAATGGAGGATGGTGCAGGACTTCAGACCAATCAACGAAGTAACTGTACCAGATGTTCGACCTGTACCAGACCCATATCTGGCCTTACAGAACATTTCACCCACCCAAGATTGGTTTACAGTTGTGGATCTCGCCAATGCATTTTTCTGCATCCCATTACATCCAGAGTCCCAGCCACTTTTTGCATTTACCTATAGAGGGCAGCAATTTACGTATTCCCGACTTCCACAAGGCTACCGTGATTCCCCGGGAATCTTCAACGCTATCCCGAAGAGCCACTTGGAAGAACTAACATTACCTGAGGGGGTGACACTACTACAATACGTTGATGATCTTCTGTTGGCAGCACCCACTGCTGAGTCTTGTTTGCAGGCCACCAAGTCCCTTCTCCTGTTAGTGGCCAAAAAGGGATACAAGGTAAAGAAAGAGAAAGTGCAGTGCTGTCGGAGAAGTGTCCAGTTCCTGGGAAGAGTGCTATCAGGGAAGGGACAAGCTGTGTCTGTGGCTCAGAGGACCTCCATCTTGGAACATCCCAAACCTACTACTGTACAACACCTTTTGTCATTTCTTGGCCTTACTGGATATAGCAGAACGCACGTGCCAGAATACTGCCTTAAAGTGGAACCACTGTGGGAAATCTTGAGAGAAGCAGGAAACAGAAACCTCACAGCAGTCCTTAAGTGGACTCCGGAAGCAGAGGCAGCTTTAATCCAACTCAAACAGACGCTGGCACAGGCTGAAGCACTGTCCTTACCCGATTACACCACGCCATTCTGTTTGGATGTTTCTGAGCAGGATTTGTTATGTACATTCCATCCTGTATCAGAAACAAAAGGGGGAAAGAAGAGTGTTACACTACTATAGCGCGAAACTGGACAACATTGAAACAGGACAGACTGACTGTGCCAGACACATGGCTGCCATTGCAAAAGCTATAGGTAAAACAGCCCACATTGTGATGAGACATCCACTTGAAATCAATACAAATCATGGGGTGACCGCTTTTATAGGCTCCAAACTTTTCACACTGTCCAGTAAAAGAAAATCCAGCATAACAAAGGCCATCACTGCAAAGCACATTACATATGTGACAACAGCAACCAATATGACCGATGGTATGGGTCTTGGAGAACCACATGTCTGTGAGGATAGAGCAGCCAAACAGATCAAAGTCCGAATGGACCTGCAAAACTCACCCTTGGAGGGGAACAAAATCACCCTGTTCACTGATGGATGCTGCTACAGGTCAAAGGACCCAAAGGAAGGAAACACTGCTGCCTATGCAGTGGTGAAACAAGACACAGAAGGAGGACATGAAATAATGGAAGCAGAGAAACTTGGTCCCAATGAAGCTTCAGCACAGCTAGCTGAACTTAGGGCGTTGAGGAGAGCTCTACAACTAAGTGAAGGAAAGAATGTGGACATCTACACAGACTCTGCCTATGCACATGGGATTGCACACATTGATGGACCACAGTGGATGAGGAGAGGATTTGTGACCAGCTCAAATGAGCCCATCAAACATAAGATTGAAGTACAGAAGTTAATTGATGCAATCCAGCTTCCCAAACGAGTGGCAATAATGAAGTGCAAAGGTCACAGCAGAGAAAGCTCCAGAGTGCGTGAAGGAAATGATCGGGCTGATCAAGCAGCAAAAGATGCAGGAGGATACAATGCCCAGCAGATGGTGCAACGAGCCACTCAAGGACAGGAGGAGTTGACGACAGACACAGTAAGACAGTTGCAAGATGCAGCAGGCGCCTACGAACAGAACGTATGGAGCAGACAGGGAGCAAGGCAAGACCATCATGGGATTTGGAGATCTCACACAGGAAAAACAGTGGGACCTGCAAAACTCCTCAGATCAATCTTAAGGGAGGAGCATGAGAAGGCTCATGGAGGATGGAAAAGTGTCGCAAAATCAGTTGAGAAAGCATGGTGGCATCCACACATGTTGGACATGGCAAGAGAGACATCAGAGAGCTGTGAAGTGTGCAAACAATACAACAACAAAGTGTCACTTGGAGCAGTGATAGGCAGCTTCCCAATACCTGATGCACCATTTCAAGACATTTGCATAGATTTCACGGACATGGGACAGGACAACAAAGTGGAAGGAAAAAGGTACCTGTTAGTAATGGTGGACAGATTCACCAGATGGGTGGAAGCCATCCCCACAGCAAGAGAAGACGCAAAGGCCGTGATTAAGTGGCTGAGGCGAGACCTCATTCCAAGGTTCGGGGTCCCGCGAATGGTCCGTTCCGACAACGGTACCCATTTCAAGAATAAACACCTAAGGGAGGTAGAGCAGGCCCTAGGAATCACCCACAAGTTTGGGTCAGTATACCACCCCCAATCGCAGGGACTCGTAGAAAGAGCTAACCAATCGCTGAAACGAAAAATGGCCAAAATCATGGCCGGAACTAAACTGAAATGGGTAGATGCCCTACCCCTTGCTCTAATGTCAATGAGAAATTCACCTGGGTCTGATACCCACTTGACTCCACATGAGCTTATGACAGGACGCAGAATGCCAGGGCCACCAGCAGACAGTCTTAGTATGCCTAGGCTAGATATTGCAAAAATCAGATATACAGACTACATGCGGGCACTAATTTCTCTTGTTGAAAGATTGTCTAAACAGGTGGTGGAAGTGCGCACTCCTGCTGTTGAAACCACGGACGAGAACAGAGACATCCTGGTGGGAGATTGGGTGAGAGTGAAGGTGCATTCCAGGAAGTGGATGGAGCCAAGGTGGGAAGGGCCTTTTCAGGTGAAAGAGGTATCAAGTCACTCGCTGAGGGTAAACACGAGTAAGAAGGACGTGTGGTACCACAGAACACATTGTGCCAAAGATATAGTTCCAGGAAGAACTCTAGATCAAGTACAACAGGACTTGGCTGCAGACGGGGAGGATGTTATGGTTACTAGCGGGGCTGGCCCTATGGGGAACAGTGACATCCAGTCAGTATCATAATATAGTCATTACCTTACAGGAAGGGGAATCTCAAGTGATGTCCCTAGAACCATGTAAGATCTGGTCATGGAGGAATAGGGCTAGTGGAATTGGGGACACTGGTTGCAATTGGAACCAGAAGGAAAACTGTAACAAAATGTATCCCCATGTGTTAAAGAGAGGTACTTATCTGTGTGAGGGAAAGTGGTGTCCATATTGGGATTTTATGATTACAAATGTTGGCACCTTCTGGGAATGGCGTAGAGGCTATCCATATGTATTAGGAGATGCTTCTAAAGCAGCTAGGTTTTCAATGATAAGGGGTGTGCAGGGGTCAAAAGGGGGTGCATGTAAAGGCGATGAAATCCTACTAACCATCCAAGACATTAAACTTACAGACGCAGGTGTGTACACCTTAGCAGCAGTACGATCCGGACCAGACACCATGGGTGTGTTCACCATCGTGGTCACACCCAAACCTGCAGCTGGGGAGAGACAGACCCAGTTGAACCACATCACCACTCCAGGACCAACTCAGCTTCAATCCACTAAGGTACCAAACCCCGTTCGGGTGATTCATGTTAGGGATATAACGGACAGCGACCAATTGGGGACAGAAACTGGTTATGAAGGGAAAGAAAATATGTGGTTGGCATACATGAGGTATACGGCTAGGACACTGGTCAGGCAGAATTGTGTTATCTGTGGGCATGCAAGACCTGGGTTGGCAACCCACCCATTCGCTTTAGGAGAAGGATGGCAGTGCATATTGGATGAGTTCTACCATTCACTGCCAATCACCACCCTGTGCAAATCCCTAAGTTTGATTTTCCCTGAGGTTCCCCCACAAAAGGCACCTGCGGGAGTTCAGGCTTATGGAGGTAATTACAGTTGCATTACTGGAACAGGTAAGGGTGTTAACTATGGTAGGCTACCACCAGGGGACTGTGCTGTGAATGTAACTATGAACAGCACTTGGCCAGTAGAGGGTAAAACCCAGACAAATGGGGTGGCTGATGTGTGGTGGATCTGTGGACCAAATAGAAAACTAACACCGATTCTAAAGGGGGACTGGCAGGGCACGGGTGCATTAGCCAGTTTGATTGTACCTCTGACCATTATTGATGTTTCCTCAGACCAACTTTTGGGCATCGCCCAGCTAGCCCCAGACAGAGAGAGAATGAGGCGGGGGAGACGTAGTGCCCCATGGTCAGCAGGAGAGGAGATCCACTCTAACCTGTTGGGGGTGCCTGTGGGAGTACCATTACAGTTCCAGGCACTCAACAGGAATGATGGGTTGTGGCATTTGTTGCCAATCATAGGACCTGCCATAGATGCTGCTAAACAGCGATCTTGGATAAATTACATCTATTATAACCAACAGCGATTTGTTAACTACACACGCACTGCCCTGACTGGAATGTCGGAACAACTAGAGGCCACCTCTAGGGTGGCTAGGCAAAATAGACTAGCACTTGACATGTTGCTTGCTAACCAAGGGGGTGTGTGTAAGATGTTTGGGGAACAATGCTGTACGTTTATTCCTAACAATACTAGCCCGGACGGGAGCATCACAAAGGCCCTAGTTGGCCTGGATAAGTTGTCAGCAGAAATGAAGAGCATGGCTGGAGTGGGGAGTGGTGGGCTGTTCTCCTGGTTAAGTGACTGGTTCGGTAAGTATTCTTCTATGGTGGTTACTGGATTTCTGACCCTAGTAATTGTGTTTTTATTGTTGATGTGTTGTGCTGCTTGTATCATTCCCTGTCTCAGGAAGTCAGTGGTAGGAGTGGTGCGGGTGTCAGGAGTGATACCGTTGTTGCCGGCCCAGGATGTTGCGGGTGACTCTGCCACTGACTCTGAGACCAAGTTGGATGATCCATGGTTTGCCTAGTAAAATATATACACGCATTTATTTTCAGTTCTTGCTCATTTATTACCTTGTGTTTTTACTAACCACTGTGATTGTTTATTCCTCCTGAGGTGAAGGTAAAGGATTCCTGGGTGGCTGGTAGCCAACTCAGTACATGTTAGGTGTAGGGGAGAAATAGAGGGTTAAAATTATTATTTTTCGTTTATTAAATTTTTTTGATGTGATTTAATTTCCATATCCTGTTATACTCAGGGTTGTTTATATTCTGTTCAAACTGTTATTTGGAGTGACACCATAAATGGTGTCAACAGAGGGAATCTTAAATTTTCCCTTTCACATTTTTGGAATCACTCCCTAGAGGGTGTCAAAAGGGAGTCAAAATGTACTTCTCTGTTTGTGTTTTATGTTTTAATAATAATAAGCCATTTAGCAGACGCTTTTATCCAAAGCGACTTACAGTCATGCGTGCATACATTTTTGTGTATGGGTGGTCCCGGGGATCGAACCCACTACCTTGGCGTTACAAGCGCCGTGCTCTACCAGCTGAGCTACAGAGGACCTATGTTTTGTGTTCTATTAATCCTGTGTTTTATGGTTTGATGTTCTTTGATGACTGGTAACTATTTGCAAGTTGGGTGTAGATGGACTGAGGGTTTTTATTTTTTAGGATCATTATGGCCTGTTAATAAAAGTGTGATTCTTTTTGTTTGTATTGTATTATAATGAATGACACCCTGTGTTTTCTTATTTTTTTAATCACACCCTAGTAGGTGTGAAAAGGGGGATTATTGGGGATTTATTATTTTCATAATTGATGGGATGACTAACTTAGAAAGAATGCATTCTTGACTGGGCTAATGTAGGTTGTGTCACCTGGCAGGCTGTGATTGATGTGAAGAGCTGTTTTAGGGGGTAAAATGAGATAAGGATTTGTGTCTCCAAATGCTAGACAATACTGGTTCTTTGTGATCTGTGAACCATCCTTGGACGTAGGAATGGTGTCTAAGGGAGCTGGCTCTTCTCACTATGACAGGTTGTTATGATGAACGTATGCCTGGAAACAGGGATGCGCTAAGAGGCGGGGGACTAGCCTGTGCGCCAACGGATAGGCTGAGTAAGTCTAAACCACGCTCAAGTCTCTACTCTAATTGGCCAGCAGAGAGGTGGGAAACTCTCTCTGTCAGAGTATTTGAGCAAGAACCTAGAACAATGGATTAGTTCTCTGAAGTGCCCTGCGAGGTATTTCAAAGAGCCCGTATATACGAAACATCATATTTACCATTGAAGGTTTTTGCATTAATTAAAATAACTAGTATATCTTAGAAGTCGTGTTGACCTCTTTTGTTCCTAATACCAGATTTGAATTGACGCAACTTTGACAATACTGAGAATGTGTAATGCGTGACTGCGTTGTTTCCCGCTATTCGTTGATTTCGGGAGTGCATACCCAAATCTAATTCATCAGCTGTTGTCAAAGCCGAAAAGAGTATGACATCCAGGCATTTAAAGCTGGCCTATACTCGATTTTTGAAATTTTTTCGCATACTCAAACGGCCAACAATTTAGGACACCGGTATGGGTATTCTGAAATGGCCATTAAAGACGAGACACCATTGTCCAGACTGACTACAAGAAAACATACTTTGGGGAAGAAGATTCAAATGATGGGGTTTGCTGGACACTACTCCTGACAATCAGTTCCCCAAATAAGAAGTAGAAACATGAGTTTCAAGAAATATTTACATTGGTCGAGCCAACTCTATACGTAGGGAATCCCCAAGGGTCATAATTAGCGCCCTGTAGAGAACTAATCATTTCCAGGCTGATGTCACTGTGTGGAAGGCCATGTCATTATACAATGGTCTGGTTGGGCAGTCAGCCAGGTGAGTGATCCCCACACAAGGTGTGTCTATGGGAGAGACCATAGATGAGTAATACTGGTTGGTTTGGTTATGTTGCTATGATGTGGTTGCCCTGCTGTGATTTTGCTGGTTCCCTGCTGTGATTTTGCTGGTGTCCTGCTGTGTTTTTGCTGGTGCCTTCACTGTGTTTTTGCTGGTGCCTTCACTTTGTTTTTGATGGTGACCAGCAAAACCATCATCAAAGTGCTTCATTATTTACATATATCATAAGGCCTTATTTTGAGGGCCTAGTTTTCCCTAAAACAGTCACATTATGTTGGCTTGCAAAGTGATGTCTAATTCCTATGGTTCCTATGGTTGAATAGTGTATCATTAAGATAAACAAACTACTCAGGTCAACCATACTCATGCCACAAAATCATTCACAACTTTTATGCAAATGTTGTCTCACTCATGCCGCACCCTCACACTCTCACACAACTTATGTATACTTTGTTTAGCCCTACGCTCACTGTCTGTCTGTTTCCCTAGTTTCTCTCTCTTTACTTTTTTTTCTCCTTTTTCTGCAGTTACATTTTTTTTCTGTAAACCAGGGGGCTGGGCTATGACTGCATGAGACAGAGACAGGAAGAGTGTGTGAGAGTGTGTGTGTATATGGACGTGTTTTCTTTGCACAAGTGCATTTCCTCTCTCTCTCTTTCTGCACCGACGTGTCCTGATTCATAATCTCCTCACCTAAAGTTGCAAGGTAAGTGCTCTACGAAATAACTTTTAACTACTTTTTTCACATTTCCCTTCTTTTCAGTGTCTTCCTTTTCTCCCCAATTTTTCCTAAACTGGGATGCCTAGCAGGGACATATTTTCCTAGGCACTCCTTTTTTTATCTCTCCATCTTGCATTTTTTCCTCAAATTAGCTGAGGAATCTGAGACGGAACAATAAAACGAGTCACACTTCGCTTGCCTCCCTATTTCCATCCCTCCCTCTAACTCTCCTTCCCCTCCCGATATCTCTATCAATCATAAAATTGTTAGCGATCTCTTTATTCTCCTCCCTATTTCTCTCTCTCGCTGTTTAGAGATTGTTTATGGACTCTGCTCTGCACGTAGTCCTTTATCACCTACACACACACACACACACACACACACACACACACACACACACACACACACACACACACACACACACACACACACACACACACACACACACACACACACACACACACACACACACACACACAGTCAAGTGGCATATTGCTCTCATATCTCCCTCCCTCCCACTGTCTGCCTGTATATTGTCCCATCTCATATTTCTCCCTCTGATTAAAAGCGCATGAATGATCTGATTGGCTCACTGACCCCAGAATCCTTTCTCTGACCCCCAGCTTAGGGCCAAAGGCCTAGTTTCCCTGTCTCTTGGGCTACGTCCCAGTTCTCTTATATTGCCTTCTTTCCTTGTACCCTTGTTTCCTTTCCTTGATCACTGATGTGGCTGGAAGAGACTGAATGGGAGATGCAATGGAGACCAATTGTCCTGTCTTGTCCAGTTCATTCCAATCAATGCTCATGAGAGACAAAAGATGAGGAAAGGAGGGTGATAATTTGTTTATGGTCAGGGGCAGTGTGCAAATTACCTGTCGCATCAGAGTTAGCTATCTGTCAGTTTCAGGATCTGTCAGTTTCAGGACCTGTCAGTGTTAGGACACATCCCTTCTCTCTCCCTTCGTCTTTCCCTCCCTCCTTCCTCCCCTGGCCCATGGAAAGTGTCTAGGCAGTTGAGAGGGGAGATGGAGGAAGCAGTAGGGGGAGGCAGTGGAGGGAGAGAGAGGGGAGGAGGGCCACAGTAGGCAGGCCCAGCAGTCACCATTATCACCGTGGTGTTTAGCGTTTGTCAGGAACCCGACTCTTCCCCCACAGAGCGCCCTCGCCACGGCCGCTCAGATCACTCCCCAGGCTCACGTTACCTTCCCCATATAAGCTAACCAGGTGAGGAGCACCAACGCACTCCTCCTCACCCAGGCCCCCTCAGTCCACTCACACACACAGTCACACACACTCAAGCGGCCATCAGGCAGAATGGAGCTGGAGTCGGGTGCGGTGCCGGAGCTGGCCGAGGGGATCATGCAGTTAAGTGGACGGGGGCTTTTTCCTCTCATCTTTACGTCCTCTTCACGACGCTGTCTAAGCATTGTAACCTAAACGCCTACCGCCGCCCGCCTGCAGTGGTGGTTGGTGGTGGCCATTTGGCAGCAAGTGTCCTACCTAGGCTAGCATTTGTGTTCAAATATGTACTCTCTCTCTTTTTACCCATCACTCTTTTTCTGACAGGTTACTTTTAGTAGCTTGTTTTGTTTTGTTGATTCTCTGGATTAGTTTGTATCTGCTTTGCTAACTGGATTTAACATGGCAGTTCTGTTTTTACAAGGGCCTAATAACCTTGCTGCTAGATAGCATGAGAGTTTAGCCTATATCCTCCTCACTGGGATCCTGCTATCCCTGCTGAAAAAAGCATAGACCAGCCTAAATTTCAAGCTGGTCCATGCTGGTCCAGAATGGTCAAGCTGGTATGGCAACACCATGCCCATCATTTTTACATTTCCCAGCATGCTCTATTTCAATATATTTTTTAGTTTGTTGTGTTTTTGCATGTACATTGATTGATTATTTAATTAATCGTATGCTACACAAAGATACATAACATAAATGTTTCTAAACTAATCACATGTATTGCACCCGTTACTGAAATGGTTGTGCCAGTTTAGATGGTTTAGGTCATGTCATTTATTTAACTTTCTAACCCTGGCAGTCATTCAAAATGCAGCTTGTGGGTGAATAAAAGTTACAATTGTTGGATACCCCCACTCTGGCTGGATTCCAATAGGAATTAAACATAACTTTGCAAGCCAGCATAATGTGACTTGCAGGCTGGATGTGGCCACTGTATTAGGGAAAAACTAGGCCCTCAAAATAAGGCCTTATGATATATGTAATGTACTGTCTTAAATAATGAAGCACTTTGATGATGGTTTTGCTAGTCACCAGCAAAAACACAGCCAAGGCACCAGCAAAAACACAGCAGTGCACCAGCCTATGCTGGTCTATGCTGCTGTTTTCAGCAGGGACGTGCATGAACTTCCTTGCCTGCACTTCCTTATACCTAAATCATTACCTGTGATGTAGAGAAAGTGATTGATTCAGGTTCACATGTTTTAGTATTGGTACTGAAGGTATTGTTTTGTGTTTGTGGCACAAAGTCTCAACAGTATTAAGTGATTCAGCCCTAGTAGCATCAGGAAAGGGTTTAGCTGATTCTTTAGCTGGGTTTAGGCTTCCTGTGTTGTGTATCTCTTCTGCTTTATAGCTCACTAACACTCAAACACTGTTATGAAAGAGCGAAAGACTGCTGTTGCCATATCAGTGTATATGTATTTTATCTAAAGACTAATCAAGGATAGCGACCAGCAAGTACTTAGCTTGTTTGCACCACTCTTTATTTTTCTCTCTCAGTAAGAACACTCAGTCGATTGTTAACCATGGTGAGCTCTGTGTGGTTGTGGAGGGAGGGAGTGAGTCATAGTGGCAGTTTCCATAGATGCCGATCAAACAGCCATATTCTTTGTCTCATGGGTGGAGCTTTTACTTCAAAAGGTTGCAGACTCATGACATTTATGAGCGCTTGAAGCTACTGACTCTATCCATGACCTCTCATCGTCATGTAACCTTTTACAATGGGCAATCATCGTGCCAACCCAATTCAATCACACTTTATCAGTACTGGGTTTTTCAGTGGCGCCTGTATAACTGAGAAATGTAAACTCATTGCCATATCAAGAGTTTTTACAGTTTTAGTAAAATCAACATTGTTTTTTTGCTTTTTATGAACACGTGTTTTTCATTTTTCGTTTCTTTGGGACATATTTTTCCTAAACGTTTTCATTGCCATTTAGGACTGGCTTCTTTCAAGGTTACCCAATACCCAGGCCATTTTCCTTCATACTAATATTAGAAATACAGAGTGGAAACCATGACAAGTCTTTGACAGTCTGGCTCCCACTTCACATGGTAGTTACCTACTGGTAGGGTTAGGGTTACCTACTGGTAGGTAGCCTACAGTGTAATTATAGTGCATCTACACATGTTCTGTGAGAGTTGGGTGAACCCTTTGGTGAGTAGTGTTACTGTAACATACTACAGCTATAATACACCACCAAACCTGCTTATTACCCATATACAGTGAGGGGAAAAAAGTATTTGATTTTGTACGTTTGCCCACTGACAAAGACATGATCAGTCTATAATTTTAATGGTAGGTTTATTTGAACAGTGAGAGACAGAATAACAACAACAAAATCCAGAAAAACGCATGTCAAAAATGTTATAAATTGATTTGCATTTTAATGAGGGAAATAAGTATTTGACCCCTCTGCAAAACATGACTTAGTACTTGGTGGCAAAACCCTTGTTGGCAATCACAGAGGTCAGACGTTTCTTGTAGTTGGCCACCAGGTTTGCACACATCTCAGGAGGGATTTTGTTCCACTCCTCTTTGCAGATCTTCTCCAAGTCATTGAGGTTTCGAGGCTGACGTTTGGCAACTCAAACCTTCAGCTCCCTCCACAGATTTTCTATGGGATTAAGGCTGGTTAGGCTGGTTAGACTGGCTAGGCCGCTCCAGGACCTTAATGTGCTTCTTCATGAACCACTCCTTTGTCGCCGTGTGTTTTGGGTCATTGTCATGCTGGAATACCCATCCACGACCCATTTTCAATGCCCTGGCTGAGGGAAGGAGGTTCTCACCCAAGATTTGACAGTACATGGCCCTGTCCATCGTCCCTTTGATGCAGTGAAGTTGTCCTGTCCCCTTAGCAGAAAAACACCCCCAAAGCATAATGTTTCCACCTCCATGTTTGACGGTGGGGATGGTGTTCTTGGGGTCATAGGCATCATTCCTCCTCCTCCAAACACGGCGAGTTGAGTTGATGCCAAAGAGCTCGATTTTGGTCTCATCTGACCACAACACTTTCACCCAGTTCTCCTCTGAATCATTCAGATGTTCATTGGCAAACTTCAGACGGCCCTGTATATGTGCTTTCTTGAGCAGGGGGAACTTGCGGGCGCTGCAGGATTTCAGTCCTTCACGGCGTAGTGTGTTACCAATTGTTTTCTTGGTGGCTATGGTCCCAGCTGCCTTGAGATCATTGACAAGATCCTCCCGTGTAGTTCTGGGCTGATTCCTCACCGTTCTCATGATCATTGCAACTCCACGAGGTGAGATCTTGCATGGAGCCCCAGGCCGAGGGAGATTGACAGTTATTTTGTGTTTCTTCCATTTGCGAATAATCGCACCAACTGTTGTCACCTTCTCACAAAGCTGCTTGGCGATGGTCTTGTAGCCCAGTCCAGCCTTGTGTAGGTCTACAATCTTATCCCTGACATCCTTGGAGAGCTCTTTGGTCTTGGCCATTGTGGAGAGTTTGGAATCTGATTGATTGATTGCTTCTGTGGACAGGTGTCTTTTATACAGTTAACAAGCTGAAATTAGGAACACTCCCTTTAAGAGTGTGCTCCTAATCTCAGCTCGTTACCTGTATAAAAGACACCTGGGAGCCAGAAATCTTTCTGATTGAGAGGGGGTCAAATACTTATTTCCCTCATTAAAATGCAAATCAATTTATAACATTTTTGACATGCGTTTTTCTGAATTTTTTTGTTGTTATTCTGTCTCTCACTATTCAAATAAACCTACCATTAAAACTATAGACTGATCATTTCTTTGTCAGTGGGCAAACGTACAAAATCAGCAGGGGATCAAATACTTTTTTCCCTCAATGTACCCATTTTATTTATTGGTTTTAGGTGTAATGTTGCTGGATTGACAGTGAAGCAGCCCATTTAAGACAAATGACAGGACATCCCATTGAATGAGGACAGACCATACAAAACAATCAACATAGTGCTCTGTTTCAGGGTGAATAGGTTCTAATCAATAAACATCAACACTACCGGTCTCCCATGATATTCCACCTGCCTTCCATTTTACACACAAACAAATGTCTGCCAAAGGACACTGGCCACGTTTAGTGTAGTCAGAACAACTGTCTAAGGACAGGTGACTTGAGTGTACAGTCGTGGTCAAACGTTTTGAGAATGACACAAATACTAATTTTCACAAAGTCTGCTGCCTCAGTTTTGATGATGGCAATTTGCATATACTCCAGAATGTCATGAAGAGTGATCAGATGAATTGCAATTAATTGCAAAGTCCCTCTTTGCCAAGAAAATGAACTTAATCCCAAAAAAACATGTCCACTACATTTCAGCCCTGCCACAAAAGGACCAGCTGCCATCATGTCAGTGATTCTCTCGTTAACACAGGTGAGAGTGTTGACGAGGACAAGGCTGGAGATCACTCTGTCATGCTGATTCAGTTAGAATAACAGACTGGAAGCTTTAAAAGGAGGGTGGTGATTGAAATCATTGTTATTCCTCTGTTAACCATGGTTACCTGCAAGGAAACACATGCTGTCATCATTGCTTTGCACAAAAAGGGCTTCACAGGCAAGGATATTGCTGCTAGTAAGATTGCACCTAAATCAACCATTTATCGGATCATCAAGAACTTCAAGGAGAGAGGTTCAATTGTTGTGAAGAAGGCGTCAGGGCGCCCAAGAAAGTCCAGCAAGCGCCAGGACCGTCTCTTAAAGTTGATTCAGCTGCGGGATCGGGGCACCACCATTGCAGAGCTTGCTCAGGAATGGCAGCAGGCAGATGTGAGTGCATCTGCACGCACAGTGAGGCGAAGACTTTTGGAGGATGGCCTGGTGTCAAGAAGGGCAGCGAGGAAGCCACTTCTCTCCAGGAAAAACATCAGGGACAGACTGATATTCTGCAAAAGGTACAGGGATTGGACTGCTGAGGACTGGGGTAAAGTCGTTTTCTCTGATGAATCCCCTTTCCGATTGTTTGGGGCATCCGGAAAACACCTTGTCCGGAGAAGACAAGGTGAGCGCTACCATCAGTCCTGTGTCATGCCAACAGTAAAGCATCCTGAGACCATTCATGTGAGGGGTTGCTTCTCAGCCAAGGGAGTGGGCTCGCTCACAATTTTGCCTAAGAACACAGCCATGAATAAAGAATGGTACCAACACATCCTCCGAGAGCAACTTCTCCCAACCATCCAAGAACAGTTTGGTGATGACCAATGCCTTTTCCAGCATGATGGAGCACCTTGCCATAAGGCAAAAGTGATAACTAAGTGGCTCGGCGAACAAAACATCGACATTTTGGGTCCATGTCCAGGAAACTCCCCAGACCTTAATCCCATTGAGAACTTGTGGTCGATCCTCAAGAGGCGGGTGGACAAACAAAAACCCACAAATTCTGACAAACTCCAAGCATTGATTATGCAAGAATGGGCTGCCATCTGTCAGGATGTGGCCCAGAAGTGAATTGACAGCATGCCAGGGCGGATTGCGGAGGTCTTGAAAAAGAAGGGTCAACACTGCAAATATTGACTCTTTCCATAAACTTAATGTAATTGTCAATAAAAGCCTTTGACACTTATGGAATGCTTGTAATTATACTTCAGTATACCATAGTAACATCTGACAAAAATATGTCATAACACTGAAGCAGCGAACTTTGTGCAGACCAATTCTTGTGTCATTCTCAAAACTTTTGACCACGACTGTAGTCTGCATAACATCCAACATTCATTTACCCTGGAATATGACTCTATCACTTACTGAATCGGATTGCTACAGGGAAATGACATTGGCAGAGGTACTATGAATCGATAAAGCTGTGTATGTTCTAGCTTTGGCAACTGTGGGTAGAGAGAGACAGAGAAGAGAAAGTGAGACAGAGCAAGAGAGAGGGAGAGATATTTAGTTCAGCATTTGAGATGTGATACAACTTGTCCTGTAGGCACACCCTCTTTTGTACAACCACTAGTGTTGTATGGGTCGGTTTGCCTGCAATGTTGTCGTATTACACAACAATGATGTAACCCATCTACCCCTATGTTCTTCATCAAGCAACTTGACCCCTCATTTTGCATGTTCTCTTCTACTCATTTCCACCTGTCTCTCTGTTTTCTGTCTTCCGGCAGAAATAGTGATTGTTATCATGCTATGGCTATATGAGTTGTCACCTATCCTCCACTGCTGCGCTCTATTCTCTGTCTGCTTTCCAATATGGAAATCGGTGTTCTTGCCAAGTGAAAGCGATTTCCCTTAGTTGACTGCTTCTGCCACCTCCAGCGGAAACAACTCCCCATCTCTATTTGTTTCATTTCATAGCAAAGAAATATACCCCTTCCCACACCCTAGAAAATACAACAGACTCCACTTAAACCCTTTCTCTTCCAACTCACCCCTCCCCAACTCTACCATTAATTTATCCTCCACCCTCAACTCCCCTGAACCGCTCCCTCTTCCCAGTGCAGAATGCTCCCTTTCCAGGCAGCCGCCCTCCCCCCCATAATCCTACATCCTACCATCCATCCATCCTCTGCCACCATTGCATCCACTGACCCACTCTCTCCTCCCCTTCTTCCCAATGCAGAATGTTCCCCTGCCAAGCAGCGCCGGGCCAGTTTGGACCAGAGACACGGGAGCCAGGGCTGAAGGTGTGGCGGGTGGAGAAGATGAAGGCGGTGCTGCTGGATCCGGCCGAGGTGGGGGCCTTCTTCAACGGAGACTCCTACCTGGTGCTGGAGCACAGGGGGGACCAGGGGGCAGACCTGCACATGTGGATAGGTGAGGTTATGGAAAATGGATGCGTGTTACAGTAAACGTCAAATAAGTAGGGTCCAGAGTTTTTACTGACCAGGGCCTGTATTCACATAGCGTGTCAGAGTAGGAGTGCTGATCTAAGATCAGGTTCCCCTGTCTTATCCATTATGATCTAAAAGGCTAAACTGATACTAGATCAACACTCCTACTCCGAGAGGTCCTGGAGATTTTCCTGGTCAAGTCACATGTTCATGAGAAACTCATGAGGCCCCACTAATAAGGTACTGGGCATGAAAACCTGCAGAAGTATGTAATAAAACACTCCAACACTTACCCTTTATTGAAGTACAAGACCATGTTTTGATCCATACTGATATTTGCCAGAGCTTCAATAGAAACAGGTGTAGGAGAATTTGAGTGTGCTACTCAACTAACTGTTATGGAATGGGTGAGTTGCGGTCATCTCAGGGCATGGATGGAAAAGGATGCCTCAGTCTTGGCATAAGAGCCCTCTATTATCTTCCATGAATGGGGTCTCGTAAGCTTGTATCCAGTACTGCTCTGTATATCCAAACTACTAGCCAACCCATTGTGTACACACCTAATTAACCTCCCTGCGGTTGACAAGCTAATAACCCTTATGCTAATAGTGATGACACACACGCCACGACGCTGACCCAACGACTGATTATGTGAGGACGGAGACTAAGACTGACGGATGGAAGGATGATGAGAGAAGAGGGATGGGGGGAATAAAAGAGGAGAAGAGCTCCCCAGGGAAAAGGGCTGGGAAGGGCTTGGTTCTGTGTGTGTGTGCTCATTAAAAATGCAGTAGGGCTGTTACAGTACTCAAATGTGGCTGTTGTTTCCAGCATGTATCCGGTGCTTAGGTGACACTAAGCCGATTGTCATTGCATGGAAGATGGCTCCTCTCCAAAAGCACCTCCTCCCCTCGTCCGTGACCCCTCCCTCCACCTCTTACATGACCCCTCCCTCCACCTCTTACACGACCCCTCCCTCCACCTCTTACATGACCCCTCCCTCCATCTCTTACATGACCCCTCCCTCCACCTCTTGCATGACCCTGACCCCTATTTTGTCTTTATTTACCTGACGCTCACTCACTCGTTTAGTCTATGCAACCCCCCCCCCCCCCCCCCCATTTCACCCCACCTCTCTCTCTCTCCCTTTACCTCCTGACCATTCTCTTTTTTTTTTTACTCTTTCCCTTCACAAACCCCCCCCCCCCCCCCCCCCCCCCCCTCTCTCTCTTCCCCCCAGGTGAGAAGTCATCTCGTGACGAGCAGGTGGCATGTGCCATGCTGGCTACCCAGCTGGACAACTTCCTGGGTGGTGACCCCATCCAGCATCGCCAGGTCCAGGGCTACGAGGCCCCAGAGTTCATGAATCTCTTCCACAGGGGGGTCAGCTACAAGGTGGGCAGGAGGAGGGAGGATACTCCTAGTTCATGTTTACTGACAACTCAAGGCCCAATCTTAACTTGATAAATGCACTCGTATGGGATTTTATGTGCAAACTTTTGTGTTTCCCATGGACATCAATGTGTGATTTACTGCATCTGGAACTTTGTAATCCATGTGTTTCCCACATTAGATTTGGGCCCACTATGAGTAATGCATGTGTATCCTAACGTGTTAGGCTTTAGTCCTATATTGCCAGTAAATGCAAAAAGCATCACTTTGCATAATTTCATCATATGCTGCTGATTTCTTGCCATATCATTCCATATCTCTCCCGTTGAAGCGATAGCTGGTAAAACCCAGAGACTTCCTGTTAGATACAGATAAGAAAAAGCGAACATAAACATCATTTTCAGATTGTTACCTTTCTCTTTCCTTCTTTATTTTCCTCTGTCACTCACTCTCTCTCAAAAACACACACATACGTACGCGCACACACTCACACGCACACACACACGTGTAGGAGGGTGGTGTGGAGTCAGGTTTCAGGCGGCCCCAAGGTGGGTCAGGGCCAGTCCACAGGCTGTACCAGATCAAAGGGAAGCGCAACATCCGTGCCAAGGAGGTGGAGCTGAGCTGGCAGAGCTTCAACAAGGGAGACTGCTTCATCCTGGACCTAGGAGAGGTGAGAGAGAGGTAGAGGGAGAGAGAGGGAGAGAGGTAAAAGGGGAGAGAAGGGGCAGGGAAGAGGGGGAGAGGTGACAGGGAGGGGGAGGGGGAGAGGTGAGAGTAAGGATGGGGAGAACATTACATTGTTGCCTTGCCAAATCCAAATGTCAAATATCCGCTCATTTAGTGATCAATAAAGTAGGCCTACTATCAAATCATATCTTTTCCACTTCAGATCCACATGTCTGTTTATGTCTTTAGACCATATTTTCATGGATCGGCTCGCAGGCCAACATGTTTGAGAAGCAGAAGTCGCGTGAGATCGCTAGCCTGATCCGCGACACTGAGCGGCACGGTAAAGCACGCATCGTTGACATCAGTGAGGGAGAGGAGTCGCCGGAGATGCTCAAGGTAAAATGGCCGACATAGTCCTTTTCTCCCAAAGCAATAGAAAACTAAGTCACAGACCTAGAGACTTGTCAATCCTGTAATGTCTAAGCATATTTATACTATTATTATAGACTTTGATATTGAGGTATAGGAAGGTAATGGGTCGATAGTTAGTCAGACAAGTTACAATTTGTTCCATTCTTTCACTGACTAGTCCACTCACAAACACTTTGTTTTGTAGACTGAGGTTGCTGACATGATGTTGAGGATCTAACTTAAAATAAATGTTTCATAAACCTCACCACAATCCATGTTCCACTCTGCCATGTGATTGACAGGTGCTGGGACCAATGCTAGAGCTGGCAGAGAGCACTCCAGAAGAGGACAGTCAAGCAGACATCTCCAACTCCGCTTCCCTTTACAAGGTAGCTGGACATTACAATTCTATTAATAAACAGTGGTGTATCTCAAGAAATGTTCTATTGCATTACAACAGTACTATTGTAAATGGATAGCTCACCCCATTTGAGGTATTTTGGAATGTAGACTGCACAGCACAGCTAGCTATACTTTGGGGCTCTTTTTTTCCAAGAGCAAACAAGGTGAACTAGTTCACAAATGAACTAAAAGTCATGGCCGGTGTTGTTATCCTCCACAGGTGTCCGATGCGACAGGTAAGATGAAGCTGACCAATGTCTCTGAAAAAAGCCCATTTGCCAAGGACCTTCTGGTGCGTGACGACTGCTTTATTCTAGACAACGGGGCCAATGGAAAGATCTTTGTCTGGAAAGGTGAGGAAAACATGTGAACCTCGACTAACATATTTCTGCTCCATGAAATGTATTCCTCTAATAATTTTTGTGATATCCAACTAGATATCCAATGTCTAATTCAAAACGAATTTAATCAGGGTTTGTATTAAATAAAGTGAATTGACATTATCATGGCGAGACCTTACTGAGACCTCTATGGGTTAGACTGAGGTGAGACATGGTGAGACATTATCCCACTTGTTATGATTGACAGGTATGGGAGCCAATGCAGAGGAGAAGAGGGAGGCCTTGAAAATGGCAGATGACTTCATCCAACAGATGAACTACCCCAGGATGAAAACGCAGGTGAGTCAAGCATGATCTCACAAACGACAAAAACCCAGACATTATTTCCTCATTGTCCAGCCATTAAGTCTACCCAGCAGCATAACATCAGCAAGTGATAGCGTCATGATTTTATTATACCTGAAAACAGTAGAATTTGCACATTTAAGTCCAGTAAGTCAAATCGAATTACATGTAAGTCTTCCTCCATTGTAACAATGCACTGCGCAGTGTGTTATGTAACCACCAGGTCATGAACCCAGTGTCATAAATGCTTTGTGTGTATATAGTAGGGTTGTTTATGTGTATATGATGCACTAGATAAACAGTCATGACCAGGTAGTCAAATCTCTGCATGGTCTTACAGGTGGAGATACTACCACAGGGGAGGGAGACGATCGTCTTCAAGCAGTTCTTCAAGAACTGGAACTAAACTACAAGGGTTTTCAGAAAGGGGTCTCAATTAACTGTTGCACTCCTAAAATATAATGAAATAACAACCTGGAATATAAAAGTCTCAATCAATGTCTAGAAGTCTTCTCATCAGAAGTGAACGCATCTCAAATTCAAGAACATATCTTTTTTTTTTATATGTGTTTACTTATATGTATATATTTGTAAGGTACTGTACTCATAGACAACAACTGTTTAGTCATGCTTAGGTCAGATTAACTCAAAATAATAAGAGCATTTATAATGATGTCACACCAAATGGAACCCTAAGTCACTACCACTGGTTCTGACTGGGAAGGAAGACATGTTCTCACTGATCTTACTGGGCTCTGTTAATGGCCTTATTTAAAGCCAAGGTGACATTCCACAAAGTCTATAAGGTGAATTTGTTTGCTTCGTCTTTTTTTGTTGTTGTTTTTTTTTACATTTGATTAAGAATTACAGGGACATATTCAAATAATACCTGTAGTAGTCTACAGATTATGAAAATAAATGGAAACTGAAAAAATACTTACAGTGTGGCTTTGTCAACTCTCACATATGACATTGTATGCGTTCCAAATGGCACCCTATTCCCTATATAGTGCACTACTTTTGATCATGGCCCATAGGGTAAAAAGTAGTGCACTATATAGGGAATAGGGTGTCATTTGGGACACGGTCATTGAGTGACAAAGTTTTTATTACCTGTGTCTATTCTCCCCTGTTAGTTTTCCTCACTGGAATAATCAGTGTCAATTTTAACCTTTCACCTGCATGGTGAGAAGTTGCTTGGTTGTTTCACTTTTTCCGTCATTCCCTGGATAAACACTTAACGGGTTAACCCCACCTACACCTGAGGGAATTAACCAGTAGAGTCAACAGAGTTTATTTACGTAACCTTCCATAAACGTTAACCTCCAGGAGCTACTGTTGGGGTCGTCAAAGATAGCCTATGTTTATGTTCTTACATTTTGTATCTAGCTAATGACTATTGTCTTTGACTGGGGACTGATTGTCTGTCCCGAAGTGGAGGTGACCGTTGGTTTCTGTTGCAACCTAGAGATTATTAGGCTAAATTCCATTGACGTGTGAGTGATCAACACTCAAAACTGTAAAAGGACCCCCTTCCAATACATGCACGCACACGCACACGCACACGCACACACACACACACACACACACACACACTATTATGGGTCTTTAAGGCCCGCATCGACTGTACGATTTTGCTGTCCCCAAACAACATTTTCACGTCATGGGCAAATTCTTAGCTCGTAAACAATTGTCGGACGTCTTGACTCGTTCAGCGTGACAGGGTCTAGGTCTGACGATCAAGTACCACTACGTGTAGTCATAGGCAACAACAAAGTTCTGGCAGTGTCAGACATTTCTAGCCTTTATCATGTTGTGTGGCTGGTGTTACGAGCCTATCCCGGTGACTGACCAATAGGAACACCTCCGGCACTGAGTATGCACACAATAATACGATTGTTGTGAATAGTCAGATTATTAAAATAGTTTGATTTAAACATTTAAATGCTTTGCAAGAAGAACAATTTCCTAATAATCTTGTTTACATAACACTCAAATCAGGCTACCTGATGGGATTTTGATAAATGCACAAAATCGGCAATCAAAATAAATGTTCTACCACAGCGACCATGTTATTTTGGGGAAGCCTATTTGATTCTGACATATAACGTTTGTAAGATGCATACTTTCAGTTTTTCCAAATTCACTTAACTTGTACATAAGCATAGAGGAGGCTTGCGCTGCTGGTGCTGGCACATGTGCAGATCAAATGCACCGCCGCAGTTGATGTAGCCGCCTATGTCAGCTGACGTAGCCTCCCAAGCCAATCGCAGAATGTGACGACCAAATTGAAGCAAATTGTACAATCTGCCCATGTTGATCTCAAGAGTTTAATTTGGTAACATCACACAGTGTGACATGTAATTATCGTAAAAGACTGAATCCGACGTACAGTGTGGAAAGGCCTTTCTGGGCCATTCATTGCGACATTTCACCTGGCAAACCAACTATTAGACACTAATTCCCAGTTCCAACGATCAGTAAGTAATTCAGGTGTGATCATGATTGGTCAGGATGATGCATGACGCAAAGAACCATGCAAACTCTCACCTCTGCATTCATATCTATCAAATTTATGATCGCCATTGCCTTTTGTCTTAGTAACAGTAGGGAAATTATTTGGCAGCAACAAAGTTCAGATTGGGTTAGCCAACCAGGCAGATTTATGGTAGTTTATTCAGAAGGAGAGAGATAGCCATGATAACGTAACATTAACAGCAGTGGCGATTTTAGCATGTAAATCTTGGTGCGGCAAACTCCCACAATTTATTTGAGATGCATGCCAGCAAAGCCACTACACAACACAACACTAAACAATACATTAATTGTACTATAATGGTGCCCACAAACTGTTAGGGCCTAAAAAAACATAGCTGTTATGGCTGACTTGCTTAAACAAATGTGGATTATACTGACAATTGATATGTACAAACTATGGCATAAGGGGACGACGAGCGGATAAGAGGCAGTCCGTAACTTCGATTAAAACATTAATGAGCGAGCTAGGACGGACGTAGACAATATATCTATTTGTTCAGCACTTTTGAAATGTACAGCGACAGAATTCAGAACATGGGTGGTTCAGGTGGCATATAAGCAGACAGTGAAAGCTCTTACAATATTTGATGATTACATTTCTCTAAAACAAGCTATAGGCTACATGTGCACCACCAAGTCAGAACAGTAGGCTAAGTTATGAGGGGGAAAGGGACCAAAATATTAGGGTGAGGCACATGGGCTACTAACAGCTTACTACACAACATACACTTAGTATTACTTTCTTAGCTACATTATACATATCTCCCTGGCATATTACATCATTTATGCAGCAGCATACTAGACGTTTTTTGACTTTGTTGTGCTGTGCTCACTTGAACAGGAAGGTGCCGCGGCGGTCCTTCTTGTGGGCAAATTTTGTCATCAAACTTTATAATCAAAGTCTGGCATTCTCTGGAT